>NW_011494956.1:13552473-13564595 GCF_000754665.1 Bison bison bison | reverse complement strand
ATATACATTTTATGGTCAAAGACTGCCTTTTCCATGCTTGATGATGGTAAGGGGAGGGAGGTGGGAGGGGGGTTCAAGATGGGGAACACGTGTACACCCGTGGCGAATGCATGTTGATGTATGGCAAAACCAATACAATATTGTAAAGTAAAAAAATAATGATAATAATAAAAATGATTGCCTATAAAAAAAACTCACAAGAATGCATGCAAAAAGTGTTTTATTCATCTCCTCATGTTTCTTGATTAAAATGAAAAGAAATCATATCATAACAATGCCAATTGATTACAGATATGAAGCAACCAAATGTGCCTCCATTTCTTCTTCTAGAAACCCTTGGAATGAGGTGGCAGGCAATCAGGACAGTGGAGGGTGTTGGGAACTGTTGGACTGCCTTTCCTTTCTTATGAACAGACAGGAGGGCTGGATACTAATTTTATTTCCCAAACTGCTGATTTCCAAGTTTCCCAATTGGCCAACATATATGGATGTATTTCCCTGAAGGGCTCTATTGCCTATTTCCCTCTGTATGTTTCAGGGAATCCATAATAGTACTAGTTTCATCCTCATTTAACTGTGTAGCAGTCAAATTACAGTAATTCCTATAAATAACTCAAGAGTCTTTGAAGTATCTACAATACTTGGTTGCCACCAGTGAGAGAAGCAGGAAAAAAGAAAGAAGACAAATTAAAATGACTTCCTGAAGTTCGAGAAAGCCTGGTTTGTAAGAACTTGAGAAATGCATATATCGTGCATGCTCTAAGGGATACACAATTCTACCTCTTTCTCTCTCTGCTCCTCCACCTCTCTCCCTCTCCCTCTCCCCCCGCCCCATTCCTCCCTGCCTTTCCCTACCTCAGAAAGTAATCTCATCCTTTCGTCACATATTATTGAAATCCCAGTTCTTTAAAAAACTCTCATTTTTGCCCAGACTGAGAGCATGTCATTTGGAAGTGATGTGCAAGGCAAGAGATAACCAGGTAGAACTCAGCGATTCGCCACAGAAAATGGTTCCATGTTTGGCCGTAATGCTATCAGAGCCTGTCCCTCAATAGCTCTTTACTGCTTCCAGCTCAGAATCTGCTGATTCAAGACTTTGCCTGCATGGGGAGGTGTGAGGGTGGGGGAGAAGGGAAGCCTAGCAGTGCAGGGGTGTTAGGAGGAAATATTAATAGTCCTTCCAGAACACATAAGAAGTTAGAGGATTTTTAAAATAGAAATAGTCCCCCCTCCCCGTCTTTTCCTCTCTTTCTACCTCATTCCGTGTCTTCATTTCATGCTATGGTGGTGTTGATTGGGAAGGAAGAATCTTCTCAGCTAGCTGCTTAGTACCAAGCATATGCACTTGAGTTGAAAATGGTGAGCAGTTAGGGGTCACTCAAATACAGGCAGCAGACATGATAAAGGTAAGTAAGGATG
Organism: Bison bison bison; assembly: GCF_000754665.1. NCBI lineage: Eukaryota > Metazoa > Chordata > Mammalia > Artiodactyla > Bovidae > Bison > Bison bison. The sequence goes on along the minus strand of NW_011494956.1, from coordinate 13,563,176 downwards.
TTTGGGTAGTGCGGTAATGGGAATTTAAAAATGAAGACTACAAATCACCCAAAAGCACAGTGGCGCACACATACATTTCCATTTGTATAGGTTCCAGAGAGAATCAAAACACACCCCAAGTGGACTGACGAAATAGAAACATTAAGGAGTAAATTAGATGTTTTCATTTCTTTAATAACTTTCCTTCAGTTCTAGTAATTTCACACAAATTCAGAGGGAGATAGCAAACTTCCATTGCCTTTGAATCAAAAGAATGTTAAGTGGTTATATTTTCATTTATCAATAATCCTCTTGTTTTAGCGATGGCTCCAAACTTTTGTTTTTATTTTATTAATCTCTTTTATTTATGAATCCAAAAGTGCTTTAAATTCATAGAATAAATTAATTGGCATTTTCATGAATATTTTGTCATAGTAATGGCTTTTTAACTTTCTCTTGTACTTGAATCATGGACTTTTAGACTCATGGACACATGAGTCTCCTCTCAAAGTCCTCATTTGAGAGTAAGGAGGCAGCTCCATCAAAGTGAGGTAATAAATTCACAAATTTTATTTGTATTCCTACACATCTTAAAGTGTCTAATTTCACTTCAGGAAGCAAGACTCAGATTTTTTTCTATGTGGATGTCTCCAATCAAAAGAAGACATTAATTAAGGAACCTGATAAGGATATTTGTGGATCAAAGGAAATATAAAGGCATAAGCCATTCATGTTTACATTTTTATTCATTTCTGTGTATATTAGCTGATCTTAGTTATTTAGTTATGCAAATAATTTAATATGCTGGGAAGTAAAAAGGAAGGAGGGGAGATAAAGTCCAGCCTTTATTGTTTTCCCATCTAGTAAATAAACTTATCTTAATGCTGAGCAACTTTGATCTTTACTTCCTACCAAGCCATGACAACACTCAGCTGCTTCCAGTACTCTTTCTTTCTCCTTATAACCTCAAACCTAATGCCAAACCCAACGTGTGGTTAAGCTCCTTCAACACATGCATATATACACCATGGCTAAATATAAATTATATGTGTATAGCAGACAAAATCAGAAAGATTCTGTGAATGAAAATGAGAAAGACTATAAGCATTTTTCTTTAACATTCTTATTCTTCAATCCCTGAAAATACTCATGTTTTTGAGGTGTGGTCTACATCATATCAGAGAAGGCAATGGCACCCCACTCCAGTACTCTTGCCTGGAAAATCCCAAGGGCGGAGGAGCCTGGTAGGCTGAAGTCCATGGGGTCGCGAAGAGTCAGACACGACTGAAGCGACTTAGCAGCAGCAGTAGCAGCTACATCATATATTGCTGTCAGGCAGCCATAATTATTAGAATTAAGGTGCTTAAAGTTGTTTATGTGTGAATGGCACAGAATTTGTATGTTTTACCTGAGTTGCTTCTCCAGGTAATTTTCACAAAACCTGACAAAAAACAGGTGATCTTACTTAAGTGAATAAATTTGAAAGTAATACTAAAAATAAGAGCCTAATTTTTGAGTTACACTGTATATATACCTTTTCTATTTCTAATTATTAAGCAATTTTCAAAACTACTATTCCTGATAATTTCAATCTCAAATAATTTTATTTTATTTCAACTGTTCCAATGAAAGAAAAGGCCCAGTGCATAGCCATTCACTTCTCCAGGAGATCTTCCTGACCCAGAAATCAAACCCAGGTCTCCTTTATTGCAGGCAGATCCTTTACCATCTAAGCCACCAGAGAAGTCCAATATCTTATATACCTCCTTGCTTTTCTGGGTTTCCCTGGTGGCTCAAATGGTAAAGAATCTGCCTGCAATACAAGAGATCCAGGTTTGATCCCTGGGTCAGGGGATTCCCCTGGAGAAGGGAATGGCTACCCACTCCAGTATTCTTGCTCGGAGAATTCCATGGACAGAGGAGCCTGGCAGGCTACAGTCCATGAAGTCACAAAGAGTTGGACACAACTGAGTGAATAACACACTTGCTTTTCTAAACTAGAGAAAAGCAGACAAAAAAACTTCTAAAACACTCAAGATTGCTATTATTGTTAAGTACTACAGTATTTATTTTTAAAAACTAAAAAGAAAGGAAAAGATGGGTGCAATAAAATTTTTCATGGATTAAGGCCAGAACAAAGACCATAGTTTGGAGATTAATTTCATAGAGAAAGTAAGACAGATGACAATTTGCAGACACCATGGGGGCAGGAACTAGAAATCTGCAGCCAGATTAAGTTCAATTGTGTTGAGGAAAGTAGTAGGAAACTGGACAGAAAATAACTGGAGGAGAGGGGTTAGAGCTCAAGCCAAGATTATCTCAGACAATTGGACAGCTCCCTCTCCACACCATTCACAACAATAACCACTCCTACTTCTGCTAGGGACACCTTTTTCTTAAGTGGCTGAGGAGTAAAATAATCAGCTCCACATCCTAGGAACTACTAGATGACTTGGACCCTCTACCAAGTATCTTCAATAATGTCAATATCTGGGACTCAAAAGACTTTCAACAACACTATCATCATCATCACCACTGACATTTATACCAAATACTTTACTTACATTATCTCATTCAGTCCTCACAAAATCAATATGAGATTGGTAGTTTTATTTTTCAGATGAGGGAACTGAGGTTTAGAGGGGTTTTGTTCCATCCATCAGGTCATATAACTGGGATGCTATGGAGGTGGGAAAGCTCATGATCATTATCATTAAGCTACACTATTTCTAGTCATATGATGAGTTTTGTCATGAGGCAGGCCTTTGATATCAGCACTCACCTCCATGATCGTTCAATTTACTTATCTCCCAGTTTCACATCCAACTTCTGCTCAAATCAGCCCCTCTGCATCTCTGTGCTCTAAGTGGTCCATCAATATAAGTGAATCTCTTTCCACTGCTCCATTCTTCAGTTATTAAATTAGTGCTATCTTTGATCACAGCTGTTTCACCTTTCCTACTTTCTTATTTCCACCAATCCTTTCTTACCTTCTCTTCTCTTCTATGCCCCTCCCATGCCTCTCCCTGATCTTCACTCATTTGACTTATCATCAACTCATCTGATTTCACCAACTTCACGAGCTGCCTTCTGGCAATTCTTAGTGTTCATTCTCGGTGAAGCTATTTTAACCTGGCTTTTAGCCACCCCAGATTCCCAGATTTCCTCCCTCTCAAACCATGGTTCACAGCTCTCTTCCCTCCTCTTACTCTACATAACACTATTGGATACAGATAGATTAAGTCCACTAAGACTTGCAGAAAGTGAAAGTGTTAGTCTCTCAGTCATGCAAAAAATGACAATGAAGTCAAACAGCAACAGCCACTGTTCCCTCAAGTGTGATGCTTGACAAAAATTTTATTCATCTCTTCATTAACTACTTAAAACTAACACTTTAAGCCCTCTTTGCTCTCCTGCACTCACATTTTAGGACTCCTCTACAAGAGAATAAAGGATCTCAAATCCTACTTCAAGGCTATACAAGTTGCATTAATTCTAACCCACTGTTTTTGTTTCTTATTTGTTGTTGTCCACATTCATTCTCTTACTATTCCTTGATTTCTAAGAGAAAGAGATGGTCTCTTTACTATCACGTAAACTATGAAGTCTGTGCTCTGCAGCCCAAATATTGCCTCCCCTTTAGGAATCTTATTCTCAGATTATCCTCACTCATTATTTTCAGCTCTTTTTGCAAAGACACACAGATCTCCTTCATTCTGGAGAATTCTGCTTTATTTGGCTCTGCTCATCCTTCTAAAGACCTCCCTCTTTCTCTCTTTTCACTGGCACAGCTTTTGTTTTTTGTTTTTCCATTATATTTTTGAATGTCATTTATTTGGGTAATTTCTAGTTTTAATATTATTTGAATGAATGATTCTCTCCAATTTGATATCTTCTTCCTACCAATCTCCAGAGGTGGATTATTTGTCTTCTAATAATTCTAATAAGCATCTTTTCCAAATTCAATGGCTTTTGCTCTGTCATCATTTTCCTTGATCTTTCTTAAATAATCTGTTTCCTACCTCACTTTTCTTATAGCTTCCTTCCCATTATGCTGCATTTAGTTTGCTTTCCTTCTATTTCTTTAGGCAGTCCTCTGTTTCTCTTACTGGTTCTTCTTCATTCCCATGCTCATTAATCTCCCTATACACGGTCTTTAATAGCTACAGTACAGTCTTTTCCTCTGTTAATTAACTCTTATTATTCCAGCTGTGCTGATAAAATAAATCCTCCTCCCTTGACATTAGACCTAATACAATCTCATTTCTTCCACTATCTGTAGGACATCTCCTTAGATGTTCTCTATCAGCTCAAATCAATACACTAAACTGTTGTTTCACACAATGGTACACACACATATAAACACACAAGCATCTTATAAAGTCACCACCCTTTCTTGTTGTCATCAGGTATTGTTGATTCTACCTTTAAAAATGTCTCTAGCATCACCCCTCCTCCCTATTCTCAGACTAGCCCAAGCCATAAGCATGTTGTGCTTTTTAACATCTTCTTAACTATCTTCCTTCATCTCTATTGTCTCTGATTTATCCTATATTACTGACCAGCTCAATCCTTCTTTTAGAAAACAGTTTATTTTACTAGTGAACCAATATATTTTCTTTTAGACATTTCAGAAATAAAGAAATAAAAAAGAAAACAGTAAATGCCGCTTATAAGCCCATCATCAGATATGACCACTGCTAATATTTTGACCACTTCCAATATTTTTAGTACACTCCTTTTCAATTTTTTACAAGATGGCATCATACACTGTGTTTAAAACTTAAACATGTATCATTCATATTATCAGTGTCAATGAGAACTCCTCATCATCACATTGTGGTGGGAATGCAAACTAGTACAACCACTATGGAGAACAGTGTGGAGATTCCTTAAAAAACTGGAAATAGAACTGCCTTATGATCCAGCAATCCCACTGCTGGGCCTACACACTGAGGAAACCAGAAGGGAAAGAGACACATGTACCCCAATGTTCATTCCGGCACTGCTTATAATAGCCAGGACATGGAAGCAACCTAGATGTCCATCAGCAGATGAATGGATAAGAAAGCTATGGTACATATACACAATGGAGTATTACTCAGCCATTAAAAAGAATACATTTGAATCAGTCCTAATGAGGTGGATGAAACTGGAGCCTATTATACAGAGTGAAGTAAGCCAGAAAGAAAAACACCAATACAGTATACTAACACATATATATGGAATTTAGAAAGATTATAACAATAACCCTGTGTACGAGACAGCAAAAGAGACACTGATGTATAGAACAGTCTTATGGACTCTGTGGGAGAGGGAGAGGGTGGGAAGATTTGGGAGAATGGCATTGAAACATGTAAAATATCATGTATGAAACGAGATCCCAGTCCAGGTTCGATGCACGATACTGGATGCTTGGGGCTAGTCCACTGGGACGACCCAGAGGGATGGTATGGGGAGGGAGGAGGGAGGAGGGTTCAGGATGGGGAACACATGTATACCTGTGGTGGATTCATTTTGATATTTGGCAAAACTAATACAATTATGTAAAGTTTAAAAATAAAATAAAATTTAAAAAAAATAAATAAAGGCAGCTAAGTGTTTCCTCTTTATATGAAATATATTTACTCGATTCCCCTTATGCTGAACATTCACTTTGTTTTCAAGTGCTCAAATTCTATAAACAATACTGTGATAAGCATCCTTAAAGTTAAATCTTTGTGCACATCTGTACTTTAAGTACAATTGCTGAGTCAAAGTCTATGAGTACCTTTAAGGCTTTAGACATAGACTGCAAAATTGCCCTTCAGAAAAATTATAACAATTAAGAATTCCACTAGCACTGTATGAAAAATGTAGACTTTCTTATACCTCATGCACACTGAGGCACACTTTGTAAAAGCTTTGCCAACCTGGTTAGTGAAACAGTCAATTGAAGTTGAATCTCTTTTCACACGTTTGTTAGCCATTTGCAGTCAAACCCGGAAGAAAAGACAAAAACAAAAAATAAGAGCCCAATTATATTTCACATGGGAGGGAGGAAAGGAGATTGGGGAAAAAATTAGAGCTACAGTCTTCATGGCAGAGTTTTAGGACCCTCTAATCCTCCTCATTTCTTAACACATGGAATGTTTAAATCCCTTTCATTAGATCTCTGTGTGTGTGTGTCTCTTTGTCTCTCTCTCTCCCCTCACTAACTCCACTAAATAATGATATCTAATGTTTTGAGGTGAACTGTACAGAGGCAGCATGTGTGTGCTATATCTTCATTCCTTCTATAAGCTTCAAAGCAGCCTTGAAAATGTGCCATTTCACTGAGAGTTATACAGCTGTCAGCTTCCGTCTCCTCTAGTGTCTGCACAACAAGAGTGAGATCTCCAGCACTATGCTCATTGCAGAACCCCACTTCAACCAAACAACCTGGATGCACTGTGAAGTTCCCTGAGCAGGGTTTGACTGCTATGGAAACGTGTTTGCCTTTGATTCTGGCAAAATGTGTTTGCTGGAAATTCTGGATCTACCAGAAAGGGAGGTAGATTTAAATACAGGTGAGGTGAGGTGGAAAGATATGTCTTGGGGAAGAGAGAAAAGAATGAATGGTGTGGAGACGTGAGTGAGGTCTGAAAACACTGTAAAGAAAGAACAGGCATCATTATCATCCAAAGTACAGTCACCATTGTTCTTTATATAGTATACCACTCTACACACAATCAACTTTGGATGGGCTTTCTTATTATAATTGAAGGCTTAAATTCCACCTTCTCTCTCAGTGTTAGACTAGGGGAAATTGGTTAATCCATTTCTGGGTTGCCAAAAATGACTTGGGATTTCAAATAGACATAGCACATTGACAGAGATATGGAAGGAGAGTCAAAATGATTTTCGTTTTTAGGAAATCTGAAAATTGACTCACTTTTTTCATTTGTAATTTCACTTAAACTGAAAGGAAAGATTAGCTCTTAATAAGTTCTCCAAAATGTTTAAGTATGCTTCCCCTTTTATCCCGGGCTTTTTGAGTATAGAAGGAAAGTCACATGGTTCTGTATTCTCATTCTGTGCTTAAGGCAACGTGAGTCCCAAGGTGTTAGGATGCATCCAGACTCCCTCTGCAACCACATGGAGGAGTAAGCACTGTAACCCCAGATTCTGAATCTGTGTCCAGTTTTCTTCAGGACACAACCAGCTTCCTGGTACACACCTCAGGGAAGCTTCTTTTTTTTATGGATATGAAGCTGGAAAGTGAAGCAGAAATAAACTCCGAGTCAGGGACAGAGTCTTCTGTAAAGGGCTTCTGCTCTCTGCGTTCTCCCATCCACTAGATCCTTCACCAAGCTCATTACACCTTTCATCCTTCCCTTCAGAGGACTTAACCTGAATCTGTCCATCTGTAAATTCAGAATCTAGAGATGAAGTGACTTTTCCCTTAAAAACTATGATTTGATTATCTTTGTAACTTTAATTGTAATGCCTAAACTTTCTTCAGCAATTTTTAGCTTATATGTGATTAATCCTTAATGATAATTTGGCACTTTGATGGACACTTTCTAAAGAAGCTATAATTAATTTTAATGCATAGCTCATTTTTTTTTTCTAATTTTATGCTCACATTTATCTCATTATATATACTGGATTAAAGATATCAATTGAGCAAAATGTTTAGTCTCTTTCAGCAAAATGTTTAGTTTAAATCTCATATTGCTAGAATTAAGTAGAGAATTTTGACAATTACAGTTTTCAAAATTTCTGAACACAAAACTTCTGTAAACAATTGTCCTCCAAGCATATTGACTACATGAAATTTTAAAATATCAGAAATCCAAAGTCTAACAAAAATTCAATTCAATTCTGAGATTAAGAACTAGGTCTTGTGGTCAGCCCAACTCTCTCTCCTTCCTGTCACACACTTGGTATCATTACTCTGGTTATACAGTGGCTGCCCTAAAAATTACCCTTAGTGAAATGCACATTGTTGAGTTGTGGGCAGAGGGGTGTTGGGCAAGCACCAAGAGGAATAAGAGAGATTTGAAAGAGAAATTTGGGAGAGAAGAAGTGATAAACATTATTAAGAACTAAGTCAGAGTGCAAGGACAAGTCACCAGAGATGTCATCATTAAAATGTCCTCCTAAGAGTCCAGGAAGAACAAGGACCCCTTGGGAAATTTACCCTCCTATTTCCCCTGGGATCCCTTTTTGCGGTTGTTTCTTCTGTGCATATTTTTGGAGCATGGTTCACTTTCAATATGCTCTTGGGGTACCTATCATCTTTCAGTAAATCTCTTGTATTTTTTAATGTACCAAGGGATCTTACTTTTTCCAGCATGACCATTAGAGGATATTCTACTAGCTGGTTATTTCTCTAAGAAAAAATGTGTCCTAGTAAAAGAATTGCTAAGTATTTGGTGAAACCCAACACCATGAGAGCCAGTAACCTCAACAAATGCAGGAAATGCTACCTAAGAAAGAATAATTAATTGAATTAGTGGAACAGGACAGTAAATTCACTTGAATTAATTTCCTCAAAAACATGCTTGAAAAATATAATGCTTGTAGATGTACATATGTACACACACATATGTATGCATGGGGAAGAATCAATTCAAGGTAATAGATATTAAAAATCATATTGTTGAGGAAATGCAATAGATGGTCTACAAAGCAAAATATACTTGGCATAAGAGTAATTAATGAGCTGGAAGTTCAAGTGGAGGAATCTTACCAGAATGCAGCAGAAATGAATAAAGATGTGAGTATGAAAGCAAAATGAAGGGACAGGGTAAAAAGATACAGAAGTTTCATCATCTGTTTAAAAGGAGCTCTGAAAAAGAAAATAAAGAGAACGTAAGGGAGTAGATTTGTTGTTGTTGCTAACTTTTGCCTGACTGTTTTCAACCCCATGAAAAGTAGCCTGCCAGGCTCCTCTGTCCATGAGATTTCCCAGGTAAGAGTACTGGAGCATGTTGCCGTTTCTTTCTTCAGGTGATCTTCCTAACTCATGGACCGAACCCCGTGTCTCCTGTGTTGGGAAGCAGAATCTTTACCACTGAGCCACCAGGGAAGCCCACAAGGGAATAGACACATGAATGTATAAATAAAATTTCCAAAAATTGAAAAAAAGAATTATATAGGCCCACCTGATTAAAAGAGCTTAGCAAGTATCAAGTAGAATAGGATTAAATGCATACATGTGCATACATACCTATTCACATTGTGGTGAAATTTCAGAACACCAAGGAAAATGAGAAGACCCTAAAAGTTTTTACAAAAAATAAAAAAGATGATGTGCAAAAAAAAAAAAAGAGTAAAAGAGCCAGCAGAGCATACTAGGTAAGAGCTTTTGTGCATGGATTTGAATCCTCATTCTATCATTTGCAAACAGTGTAACTTTAGATAAGCTCTTTATTCTTAGTCTTTTATTTTTCTTATTTGTAAAATTGGATAATAATAATACCTTCTCTTAAGGTGGCTAAAGGAATAAGTGAGTTAATATCTAGAAAGCACATAGAACAATGTCTGGCACATAGTACATTCTATACAATTGTTTGTTAAATAAAATTGAAATGAAATTTCTTATCCATAAAGCTGGATGGAGGGAGGCAGTAAGTCAATATCTTTAAAGTTATAAAGACAAATACTTTTGAATACAGAATGTTATACCCACCCATACTATCATTTAAGTAGGCAACATAGATACATCTTCAGGAAGACGAGGACAAATTTAGCATTCACAAATTCTTTCTGATGGAAAGGTCTCCAGCAGGAAGGAGGAACTCTAACCGTACAGGAATCAGAACAGATTTCATATTTCAGTGTCTTCACCATACAGATAAGAAATCAATACCCAAAGTGGTCTGTTTTTACAGTTTATAATAACCATGCAGCTGTTAAATGTAAGCATCAAGGTTGAATCCAGATGTCCTAACTATGACCCAGTAATCTTTTTCTCCCCTTTTCATAACAGAAATTCATAGATAATTAGATCTGTTTAGGGTTCAAGTATCTTTCATAATTCTAACACTCTAGGGCTGTAAATATGTAACAAACTCCAATGGGTTTGAATTTTTTTTTAGTTATGCTCAGATCAGATCAGATCAGATTAGTCGTTCAGTCGTGTTCGACTCTTTGCGACCCCATGAATCGCAGCACGCCAGGCCTCCCTGTCCATCACCAACTCCAGGAGTTCACTCAAACTCACGTCCATTGAGTCAGTGATGCCATCCAGCCATCTCATCCTCTGTCGTCCCCTTCTCCTCCTGCCCCAAATCCCTCCCAGCATCAGAGTCTTTTCCAATGAGTCAACTCTTCGCATGAGGTGGCCAAAGTACTGGAGTTTCAGCTTTAGCATCATTCCTTCTAAAGAAATCCCAGGGCTGATCTCCTTCAGAATGGACTGGTTGGATCTCCTTGCAGTCCAAGGGACTCTCAAGAGTCTTCTCCAACACCACAGTTCAAAAGCATCAATTCTTCGGCGCTCAGCCTTCTTCACAGTCCAACTCTCACATCCATACATGACCACGGGAAAAACCATAGCCTTGACTAGACAGACCTTTGTTGGCAAAGTAATGTCTCTGCTTTTGAATATGCTGTCTAGGTTGGTCATAACTTTCCTTCCAAGGAGTAAGTGTCTTTTAATTTCATGGCTGCAGTCACCATCTGCAGTGATTTTGGAGCCCAGAAAAATAAAGTCTGACACTGTTTCCACTGTTTCCCCATCTATTTCCCATGAA
>NW_011494956.1:13551530-13552373 GCF_000754665.1 Bison bison bison | reverse complement strand
TCACTTTCTGCCATAAGGGTGGTGTCATCTGCATATCTGAGGTTATTGATGTTTCTCCCGGCAATCTTGATTCCAGCTTGTGTTTCTTCCAGTCCAGCATTTCTCATGATGTACTCTGCATAGAAGTTAAATAAACAGGGTGACAATATACAGCTTTGACGAACTCCTTTTCCTATTTGGAACCAATCTGTTGTTCCATGTCCAGTTCTAACTGTTGCTTCCTGACCTGCATACAAATTTCTCAAGAGGCAGATCAGGTGGTCTGGTATTCCCATCTCTTGAAGAATTTTCCACAGTTTATTTTGTTTCACACAGTCAAAAGCTTTGGCATAGTCAATAAAGTAGAAATAGATGTTTTTCTGGAATTCTCTTGCTTTTTCTGTGATCCAGCAGATATTGGCAATTTGATCTCTGGTTCTTCTGCCTTTTCTAAAACCAGCTTAAACATCAGGAAGTTCACAGTTCACATATTGCTGAAGCCTGGCTTGGAGAATTTTGAGCATTACTTTACTAGCGTGTGAGATGAGTACAATTGTGCAGTAGTTTGAGCAGTCTTTGGCATTGCCTTTCTTTGGGATTGGAATGAAAACTGACCTTTTCCAGTCCTGTGGCCACTGCTGAGTTTTCCAAATTTGCTGGCATATTGAGTGCAGCACTTTCACAGCATCATCTTTCAGGATTTGAAATAGCTCAACTGGAATTCCATCACCTCCACTAGCTTTGTTCATAGTGATGCTTTCTAAGGCCCACTTGACTTCACATTCCAGGATGTCTGGCTCTAGGTCAGTGATGACACCATCGTGATTATCTGGGTTGTGAAGATCTTTTTTGTACAGTTCTTCT
>NW_011494956.1:13551165-13551410 GCF_000754665.1 Bison bison bison | reverse complement strand
GACTCTTCACAACCCCATGGACTGCAGCCCACCAGGCTCCTCTGTCCATGGGATTTTCCAGGCAAGAGTACTGGAGTGGGGTGCTATTGCCTTCTCCATCATTTATAGGCTGCTGCTGCTGCTAAGTCGTTTCAGTCATGTCCGACTCTGTGCGACCCCATAGATGGCAGCCCACCAGGCTCCCCCGTCCCTGGGATTCTCCAGGCAAGAACACTGGAGTGGTTTGCCATTTCCTTCTCCAATGC
>NW_011494956.1:13535907-13551065 GCF_000754665.1 Bison bison bison | reverse complement strand
GCTGGCATATTGAGTGCAGCACTTTCACAGCATCATCTTTCAGGATTTGAAATAGCTCAACTGGAATTCCATCACCTCCACTAGCTTTGTTCATAGTGATGCTTTCTAAGGCCCACTTGACTTCACATTCCAGGATGTCTGGCTCTAGGTCAGTGATGACACCATCGTGATTATCTGGGTTGTGAAGATCTTTTTTGTACAGTTCTTCTGTGTATTTTTGCCATCTCTTCTTAATATCTTCTGCTTCTCTTAGGTCCCTACCATTTCTGTCCTTTATTGAGCTCAGTGATAAAGTGAATATTTAGTTAAGAAAACAGTCATTGTCAACCTAAATGTCATCAACATCTCCATCTTCCTAAGTACTAGGGAGTGTATAAACGTAGCATTTTCACTAAGCAGTTAAGGTGTTCATTGAATAATATGGTTTAAATTATCCAAGTTGCTCCTCCAAGCTCTAAGAATTAGGGAAACTTGACAGGCATTTTATTATTTACATAGATTACTATTTACATAGAGTGTTTGTTTACTACTTGAATTACTATAGGCAGTTTACCTAAAATATCTAGCCTCAGCTTGCTCACCTACAATTTGGGGATGCTGATACTTGCCTCGCAGAACTCCTGTGTAATGTGTAAATGCAAAGATTTAACATTACACTGTGGAGAGAGGAGTGCTTGCTCCAGAGTAGGAATCAGCCATATATCCATTCCTCCTCAATCTCTGGCCCCAGGTACAAAACAACTCTTTACCCAAAAAAGGGATTTCTCTTCTCCATTTCTCCATTCTTTCTTCCTCCACATTCTTTACTTTTTGCTGCTGGAATGTGGGATTTCATTTATAGGCTGCTGCTGCTAAGTCGCTTCAGTTGTGTCCGACTCTGTGCGACCCCATAGACAGCAGCCCACCAGGCTCCCCCGTCCCTGGGATTCTCCAGGCAAGAACACTGGAGTGGTTTGCCATTTCCTTCTCCAATGCATGAAAGTGAAAAGTGAAAGTGAAGTTGCTCAGTCGAGTCTGACTCTTCGCAACCCCATGGACTGCAGCCTACCAGGCTCCTCCATCCATGGATTTTCCAGGCAAAAGTACTGGAGTGGGGTGCCATTAGCCAATCCCAATTATAGATTTCATTTATAAAATCAATAAAATATTTTATTTAGAGATATTTAAAGTCCTAATCCTATCTCTTAACTCAGAATTTTCAAAAATACCTAATTGGTCTTTCAAGGTAGAAGGAAGCAAATATGAGACATGATCTGAGAATCATGTATAGAAATAAGAGGTACATTAAGACAGTGATGTCTGTTTTATTTTTCATATTTTTAAAATTTTTAAAAATTTTATTTATTTGGCTGATACAGATCTTTGATCTTTATTGCAGTATGTGAGATCTTTAGTTGTGACATGTGGGATCTAGTTCCCTGACCAGGGATCAAACCTAGACTCCCTACATTGGGAGTGCAGAATCTTCACCACTGGACCACCAGGGAAGTCCCAGCGAGATTTGTTTTAACATCCATATTTTGAGTTCCAGATAAACATGAAAGTGCTTAGGAGCAGTGCTATATTCTTTCTGTCTCCTATTATAAACTGTTTCAAGATTATTCAGAATAAAGACTCTATCCTCAACACAGATTTGAGACCGCTAGTTAAGATTCATATGAGAAATTCATGTGGGACACCCTTGACTCAGCATTCATGCAAGACAGTCACTGAGAAGCGCCTGCATGAGGGAAATCTACCTGTGGGACAAATACGCATCCTATTAATAAACAGTCTTTGCTTTAGAACCAAAGAGAAATCCAAGTTTGGAATTTTGTTCAGAAAGAAAATGGCAACTGGGTCTTTCTGCTGTACCTGCATGAATGTGGCATATTCCATCTACATGTTATGTGAGGATTTACTACTCTTAAAGCAAGCTCCTGTAGGCATTTAAAGATACTAATTCATCTACAAAATCACTTTGCCTGCCCTATTCACTTTATTTACAAGAATCATCCTAAACAGAATCAGTTATATATTGCAGGGTACATGAAAACTTGAGATATAAGTTCCTCTGAATTTGAGCATTTAAAAAATGAGAGAAAAAAAGAAAGAGGTTTTTTCCAACACTGGGCACATATTCCCATTAGGTTTAGGAACATGTCAGTAGAGAGCTTGCCCCTGTTCTTTCCTTCTGACCCTGCGCTAGCTTGCCCTCTACTGCCCCCATGAAGATGCAGGAGGCATGAGGAAAGAGGTGAACTTGGTGTTCACTTTAAAGATACATTTTCTTACATTTAAAAGTGAAACTAAAATGTTTTCACTTCTCTTCCTACTTAAAAATTACTTCCAAATACCAAGAATGAAAATTAAATAGCAGACAAACTTCATTTTCATTGACATTTAAGGTAGAACATAGAGAGAGGGAAAACAAATGAATAAGTAAAATAAATTACTTACAGAAGTGGAAAGGGGAATTTAACTACTTGTGGAGAGTAACCACTACAGAACCCCAGAAAGGCTTCAGTAAGTATCATGCACTTCAGAAGATGGGGTGGAGGGGACATGAAAACAGAGGGATTGGCTAGTCTGTGTAAGGAACAATTAGAATCTCCAAGTTCAGATCACTTCATAGTCAAGTGATCAACCCCTACCTCTAGAGTACCAGAAATATATTCTCTGAAAAGTTTGAAAAAATGAACTTCAAACTTGGTTCAGACAGAAGGGAGGAGGTAGATAGTGAGACACCAAACTGAAAACAGTAAGGAAAGATCAGGTGAAAACCACTGAATACAGAAACCCCTCACCAATGTTCTTCCCTACCCAGTTCCAGAATGCTTGCTATCAGCTAGGCTCATGCATGCAGGCAAAAGACGGAAGGACTCTTCTCTAGGTAAAGTAAACTACCCCAGAGGCACAGACGCTTTAACCTCTGACCCACCAGGGAAGCCCACATATACAGAATATGTAAATTGAGTGCTGAAGAATTGATGCTTTTGAACTATGGTGTTGGAGAAGACTCTTGAGAATCCCTTGGACTGCAAGGAGATCCAACCTGTCCATCCTGAAGGAAATCAGTCCTGAATATTCGCTGGAAGGACTGATACTGAAGCTGAAACTCCAATACTTTGGCCACTGATGTGAAGAGCTGACTCATTTGAAAAGACCCTGATGCTGGGAAAGATTGAAGGCGGGAGGAGAAGGGGATGACAAAGGATGAAATGGTTGGATGGCATCACCGACTCAATGGACATGAGTTTGAGTAAACTCCAGGAGTTGGTGATGGACAGGGAGGCTTGGTGTGCTGCAGTCCATAGGGTCACAAAGAGTTGGACACAACTGAGCGACTGAACCGAAGCTTATATTTCATATTTATAAACTATTTATATTTTTAAGCTTTCAATAAGCTTTAAAGAAATTTACTCTTAGACAAAAATGGATAACAACATTTTACAATGAAAAATGGACCAAAATCAAAGAAAGAAAAGGGAATTTGAAAGAAACAGAGACAATGCTAGAAACAGAAAAAAACTTCCAAGTAACCATATTTAACAGCCTTAAAGAGAAAATATTATATCCATGAGATAAAAACAATGTATTTTAGAAAAGGTAATCAGGGAAATAAAGAGCTCTTAATTATTATCAAAATTTAAAAGTTGATAAAATGACCAAAAGTTGAACTTAAAAGAAGAAAGAGGAAAAATGCACGTGAAAAGATAAAAAAGCTAGAAATCACTTCTAGGGGCTTAGTCAACTAGGGGTAATTTTAAAAAGAGGGAACAAATAAAATGGTGGGGAGGAAATTATTGTTTTATATATCATAAAGTGCCTAAAAACTAAAGAACATGAGTTTTTAGACTAAAGGAACCTGCTCAAAACTTGCCTAGTGAACAATATGAAACCTATGACAGGGTACATTATTAAAATTTAAGACATTCAGAGAATCCCCAAAGGATTTACAAAGAGAAAAAGCAGAGTCTTTGTAAAGAATCAAATGAAAGAAGCCATGGGCCTTCTCAGTAGCAACTGATTAAATATGGTTTTCAACACAGAATTCTATACCCAGCCAAAGTATCAATCACAAGTGAAGACAGAATGAGTGTATTTACACACAGGCAAAGTATCAAATTTTTATCTTTCATAAAGCCTTGTTCTGGTGGGTATACCCTGGCAAAATGAAGAAAAGATATATGAGGATATGGGATCCTGAAAATATGGTATGTGTGAGTAAGAATATCCAATATGATAGCATAGAAATTACCAGGATGTACAGCAGGATTACAGAGGAACCAGTCAAGGATAAGCTGGAAAAAGAGGGTTTCAAGTAGGATGTCTCATCTTCAAGTAAGATGTAAGTTTCGGGTAGGTATCAGGTAAGATGCAACCCTGAATATACATCGGAAGGACTGACGCTGAAACTGAAGCTCCAAAACTTTGGCCACCTGATGTGAAGAGTGGACTCACTGGAGAAGACCCTGATGCTGGGAAATATTGAAGGCTAAAGGAGAAGGAGGTGGCAGAGAATTTGAGCAAACTCTGGGAGATAGTAAAGGACAAGAGGGCCTGGCATGCTATAGCCTATGGGGTCACAAAGAGTTAGACATGACTTAGCAATTGAACAACAACAGGATGAAGAAAGAGATGATCTACAAATTTTTACTGTTGGAGAGTTGTATTGAGATGTGGGTTACTGAGTAGTTGGAGGATGTCAGAAAACATAGCCATTAGGACAAGGAAAACTAGGCAAATGATAAAATAAGACAATAATTAATTTCAAGAAAAATCAAAAGTCATACAAGAAAAGGAATATATACACTATAATATATAACACACTCTACTCTTCCTGGCAAAGCAAGTAAGAGTATTTCCACAGTTATAGTAATAGAAACCCTGAATATTTAAGTGAAAATTGTGATATATGCAGGGGAGAAAGAAAGTGGTTAATGGGGATAGTTAGCCTTTCTAAAATCTTCATATTGTAATAAAAATTCAATGTTCAAATGTGATGAAACAAGGAATCTTGTAAACATATGGATTAAACACTATTAAAAGAGGTCAGAAATTTTAAAGTGGTTGCTTCTTCATGAGATAGAGGAGGAAGAAGGAAGAGAGAGGCTGACTGCTATTTTTGTTAGAAGATTTTTAGCATTATTTGACTGTTTAAGGTAACACACTGATAAACAAAAAATTAAGTTTTGGTGATAAATATATTTTTTCTATTTTTTATTGACTTTTTCAGATGACAAGGGAAATGCGGGCCTATTGAAGATTTGGAAGATACATAATAATCCAGAAAAAAATTAAAAACTATCCATCCAGTGTCATCTATTGCTAGTAATTCTTTCTTTCTATGTGTATTATTTTCCAAATCAGAAGCCATTCTCTGAATATAATTCATATCTTTTTTAGTTTGACTTTTATAATCAGAAGTTTTAATATCTTTAAACATTAAAAACAATTTGTTTTTTAGCTGCATAATAGTCCATGTGATGATATGACAAAATTTAATGCCATAATTTTGAACATTTTGAATATTTTTTTTAATTTCCCAGCTACAAATAATGTTATTTTAAATATATTTGTTCATTGATCTTTCCCAGTGCTTTATTATCTTCCCCTAAAAAGAATTTTTATAAATAAAATTGCTGAGTCAAACAGTGAAAACACTTCAGAGGCATTTGGCACAAGTTATTAAATTACTCTCCAGAAAGAGTTTTCTAATTCACATTGTCACTAGCAATATATGAGACTATTTCATTCCAATGTCATCCTTCTGACACTGATTTTCTCATTATAAAAATTAATTTTAAACTAAGCCTACAGTAAAATGGAGCAGTTTTCCCCAAAATTATGGGTTTTCAATTTTTTCAAAACTGGTGACAGGAATATTAGTCCCTAAGGAAAGTCCCATAGAAACTAGAAAATGCTGGCCATTTCCCCTAGGAGAGAGGATTAAAAATTATTGTAAAGTAATTAGCCTCTAATTAAATAAATTTTAAAAAATAAAAAATAAAAAAAGCTAAAAAAAAAAAAATTCCCTAATCTAGCAGTGAAGGAAAAGGTAGAATTTAAGCCTTTGGTTATAAGAAACCCCATAATCCTTTGTTGTCTGGGTAGAATCAACACCTGGTGAGATAATTCAAAGAACAAAAGCAGGAATAAGAACTAAATTAGACTATTTCAGTATTGGCCTCAATGTAAGAAGTTTTTGTGCTTAATGGAAGTATTATCTAATGCTATGGTGTTAATCATTTTGCAATATGCAAGTGTATAAAATCAACACCTGTATACTTTAAATTTACACAATATTATATGTCAAATATATATCTCAATAAATCTGAAGGAATAAAAAATTTTTGTGCTGCAAGATATTTTAAATCATAAAATTAAGTCATAAATTCAATTGTGGAAACCAAAATTCTCTATTGTGTTTTTCTTAAGATGATCCAGTTGGTTAATGAGGACCTTGCCAACACTAGAGGAATGCCCATTCCTGTGGAGCCAGAGACCAGTAAAATAAATAACAGTGGCTAACATCTATTAAGTCTTCCTACCAGATACTTTATTTGCAATATCTCATTTAATCCACATAGCAACCCAATTAGTTTAGAATTAGGTGATAATCTGAGGAGCTAACTTACTCAAGGCCACAGAGCCTGTTTGACTTGAGGGCCAGCACTCTTCACAATGGCACTGCCAGCTCAGACCCCTGGGTCCTCACCTCAGCAAACAATAGGTAGTCAGAAAGAAAGCTGCAAAAGCCTTTTGTGCATCTGAGTTGCATGCTGAAGCTTGGATACATCTATAACTTTATTAGTTTGAAGTTGTTAGAGACTGTCTTTTTTGGGGGGAAAGTCTGCTCAGGGCTACAAGAGATGAATACTTTTTTTCAAAAAAAAGGATGTACCCCATAGCCCTTTGTTATCTGTGTGTAGAACCAATACTTGGTTCTTTTCAGTGGAAAAAAATAGGAACAGAAGGATCTAGGAAGATGAAGTGATGGCAAAGAAGGATTCTGTTTGTGAATACAGAATCTGAACTGCTAGGTGAAGTTGCAGGTAGGAAAAATCCAGTTCAATATATTTTAACTGGTTTCTCATTACATTTTAGAATTACATTTAAATCATTGTGCAGGTAAAAATTAGCAGTAGTAGTAGTAGTATAGTCTGAAGTCATGGAGCCTGATTGCTTCAGTTCTGTTTTTCTTTCTCAAGATTGCTTTGACTTTTTGGAGTCTTTAGTGTTTCTATACCAATTGTAAATTGTAAAATTTTTTGTTCTAATTCTGTGAAAAATGCCACTGGTAATTTGACAGGGGTTGCATCAAATCTGTAGATTTCTTTGGGTAGTATAGTCATTTTCACAATATTGTTTCTTCCAATCCAAGAACATGGTGTATCTCTCCATCTGTTTGTGTCATCTTTGATTTCTTTCATCAGTATTTTATAGTTTCCTAAGAGTACAGGTTTTTTGCCTCCTTAGGTAAGTTTATTCCGAGGTATTTTATTCTCTTTGTTACAATGGTAAATGGGATCATACCCTTAATTTTTCTTTCTGATCTTTCATTGTTGATGTATAGGAATGCAAGAGATTTATGTGTATCAATTTTGTATCCTGCAACTTTATCAAATTCATTGATAAGTTTTAGTATTTTTCTGGTGGCATCTGTAGGATTTTCTATGTATAGTATCATATCATCTGCAAATGGTGACAATTTTATTTCTTCTTTTCCAATCTTATTCCTTTAATTTCTTTTTCTTCTCTGATTGCCATGGCTAGAACTTCCAAAACTATATTGAATAATAGTGGCTAGAGGGGGCCCTTTGTTTTATTCCTAATCTTAGAGGAAATGCTTTCAGTTTTTCACCATTGAAAATGATGTTTGCTTTGGGTTTGTTGTATTTGGCCTTTATTATGTTGAGGCAGGCTCCCTCTATGCCCATATTTTAATCATAAATGGGTATTGAATTTTGTCAAAAATTTTTTCTGCATCTATTGAGATGATCATATGGTTTTTATTCTTAGTTTGTTGACATAGTATTCCACATTTCTTGATTTATGTATGTTGAAGATCCTTGCATCCAGCTACAGTAACCAAGACAGTATGATATCAGCACAAAAACAGAAATATAGATCAATGAAATGGGATAGAAAGGCCCACCACAAACCCACACACTTATGGTCACCTAATCTATGACACAGGAGGCAAGAGTATACCATAGAGAAAAGACAGTCTCTTCACTAGATGGTGCTGGGAGAACTGGATAGCTGCATGTAAAAGAGTGAAAACAGAACACTTCCTAACGCTGTGTGTGCGTGTGCTGTGTGCATGCCCAGTCATGTCTGACTCCTTGAGACCCATGGACTGCAGTATGCCAGTCTCCTCTGCCCATGGAATTTTCCAGGCTAGAATACATCCATGGGACTTCTTGGTTGCCCAGTGGTTAAGAATCTGCCTTACAATGCAGGAAAGTCAGATTCGATCCCTGGCTGGGGAACTATGATCCCATGTGCCACAAAGCAACTAGGCCCACTAGCTGAAACTGCTGAGTTCAAGTGCCACAACTGGAGATTACATGTACCATAACAAAAGACTCTGCATGACACAACAAAGACCTAGTAGAGACAAATAAGTAAGTAAATATTGTTAACTGTTTAATACATCCACAATAATACTATCTCCAAATAGGGTCACATTCTGAGTATTGGAGCTTAGGACCTCAATAAAGCTTTTTGGGAAACACAATTCAACCCATAGTAATATTTATAGACAATACCTAGAATTGATTAGATGATTTTAAAGTATATATAAATGATAGCATTCTGCAACTGGGTTTTTTTTCTTTTACTGAAAATTTTGAGATTAATCAGTCTTGGTACATGAAACTTGTTCATTTTAACAAAAGTATAATATAGTATTCCACTGTATAAACATACCACAATTATTTATCCATTCTACTTTTATGGGAAATTTTATTGCTTCTAAAATTTATCATCACGGAAAGTGCTGTAATAAGCTTCTTTATACATGTTTCTTGTACACCTATGTGACCATTTGACTAACGTGTTAACATACAAAAATGAAAACTGGGTTTACATGGTTTGTGTCAAATTGCTTTTCAAAATCAGTAACAACGAATTAAACATCCACCAGCACTGTCCTCAGTATGAGTACTGGAGCTTACTCAATCTGCCAGCAAATTTGGAAAACTCAGCAGTGGCCATAGAACTGGAAAAAGTCAGTTTTCATTCCAATTCAAAAGAAGGGCAATGCCAAAGAATGTTTAAACTACCGCACAACCGCACTCATCTCACACGCTAGAAAAATAATGCTCAAAATTCTCCAAGCGAGGCTCCAGCAGTTCCTGAACCAAGAACTTCCAGATGTACAAGCTGGATTTAGAAAAGGCAGAGGAGGGGCGATCCTAAGATGGTGGAGGAATAGGACAGGGAGACCACTTTCTCCCCCACAAATTCATCAAAAGATCATTTGAACCCTGAGCAAATTCCACAGAACAGCTTCTGAACCCTGGTGGAGGACACCAGGCACCCAGAAAGGCAGCCCATTCTCTTCGAAAGGAGGTAGGACAAAATATGAAAGATAAAAAGAGACAAAAGACTTAGGGATGGAGATCCATCCTGGGGAGGGAGTCGTGAAGGAGAAGTTTCCAAACACCAGGAAACCCTCTCACCGGCAGGTCTGTGGGGAGTTTTGGAATCTCCGAGGGCAACATACTCAGGAGGGGAAAAAAAAAATCCACAGATTATGTGCCTAACCGCAACTCCCAGTGGAGAAGCAGCCCAGACACTCCCGTCTGCTGGCAGCGAGCGGGGGCTGAACAGGGAGGGGCGGGTTGCACTGCTTAGGGTAAGGACCAGGCTTAAGTGACCTGAGGACAATCTGAGGGAGCTAACGTGAGATAGCACCCCAAAACTGTGGGCTAGCCAGAGAGGGGAAAAAAAGAGAGAGAGAGAGAGAGAACTTTCCTGCAGAAAGCTAAAAGGCACAACCTGGCCCGCTCACAGAACAAAGGATTGAATGAATACCAGGGAGAGCTGGCTGCAGACCGGCCCATCCCACCACCAGAGGCAGAAAGGTAGGCAGGTGACAGCCAGAGCCAGAAGGTGAGGGGCAATCTCGGCTCCAGAGACGGCATCCTCCACCAAACTGTGAGCAGGCTCCCAGTTGCTAATCAAGTCTTCCTGGGGTCCTGGACAGTTGACATCTGCCAGGAGGGTCACAGGCAGAGATCAGCTCCCCAGAGGAGACACATGGCACACCTGAGACGGCACTGCCACTGTGCACCTGGGAAACCAAGGGGCTGGGACCGGAAGAGGTGATAAGACGCACCACCCACCTGGGGAGAATGCGCTTGCCAAGCACCTGGTCACCTGAGCTGCTCAGACCTGGGAAGGGCACACAGTGGAGGTCCAACCCAGCCTGTGCCACTGTGGAATACCCAAGAACCTGAACCTGAGAGGCTTAGACCTGGGAAGTGCACACAACCCAGGGCCCACTTTAGACAGTTCCCCTGCAGAGCAACCTGGAGCATGAGCAGTACAGACTGAGAAAGCACACACGCCGTGAGCGGGGGCAAACCCAGTGTGGCCCAGACACTGCGAGCACTCCCCACAAATGCCAGTGATATTTGTTTGCCATGTTCCTCCCTCTCTACAGCACAACTAAACAAATGAGCCTAAATAAGTGACCACCTTCGCCCTCTTGAGTCAGAGCAGAAATTAGACACTGAAGAGACTTGCAAACAGAGGAAGCCAAAATAAACAAAGAAGAGGGAACCGCTTTGGAAGTGACAGGTGCAACAGGTTAAAACCCTGTAGTTAACACTGACTATACTGGAAGGGGCCTATAGACCACGAGAAGAAGTATAAGCTGGAACAAGGAACTATCTGAAACTGAACAGACCCCACACTGCCCTCAACAGCTCCAAAGAAACTCCTAGATATATTTTACTATTATCGTTTTTTAATGTCTTTAATTTTTTTAAGTTCTGTATTACTCCTTTAATTTTCATTTTTATATCCTAATATTACCTTGCAAAAAAAATAAAGACCCTATTTTTAAAGCATATTTCATATATATTTAAAATAATTTTTGTGATTTTGTTTTGTTTTTTTTTAATATCGTATTTTTGAGAGTCTAACCTCTTGAGAGTCCCTTGGACTGCAAGGAGATCCAACCAGTCTATTCTGAAGGAGATCAGCCCTGGGATTTCTTTGGAGGGAATGATGCTGAAGCTGAAACTCCAGTACTTTGGCCACCTCATGCGAAGAGTTGACTCATTGGAAAAGACTCTGATGCTGGGACGGATTGGGGGCAAGAGGAGAAGGGGATGACAGAGGATGAGATGGCTGGATGGCATCACTGACTGGATGGACATGAGTCTGAGTGAACTCCGGGAGTTGGTGATGGACAGGGAGGCCTGGCGTGCTGCGATTCATGGGGTCGTGAAGAGTCGGACACAACTGAGAGACTGAACTGAACTGAACTGATAAAACACTGATGAAAGAAATCAAAGATGACACAAAAAGATGGAGAAATATACCATTGTCATGGATCAGAAGAATCAATATAGTGAAAAAGAGTATACTCCCCAAAGCAATCTAGATTCAATGCAATGCTTATCAAGCTACCAGCGGTAGTTTTCAGAGAACTAGAACAAATAATTTCACAATTTGTATGGAAATACAAACCCGAATAGCCAAAGAAATCTTGAGAAAGAAGAATGGAACTGGAGGAATCAACCTGCCTGACTTCAGACTATACTCAAATCTACATTCATCAAAACAGTATGCCACTGGCACAAAGGCAGAAATATAGATCAATTGAACAAAATACAAAGTCCAAGATAAATCCACGCACCTATGGACACCTTATATTTGACAAAGGAGGAAAGAACATACAATGGAGAAAAGACAATCTCTTTAACAAGTGGTGCTGGGAAAACTGGTCAACCACTTGTAAAAGAATGAAACTAGAACACTTTCTAACACCATACACAAAAACAAACTCAAAATGAATTAAAGATCCAAATGTAAGACTTGAAACTATAAAACTCCTAGAGGAAAACATAGGCAAAACACTCTTTGCAAAATAAATCAGCAGCAGGATCCTCTATGACCCATCTCCCAGAGTAATGGAAATGAAAGCAAAAATAAACAAATGGGACCTAATTAAAATTAAAAGCTTTTGCACAACGAAAGAAGATATAAGCAAGGTGAAAAGACAGACTTCCAAATGGGAGAAAATAATAGCAAATGAAGCAACTGACAAAGAATTAATCTCAAAAATATACAAGCAACTCCTGCAGCTCAATTCCAGAAAAATAAACGGCCCAATCAAAAAATGGGCCAAAGAACTAAACAGACATTTTTCCAGAGAAGCCATACAAAGGGCTAACAAACACATGAAAAGATGCTCAACATCACTCATTATCAGAGAAATGCAAATCAAACCACAATGAGGTACCATCTCACGCTGATCAGAATGGCTGCTATCAAGAAGTCTACAAACAATAAATGCTGGAGAGGGTGCCGAGAAAAGAGAACCCTCTTACACTCCTGGTGGGAAAGGAAACTAGTACAGCCACTATGGAGAACAGTGTGGAAATTCATTAAAAAACTGGAAATAGAACTTCCATATGACCCAGCAATCCCACTGCTGGGCATACACACCAAGGAAACCAGAATTGAAAGAGATATGTGTACCCCAATGTTCATCACAGCACAGTTTACAATAGTCAGGACATGGAAGGAACCTAGATGTTCATCAGCAGACACATGGATAAGAAAGCTGTGGTACATATACAAAATAGAATATTACTCAGCCATTAAAAAGAATGCATTTGAACCAGTTCTAATGAGGTGGATGAAACTGGAGCCTATTATATAGAGTGAAGTAAGTCAGAAAGAAAAACACCAATACAGTATATTAGCACATATATATGGAATTTAGAAAGATGGTAACCATGACCCTATATGTGAGACAGCAAAAGAGACACAGATATAAAGAACAGACTTTTGGACTCTGGGAGAAGGCAAGGGTGGGATGATTTGAGAGTATAGCATTGAAACATGTATATTATCATATGTGAAATAGATTGCCAGTCCAGGTTCAATGCATGAGACAGGGTGCTTAGGGCTGGTGTACTGGAATGACCCTGAGGGGTGGGATGCAGAGGGAGGTATGGGAGAAGGGTTCAGGATGAGGAACACATGTACATCCATGGCTGATTCATGTCAGTGTATGGCAAAAACCACTACAATATTGTTAATTAATTAGCCTCCAATTAAAACAAACAGATTATTTTAAAAAGAAAAGAAAGAAAAGGCAGAGGAATCAGAGACCAAATTGCCAACATCTAACTTCTGTTGAATCATAGAAAAAGCAAGAGAGTTCCAAAAAAAAATCTACTTCTGCTTTATTGACTACGCCAAAGCCTTTGACTGTGTAGATCACAACAAATTGAGGACAATTCTTAAAGAGATGGGAATACCAGACCACCTTACCTGCCTCCTGAGAAATCTATATGCAGGTGAAGAAGCAACAGTTAGAACCAGACATGGAACAATGGACTGGTTCCAAATTGGGAAAGGTGTACCTCAAAGCTATATATTGTCACCCTACTTATTTAACTTACATGAAAAGTACATCATGTGAAATGCCAGACTGGATGAAGCACAAGCTGGAATCAAAACTGCCAGGAGAAATATAAATAACCTGAATCAATAATCTGAATATACAGATGACACCACACTTATGGCAGAAAGCAAAGAGGAAGTAAAGAGTCTCTTGTTGAAAGTGAAAGAGGAGAGTGAAAAAGCTGGCCTAAAACTCAGCATTCAAAAAACAAAGATCATGGCATCTGGCCCCATCACTTCATGCCAAATAGATGGGGAAAGAATGAAAACAGTGAAAGCCTTTATTTTCTTGGGCTCAAAAATCACTGCAGATGGTGACTGCAACCATGAAATTAAAAGATGTTTGCTCCTTGGAAGAAAAGCTATGACCAACCTAGACAGGAGACATAGGCAAAACACTCTCCAACATAAATCACATCAGGATCCTCTATGACCCACCTCCCAGAATATTGGAAATAAAAGCAAAAATAAACAAATGGGACCTAATTAAAACTCAAAGCTTCTGCACAACAAAGGAAACTATAAGCTAGGCAAAAAGACAGCCTTCAGAATGGGAGAAAATAATAGCAAATGAAGCAACTGACAAAGAATTAATCTCAAAAATATACAAGCAACTTCTGCAGCTCAATTCTAGAAAAATTAATGACCCAATCAAAAAATGGGCCAACGAACTAAACAGACATTTCTCCAAAGAAGACATACAGATGGCTAGCAAACACATGAAAAGATGCTCAACATCACTCATTATCAGAGAAATGCAAATCAAAACCACAATGAGGTACCATTTAATGCCAGTCAGAATGGCTGCGATCCAAAAGTCTACAAGCAATAAATGCTGGAGAGGGTGTGGATAAAAGGGAACCCTGTTACACAGTTGGTGGGAATGGAAACTAGTACAGCCACTATGGAGAACAGTGTGGAGATTCCTTAAAAAACTGGAAATAGAACTGCCATACGACACAGCATTCCCACTGCTGGGCATACACACTGAGGAAACCAGAATTGAAAGAGACACGTGTACCTCAATGTTCATTGCAGCACTGTTTATAATAGCCAGGACATGGAAGCAACCTAGATGTCCATCAGCAGACAAATGGATAAGAAAGCTGTGGTACATATACACAATGGAGTATTACTCAGCCATTAAAAAGAATACATTTGAATCAGTTCTAATGAGGTGGATGAAATTGGAGCCTATTATACCGAGTGAAGTAAGCCAGAAAGAAAAACAATACAGTATCAGATCAGATCAGATCAGTCGCTCACTTGTGTCCAACTCTTTGCGACCCCATGAATCACAGCATGCCAGGCCTCCCTGTCCATCACCAACTCCCGGAGTTCACTCAGACTCACATCCCTCGAGTCAGTGATGCCATCCAGCCATCTCATCCTCTGTCGTCCCCTTCTCCTCTTGCCCCCAGTCCCTCCCAGCATCAGAGTCTTTTCCAATGAGTCAATTCTTCGCATGAGGTGGCCAAAGTACTGGAGTTTCAGCTTTAGCATCCTTCCTTCCAAAGAAA
>NW_011494956.1:13532749-13535613 GCF_000754665.1 Bison bison bison | reverse complement strand
CCATGATCTTCATTTTCTGAATGTACTAATGCATATATATGGAATTTAGAAAGATGGTAACAATAACCCTGTATGCGAGATAGCAAAAGAGACACAGATGTATAGAACAGTCTTTTGAACTCTGTGGGAGAGGGCGAGGGTGGGATGATTTGGGAGAACAGCACTGAAACATGTATAATATCATATATGAAACAAATCAGCAGTCCGGGTTCGATGCATGAGACAGGGTGCTCGGGGCTGGTGCACTGGGATGACCCAGAGGGATGGTATGGGGAGGGAGGTGGGAGGAGGCTTCAGGATGGGGAACACGTGTACATCCACGGTGGATTCATGTTGATGTATAGCAAAACCAATATAATACTGTAAAGTAATTAGCCTCCAATTAAAATAAATAAATTTATATATAAAAAAAGCAGACATGTTACTTTGCCAACAAACGTCCATCTAATCAAAGCTATTTTTCTAATAGTCAAGCATGAATATGAGATTTGGACCATAAAGAAAGCTGAGCACCAAAGAACTTATGCTTTTGAAATGTGGTGCTGGAGAATCCCTTGGACTGCAAGGAGAGCCAACCAGTCCATCCTAAAGGAAATCAGTTCTGAATATTCATTGGAAGGACTGACGCTGAAGCTGAAGCTCCAATACTTTGGCTATCTGATGCAAAAAGCTGATTCATTGGAAAAAAGGAGAATAGAACAGAGGATGAGATGGTTGGATGGCATCACTAACTCGATCGACATGAGTTTGAGCAAGCTCCAGGAGATGGTGATGGACAAGGAGGCCTGGCATGCTGCAGTTCATGAGGTCACAAAGAGTCGGACATGGCTGAGTGATTGAACTGAACTGAACTGAGCCGTGTCCTAGAGTTCACACTACTTAGTATCAGTGCTAGTATTTGGCATGATCCAATTTTTAAATTCCTTGTCTATATGGTTGATGTCAAATTATTGTTTCAATTTTTATTTCCCTGATTCCTGGTAGGTTGAAATATGATGCATATTTAGTAGACATCAAGCTTTCCTCTTCTGTGACTTGCCTGTTTATATCCTTAAGCTTGTTGCTTTCTTTTGCTAATTTATTGGACTTTTTAATATATTTTAGTTCCTAACTGGTTACAAGTTTCACAACTATCCCTCAATGTGTGATTTATCTTTACATTTTGTTTTTGGTCTTTCAATTACATAAATGCTTTTGAAATTTTTAGAAAACTTTTATTTATTTATTTATTTTTGGCTGTGCTGGGTCTTTGTTGCTGAATGAGCTTTTCTCTAGCTGCAGCAAGCAACTCCCTAGTTGTGGTGCACAGGCTTCTCTGCAGTGGCTTCTTTTGTTGCAGAGCATAGGCTCTAGGTTGCATAGGCTCAGTAGTGTGGTTCAGAAGCCTCTAGAGCACAGGTTAATAGTTCTTGTGCATGGGTTTAGTTGCTCTGGTGCATATGAGATCTTCCCAGATTAGGAATCAAACCTATGTCTCCTGCGTTGGCAGGAAGATTATCACTGAGCCACCAGGGAAGCCCCTTAGATTTTTAATGTAGTCAAATTTCTGAATCTTTCTCTTCAAGATGTGTATATTTGAATTTGTAAGTACAATATTCTACATTTACTTTAACTCTTCATTTTAAAATAATTCAAACAGAAAAATTAAAGGTTCTGGATATTCTTTACCCAGATTCACCAACTGCCTTTTGTCACATTTGCTTTATTTTCTCCATATATGCATAATTACTTCATTTCACATTAACATAAACATATGGTGTGTGCATGATCAGTTGCTTCAGTTGTGTCTGACTCTTTGTGACTCCATGGACTATAATCCGCCAGGCTCCTCTGTCCATGGGATTCTCCAGGCAAGAATACTGGAGTGGGTTGTCATGCCCTCTTCCAGGGGATATTCCTGACCCAGGAACTGAACCTGCATCTTTTGTGTCTCTTTCATTGCAGGTGGATTCTTTACTGCTGAGCCGTCAGGAAAGCCCTAATATAACCATATAAGTGTTTTATATAATGTAATATCATATAGAAAATAATAAATTATATAATCTACGTACTTAATTATATGAATCACTGTTACTTTATTAGTATGCATTATTGATAATCTATTTTTTATAAATTATTTGAAAGGATGTTGTATACATCCTTTCTCTCTAATACTTCACTGTATAGTTCCCCAAAACAAAGACATTCTCTCAGTATAATTACCCAAATCAGGAATTTTAACATTGATTTAAAAAACTGTGATTTATAGTTCACACTCAAATTTTGTCAGTTTTTATAACAACGTAAGTTTCGGAAATTTTTTTCTGATATAATGTCTGCTGCTGCTGCTAAGTCGCTTCAGTCGTGTATGACTGTGCGACCCCATAGACGGCATCCCACTGGCTCCCCAGGTCCCTGGGATTCTCCAGGCAAGAACACTGGAGTGGATTGCCATTTCCTTCTCCAATGCATGAAAGTGAAAAGTTAAAGTGAAGTCGCTCAGTCGTGTCCGACTCTTTGCGTCCCCATGAATCGCAGCACACCAAGCCTCCCTGTCCATCACCAACTCCCAGTTCAGTTCAGTTCAGTCGCTCAGTCGTGTCCGACTCTTTGCGACCCCATGAATCACAGCACGCCAGGCCTCCCTGTCCATCACCAACTCCCGGAGTTCACCCAGACTCACGTCCATCGAGTCAGTGATGCCATCCAGCCATCTCATCCTCTGTCATCCCCTTCTCCTTCTGCCCCCAATCCCTCCCAGCATCAGAGTCTTTTCCAATGTGTCAACTATTCGCATCAGGTGGCTAAAGTATTGAAGTTTCAGCTTCAACATCAGTCCTTGCAATGAACACCCAGGACTGATCTCCTTCAGAATGGACTGGTTG
>NW_011494956.1:13532002-13532649 GCF_000754665.1 Bison bison bison | reverse complement strand
AACATCAGTCCTTGCAATGAACACCCAGGACTGATCTCCTTCAGAATGGACTGGTTGGATCTCCTTGCAGTCCAAGGGACTCTCGAGAGTCTTCTCCAATACCACAGTTCAAAAGCATCAATTCTTTGGCACTGAGCTTTCTTCACAGTCCAACTCTCACATCCATACATGACCACGGGAAAAACCATAGCCTTGACTAGCTGGACCTTTGTTGGCAAAGTAATGTCTCTGCTTTTCAATATGCTATCTACTACTCTTGCCTGGAAAATCCCTTGGACGGAGGAGCCTGGTGGGCTGCAGTCCATGGGGTCTCTAAGAGTCGGACACGACTGAGCGACTTCACTTTCACTTTTCACTTCATGCGTTGGAGAAGGAAACGGCAACCCACTCCAGTGTTCTTGCCTGGAAAATCCCAGGGACGGGGTAGCCTGGTCGGTTGCCATCCGTGGGGTTGCACAGAGTCGGACACCACTGAAGTGACTTAGCAGCAGCAGCAGTTAGGTTGGTCATAACTTTCCTTCCAAGGAGTAAGCGTCTTTTAATTTCATGTCTGCAATCACCATCTGCAGTGATTTTGGAGCCCCCCAAAATAAAGTCTGACACTGTTTCCACTGTTTCCCCATCTAGTTCCCATGAAGTGATGGGAC
>NW_011494956.1:13523783-13531799 GCF_000754665.1 Bison bison bison | reverse complement strand
CTCCTAGCAATCTTGATTCCACCTTGTGCTTCTTCCAGTCCAGCGTTTCTCATGATGTACTCTGCATATAAGTTAAATAAGCCGGGTGACAATATACAGCCTTGACGTACTCCTTTTCCTATTTGGAACCAGTCCATTGTTCCACGTCCAGTTCTAACGGTTGCTTCCTGACCTGCATCTAGGTTTCTCAAGAGGCAGGTCAGGTGATCTGGTATTCCCATCTCTTTCAGAATTTCCACAGTTTATTGTGATCCACACAGTCAGAGGCTTTGGCATAGTCAATAAAGCAGAAATAGATGTTCTTCTGGAATTCTCTTGCATTTTTGATGATCCAGCAGATGTTGCCAATTTGATCTCTGGTTCCTCTGCCTTTTCTAAAACCAGCTTGAACATCTGTTATGTCTATTAAGTCTCTTATTCTGTAATACTTCAGCCTTTATTTGTCTTTGCTAACTTGGACTCTTTTAATGTTAGCACTGTACTCAAAATAAATGTACAGTTATTTATTTTGTAGGATGTACCTCAACTGTCAGATATTTCCCTAGGGATAGAACCCGGTTATGGCAGGAACAACACATAATTTTTTTTCTATTAAAAATTGCTTACTTTTATCTTTTAGTTCTATAATCATATACTTTCACATATGATGTGATGTAGGGATGTTTTATTTTTCCATCTGGATAACTGTTATCATTAATCAAAATGGTTTGTAATTATAAATGCTACTTCTGCCACATATCAATTTTCCATATATACATAATACCTTTTCTGGGATTTCTATTCTGATCCATTGGTTTATTTGATCTTTCTTGTGCCAATGTTACCTTAATTATTATAGCTTTATAATAGGGCAAGACAATCTACTCTATTCTTATTTTCTTTCAAAATGTCTTGGCTATTATCGACCCTTTGTAGAGTTCCATGAACACACACACACACACACACACACACACACCTGATTAAGTATTTAATTGCATTGAATTAATAGATTAATTTCAGGAGAACTGCCATATTTACAAGAATTAAATCATTATTTTAAAGGACTGAACATGATTTATCTCTTTTGTATATATTCTTTATGTCTTTTGATAATGTTACACATATAGATTCTGTACATCTTTTGTTGCATAAATTCTGAATTATTTTCTAGGAATTTTTGTTTTGTTATTTTTTAGATATTACATATTAAAAATCCATTTTACTGTAAAATGGATTTTAAAATCCAGTATTTTTACTACTGACAGATAGGAATACAAATGATTTGTGTATATTGATCTTATATACAACAGCTTTACTGAACTCTTTTAAGTTCAATAGTTTATAAGTTTCTGGATTGTGAATATAGAAATCACTTTGTTTACATCGAGGATACTGTGGAATAGGCATGTTTGTCTGTTTAAAAGAAATATGCCTACCTTTCTGCCATAAAGAAAAACGTTTTATGCTTTGAATTTCTTTGAAATTATTGCTTTGATGTTTTGAGGTTTTAATCTACTGTTTCCTTTTTATTGTAAGTAGCCTTGAAATCCCTATCAAACAAGTTGCATTATGTTCCTTATCCCCATATTCTGTTCCACCTCTGCCCCATTTCTCACTTCTCTTTATGAAAAATTCTTTTGCAAATTTTCTGTATTCACTGTCTCCATTAGTTCTTTGCATAGATTCTCTTGAACCCATTCCAGTTGGGCTTTTATTTTACACCTTCACTGAAATTGCTCCTGTCAATATCACCAGAAATCTCTATCCAGCCAAATAATGGGTTTCCCTGTAGCTCAGATGGTAAAGAATCTGCCTGCAATACAGAAGACCCAGGTTCTATCCCTGGTTTGGGAAGATCCCCTGAAGAAGGTAATGGCAACCCACTCCAGTATTCCATGGGGTCGCAAAGAGTCAGACATAACTGAGTGAATAACACACAGCCAAATCAAGTTCACATCTCAATTCAGCTTTTCAGCAGCATTTGACCCTTTGGCACTGGCTTCAGTGCCGTATTCTCCTGGCACTGACCCTTCCCTCCAACTTGTTCTTCTTTGCTAGATCCTTCTTTCTATTTTAAATTATGGGATTTTGCAAGGTTTAGTCTTAGTCACTATTTACTCTAACAGCCTTAATGGGTAATTTCATTTTATCTTCTGACTTTAACAACCAGGTCTATGTTGATGATTTCCAAGCATTAATCTCCAACCCAATTACTCCCCTGAACTCCACACTTTTATATCTACCAACCTACTTGACATCTAAAGTGTTGGTTGCTTAGTTGTGTGACTCTTTGCAACTCCATGGACTGTAGCCTGCCAGGCTCCTCTGTCCATGGAATTCTTCAGGCAAGAACACTGCAGTGGTGGCCATTCTCTTCTCCAAGGGATCTTTCTGGTGCAGGGTTCGCACCCAGGTCTCCTGCATTGCAGGCAGATTCTTTACCATGGATTCATGCACCCCAGTGTTCTTTGCGACACTGTTTACAATAGCCAAAACATGGAAGCAACCTAAATGTCCATTGACAGGAATGGATAAAGAAGATGTGGTACATATAGACAATGGAATATTACTTAGCCATTAAATATAATGAAATAACGTCATTTGCAGCAACATAAGTGGACCTAGAGATTGTTACACTGAGTGAAATATTGTATGACATCCCTTAGATGCAGAATCTAAAGAGAAATGATACAAATGAGCTTATTTATAAAGCGACTCACAGACTTAGGGAATGAACTTCTGGTTGCCAGCGGGGAAAAAGAGGGGGAAGGGACAGTTAGAGAGTTTGGGATCGACTGCTATATTTTAAATGGATAACCAATGTCTAGAAAAGGGCGCTCTGCTCAATGTTATGTGGTAGCCTGGATGCGAGGGGAGTTTAGGGAAGAATGGATACATGTATATGTTTGAAGGAGTCCTTTTGCTGTCCACCTGAAACTCTCACAACATTGTTATACTTCAATATAAAATAAAAAGTTTAAACATAAAATAAATAAATGAGGAAAATGTGCTCTATTTAATTTAATTTCTCATGGATTCATAATGTGAAGATCACTCCTGTTTCAGGACATGGCTTTAAGGGGAAAACTAAAATATAGAAATTCCAAATCAACTATACTCCAATAAAAATTAAATAGAATAAAACAAAATACAGAAATTCCAAAATAATTAAGATATACAATATATTTACTTGTGTTTTTGAGTGATATCATACCAAATTTATACCATCACAATGGCTACCATAAAAAATAAACTAAAAAAACAACATGTTGGTACCACTTTCTGTATTTCCCAATCTTTGCTAGTATAAGAATGACCAGTTTGATATCTGCCACAACTCAGCTGAGTATTGTCTGGTAAAAAGCATTAGAAATCAATCTGTTTCCTTCCAAATTCTCTTTACACATTGGAAATTCATTAACAAGTGGCATGGTACCTTTTTAACCAGCCATTCGTCTCAAAAGAGTGGTGAACAGAGTTAAAAGAAGAGCATGTTTTTCTTCCCAATTGTGTATTTCTTATAGTAATAGAATCAATAGGGCAGATAAGCATAGTTTTCAATTAGTACAGTATTCCATAAATCCTAGAAGTAGATAACAGATAACTTAGAATAACATTTAAAGAAATTCACTATTATCAATCAGTGCACTACTCCTTTTTTTGTTTTTTCTTCTTCTTAACAAAGGGAAGTAAATCTCTGAGTCTTTCCCTCCTAATCTTTCAGTCATATTATTCTTCATTTTGGGCTGCCCTGCTGGCTTAGATGGTAAAAGAATCTGCCAGCAATGCAGGAGAACTGGGTTTGGGAAGATCCCCTGGAGGAGGGCATGGCAACCCACTCCAGTATTCTTGCCTGGAGAATTCCTATGGATAGAGGAGCCTGGTGGGCTACAGGCCATGGGATCACAAAGAGTTGGACATGACTGATCACCTAAGCAGCACATTGGGAGCTAAAATTATCAGAGGCTTCTACACAGGGCTGACAGTCTGCAGACTCGATTGCTCCCTTATCAGATGCTTGAGTAATTTCCAAAAGGCTGCTTGTTTTCTTCTTTCTAGAAGCAGACTTCGGCCCTTCACACAGACTTTGGCCCTTCCATTTCAAATGGGAAAAAAAAATAATGCACCTTTGCCTCATGAATTCTCAGTATTAGTCTTTAAATGAGAATGAGCTCCAAACATGAAAATGTAGAGAAGGCAACAGGTGCACCAACATGAGGGGGTCCAGCAGGCTTCCTGGAGACAATGCCCAAGCCAAACCTTGAAGGAAGGATGTGAGTCAAGAAAATGGGTTTGAGTATTGTCAGGGCAGCAGGGTTTTGGTAAGAACTGAAGTAAGGAAAATCATGGAAACAAATAAGAACATAGTCTGTAGAGTGGAAAAGCATAGATCATGCAATTAATTCAAATACAAAACAAGGAATATTGAGTCTTGAGAGTGGGCCAAAATTAAACAGTGGGTCATATTCACCATATTGGGGTGTACATTCATTTGATAGGGCCGCTGTAAAAATTACTACTAAGAACAGGGAAGCCTGGCATGCTACAATTCATGGGGTTGCAGAGTCGGACATAACTGAGCAACTGAACAACAACAAGATGATTAAAAACAACAGACTTATTATGTCACAATTGGGGACCAGAAGTTCGAAATCAAGGTTAATTCCTTCTGAAGGCTCTGAAGTAGAATCAGTTCCATGCCTCTCTCCTAGTTTTTGGTAGCTGCTGGTGATTCTTGATGTTCGTTGGCTTATAGACAGCATCATTCTAATCTCTACCTCCATCTCCACATTATCTTTTCCTCTGAAGTTTCTTCCCTTCTCTGCTCCTCTAAGGACATTTGTCATTGGATTTAGGGCCCAGAGGGTGAGATGTTTGGATGGCATCACCAACTCCATGGACATGAGTTTGAGCAAGCTCCGGGAGTTGGTGATGGACAGGGAAGCCTGGTGTGCTGCAGTCCATGGGGTCGCAAAGAGTCAGACACTACTGAGTGACTGAACTGAACTAACCCAGGATGATCTCATCTCAAGATACTTAACTTAATTACATCTACATAGACCTTTCTGCCAAATACGGTCACATTCACAGGTTCTCGGTGGACATATCTTTTGAGAGATACCATTTATCCCATTTTACAGGCAGCTTGGGCATTGACTTGGAGGTAGTGAGGAGTCCTTCGGACTTTTCACAAGAAGAGATAAGATTTCTATCACAGTAAGATGACTCAGCAAGGGCTGTGGTAGTAAAGATGGAGAGAAAGAGAGATTGAAATATTTAGAAGTTATGCTCAGTAGAGCTAAACTGCTTAGATGTGGGGACTGAATAACAGGATGGTCTCTGATGCTTCCCATCAGATTGGGCAAATCTGATTGATGATTATACAGAGACACCATAAAAGAGAAGTGTTTAGAAAAGGATTTTTCTTCCATTTTTGAAATATTGATTTTGATGGCCTCTTGGGTAAGCTATTGGAGAAATACAGCAGGCTGAGCTAGAGATACCAATTTGGGAGTCATCTCTGAATAACTGAAGAGTGAAGATAAAAGCTGATGAGTTTTCAACAGTTCAGAAAACTGAACTGTTTTCAGAACATATTCAGAAGGTGAGGATATGATGTACAATATTTAGGCCCAAGAAGGAGCTGGAGAATACAGGCCAAGTGTCATGGGACATAGTTTAAGTCATAGAGGCTGGGAAACCAGAACAATTGCTTAGACCTGTGGATGGACTGGTGAGGTGGACATTACCACAGCCTTGGTAGCATCTGTCCCCAGACAAGGGGAGTAAAGTGGAACAACCACACCTACTCTTTATTTGCGCTGTGGAGCAAAGTGTGTACAAGGTCGGAGCTAATGATAAGGGTAAGAAAGTCTCTAGGCTTAGCGCTTCAGCATTATTATATAAAACCACAAACTAACATAGGGAACTGTGAGCTAGGAGCCAGTACAAGAGAGAAAAGCTACATTCTAGATAGTAATGGGTTGCTGTTAGAAGAAGAATGAAAATCAACTTTTGGTTGGGTGGATAACTCTGGGACTTACAAATGAGGATCTGGTAGGGATCCTTCTTTTTTCTGATGTGTTTTCTCACCATGTGTACCAAAGTTTCCTGTTCATGGAGATAGACTAGATATCACATAAGCAGAGGCATTTTCTAAAAGAATTATAGAGGTCACATTGCAGATTCCTGCCAAGATAGTCTACCAAGCTTATAGAAAAGAACCCCCATCATCACTCTAGCTACAGACATACAGATAAAATTTTTTGTTAAAAGCAAACTTTAAAATACATAGCCAAGTTCAAAAGAAAAAAATGAAATTAAAATTTTTACAAATCATAAATAAGAAGAAAATGGGAGTTAACGCTGACTTTTGGGTCCAGGTTCGAGCCTGCCAAGGGAATAAAGTTGAAAATAGAAGCCTCAGGAGAGAGCTTTCCTGTCATTAAACAGAAACATCTTCCCAGGACCCCAGGAATGAGCCCTAAGCAAGTTGCCCCTAAGAAGGATGGCCTATGATGGCTTCCTTATGTGTCACCCAATTTTTCATTCATAACCCAAGTCCACCAAACTGATGAAGAAAACAATAGCATACGTGAAAGAGGACAATGCTGACAAATCAGACAACTGGACCCAGAGGAAGCAGACACAATGAACAGTAAAGACTTTAAAAAAAAAGTCCCAGTGAATTTTTAGAGAGATTTGAGAAGATGCTACTGCTGCAAAGTAAGTTTAGGCTGCAATGTCAAAAGAGCAACTAAAAAACAAAAAAGAAATCTTAGAAATTAAAAATGTCATTGCCAAAATTAAAAGTGCTACCCAAAAGCTGGAAGAAAAAGAAATTTCCTGCAAAGTAAAACATAAAGGGAGACATTGAAAGCATGGGGGAAAAAATCAAGAGACATCATTTTTATAATTTGTATCATACAGTATGACACATATTAAAGAATATATGTAACATAGATGTAAGTTACCATAATTAAATGAACATCAGTTGGCCCACTACCCAACTCAAGAATCAGAGCATCACTTACTGCTAATTAACTCCCTAGTCCCATCTCCTGTTTCCCAACCAGAGATAAGTGAAATTTTGTGAATTTTGAGTTGATTATGACCTTGCTCTTGATATTTTATTTTGTGAGCATATGAATGTATCCTTAAACAATAGTGTTACTTGTTTCTGAACCTAATAAGAATGGCATCATACTGACAGATCGATAGAGAAAGATAAATAGATAGACATAAGCCAGATTGAGAGGCAGCAAGGCACAGTAATTAAAAGTCAAATTGCCATGAAGCTGACTCTATCAGTGTCATTCCCAAATGAGGTGAACTTACACAAGACACATACCACTTAAAGGCTCAGTTTCCTCACTTGTAAAATGAAGATAATAATATCTCCTCCAAAGGGTTGTTCAGTTCAGTTAAGTCACTTAGTCGTGTCTGACTCTTTGCGACCCCATGAACCGCACCACGCCAGGCCTCCCTGTCCATCACCAACTCCCGGAGTCCTTCCAGACCCATGTCCATTGAGTCAGCGAGGCTATCCAACCATCTCACCTTCTGTCATCCCCTTCTCCTCCTACCTTCAATCTTTGCCAGCATCAGGGTCTTTTCAAATGAGTCAGCTCTTTGCATCATGTGGCCAAAGTATTGGAGTTTCAGCTTCAACATCAGTCCTTCCAATAAACACCCAGGACTGATCTCCTTTAGGATGGACTGGTTGGATCTCCTTGCAGTCCAAAGGACTCTCAAGAGTCTTCTCCAACACCACACTTCAAAAGCATCAATTCTTCAGTACTCAGCTTTCTTTATGGTCCCAACATCCATACATGACCACTGGAAGAACCATAGACTTGACTAGATGGACCTTTGTTGGCAAAGTAATGTCTCTGCTTTTGAATATGCTATCTAGGTTGGTCATAACTTTCCTTCCAAGGAGTAAGCGTCTTTTAATTTCATGGCTGCAATCACCATCTGCAGTGATTTTGGAGCCCCCAAAAATAAAGTCTGACACTGTTTCCACTGTTTCCCCAT
>NW_011494956.1:13519383-13523683 GCF_000754665.1 Bison bison bison | reverse complement strand
CATCTATTTGCCATGAAGTAATGGGACCGGATGCCATGATCTTAGTTTTCTGAATGTTGAGCTTTAAGCCAACTTTTTCACTCTCCTCTTTCACTTTCATCAAGAGGCTTTTTAGTTCCTCTTCACTTTCTGCCATAAGGATGGTGTCATCTGCATATCTGAGGTTATTGATATTTCTCCCAGCAATCTTGATTCCAGCTTGTGCTTCATCCAGCCCAGAGTTTCTTATGATGTACTCTGCATATAAGCTAAATAAGCAGGGTGACAATATACAGCCTCGACATACTCCTTTTCCTATTTGGAACCAGTCTGTTGTTCCATGTCCAATTCTAACTGTTGCTTCTTGACTTTCATACAGATGTCTCAAGAGGCAGGTCAGGTGGTCTGGTATTCCCATCTCTTTCAGAATTTTCCACAGTTTGTTGTGATCCACACAGTCAAAGGCTTTGGCATAGTCAATAAAGCAGAAATAGATGTTTTTCTGGAATTCTTTTGTTTTTTTGATGATCCAGTGGATGTTGGCAATGTGATCTCTGGTTCCTCTGTCTTTTCTAAAACCAGCTTGAACATCTGGAAGTTCATGGTTCATGTATTGCTGAAGCCTGGCTTGGAGAATTTTGAGTATTACTTTACTAGTGTGTGAGATGAGTGCAATTGTGCGGTAGTCTGAGCATTCTTTGGCTTTGCCTTTCTTTGGGATTGGAATGAAAACTGACCTTTTCCAGTTCTGTGGCCACTGCTGAGTTTTCCAAATTTGCTGACATATTGAGTGCAACACTTTCACAGCATCATCTTTCAGTATTTGAAATAGGTCAACTGGAATTGCATCACCTCCACTAGCTTTGTTCATAGTGATGCTTCCTAAGGCACACTTGACTTCACATTCCAGGATGTCTGGCTCTAGGTGAATGATCACACCATCGTGATTATCTGGGTCATGAAGATCTTCTTTGTAAGATCTTAAAGGGTTGTTATGGGGATTGAATGAATTGCTTAGAGTTTGCCTGGCATAGAGTAACTGCTATGTGGATATTAACCATGATCACTATTGTTTTGTACTTTGTTTTCTGTGACCTTTCTTCACTCAATCTTATGTTTCTAAGACTTATCAGTTTTGCTGCATGTAATTGCCATTATTTTCTTCTTTATGCATGCATGCTTAAGTCGTATCCAACTTTTTGTGACCCTATGGACTATAGCCTGCTAAGTTCCTCTCTCCATGGGATTCTCTGGGCAAGAATACTGGAATGGGTTGCCATGCCTTCTTCCAGGGGATTTTCCTGATCCAGAGATCGAACCTACATCTCCTGTGTCTCCTGCATTGCAGGAGGATTCTTTACCCACAGAGCCACCCAAGAAGCCCTATTTTCTTCTACTGCATGATATTATAAGAATATGCTGTATTTTACCTTTTCATTCTACCACTCTATATTTTTGTTGTTTCACTTTTTTTTGCTATTAAAATCTATAATGCTATAAGCATTATTATACCTGTTTCCTGGTGCATGGATGCAAAAATTTCTCTAGAACATACATTCACATGCCTAAAAATGGAACTGCTGGGCATATAAAAATGTGCAACTTCACATGATAAGACCATATCACCATATTATTTTCCAAAATGATAAACACTTTACAGGATGTAAAACTTTCCATCAAGTTTAACCTCTTGGTATTGTAGATTTCCTAATTTTTACCTTTTCAATGAGAGTGAGATGATACTTCACTATGTTAATCTGCACTTCTATGTTTTTGAATGTGTTGAGTATCTTTCAAAATATTCATCAGTTATGTTTCTTAGTCTGTAAAATTCTGCTTGTATAATTTGCTCATTTTTCAATTGAGTTTTGGCTTACTAATCTTGTTGATTTAGTTTTTTATATATTTTTAAAATGACACTTTGCCAATAATATCTTTTCCAAGTTTGTTAATATCTTTTCCAAGTTTGGGGCTAATCTTTTCACTTTATTGATGGTGTGTTCTGATGAACAGAGGCTCTCAAAATTAAAATGATCAACTTTATCAATGTTTTATTTAGCATTTTCTCTATCTTGAGGTTAAAAAAAGTATCTCTTTAATTTCTGATCAAAGTTTTAAAGTTTTCCATCACCTTTAACTCTAATTCATAAGGGACTTTAAAAAATATATAGTCAAAGCTATGGTTTTTCCAGTAGTCATGTTTAGATGTGAGAGTTGGACCATAAAGAAGGCTGAACACTGAAGAACTGATGCTTTCAAACTGTGGTACTGGAGAAGACTCTTGAGAGTCCTTGGACTACCAGGAGATCACACCAACCAATCTTAAAGAAAATCAACCCTAAATATTCATTAGAAGGATTGATACTGAAGCTGAAGCTCCAATACTTTGGCCACTGTGAAGACCCGACTCATTGGAAAAGATCCTGATGCTGAGAAAGATTGAGGACAGGAGGAGAAGGGGGCAACAGAGGATAAGATGGTTGGATGGCATTATCAGCTCAATGGACATGAGTTTGAGCAAATTCCAGGAGATAGTGAAGGATAGGGAAGTCTGGCATGCTGCAGTCCATGGGATCACAAAGAGTCAGATTCATGACCTAGTGACTGAACAACTAGTTGAAACTAAAAGATATAACTCCATTTTTCCCCCCAAATTCCTAGTATATATTTCAACATCATTTATCTAATAACTCTCTTCTCTCTATTGATTTGTAATATGGGTGTATTAGATTACTCAGCTTCCCTGGTGGCTCAGACAGGGCTCCCCAGGTGGCTCAGATGGTAAAGAATTTGTCTGCAATGCAGGAGACCTCGGTTCAATTCCTGGGTTGGGAAGATACCCTGGAGAAGGGAATGGCTACCCTCTCCAGTATTCTTGCCTGGAGAATTCCATGGACAAAGGAATCTAGTGGGCTACAGTCCATGGGGTTGCAAAGAGTCAGACACAACTTAGTGACTAACACACTTGGATTATTAGAACCATAAGAATTACCACAAACTTGGTGACTTAAAACAACAGAAATGTATTATCTCACAGTTTTAGAAGCTAAAAGTTCAAAATCAGGATGTTAGTACAATTGGTTCCTTCTGAAGGCTTTGAGGGGAAAATCACCCTTTCTCTCTCTGCCAGTTTCTGGTGGTTGACTACAATCCATATTCCTTAGCTTGAATATGCATCATTCCAATTTCCACTCTCACCATCTCATTACTCTTTTCTCTGTCTGTGTCCTCTCATCTTCTTGTAAGGACAGTGGCATTGGATTCAGGGCCCAGGAGAGTTTCATCTCCAAATCCTCTAGTTAATTACATCTGCAATTATATCCAAGTAAGGTCACATTGAGGAGTTGATGGTTCTTGTTCAGTCACTCAGTTGTGTCCAACTCTTTACCCTACGGACTGCTTCATGCCAGGTTTCCCTTTCCTTCACTATTTCCTGGAGCTTGCTCAAACTCATGCCTATTGAGTCAATGATGCCATCCAACTATTTCATCTGCCATTGTCCCCTTCTCTTCCTGACCTCAATCTTTCCCAGCATTAGGGTCTTTTCCAATGAGTTAACTCTTCTCATCAGTGGCCAAAGTATTGGAGCTTCA
This sequence comes from Bison bison bison, assembly GCF_000754665.1. Lineage (NCBI taxonomy): Eukaryota > Metazoa > Chordata > Mammalia > Artiodactyla > Bovidae > Bison > Bison bison. Next base: position 13,520,111 of record NW_011494956.1, on the reverse strand, counting down.
GCATCAGTCCTTCCAATGAATATTCAGGGTTGATTTCCTTTAGGATAGACTGTTTTGATCTCCTTGTAGTCCAAGGAACTCTCAAGAGTCTTCTCTGGAACAATTTGAAAGCATCAGTTCTTCGGTCCTCAGCCTTTTTATGGTCCAACTCTCACATCCAAACATGACTACTGAAAAAACCAGGGCTTTGACTAGACAGACCTTTGTCAGCAAAGTGATGTCTCTTCTTTTTAATACTCTGTCTAGGTTCATCACAGCTTTTCTTCCAAGGAGCAAGTGTCTTTTAATTTCATGGCTGAAGTTACCATCTGTAGTGATTTTGGAGCCCAAGAAAATAAAGCCTGTCATTGTTTCCATTTTTTCCCCATCTGTTTGACATGATCATACCATCCTGATTATCTGGGTCGTGAAGATCCTTTTTGTATAGTTCTTCTGTGCATTCTTGCCACCTCTTCTTAATATCTTCTGCTTCTGTTAGATCCGTACCATTTCTGTCCTTTATTGTGCCCATCTTTGCATGAAATGTTCCCTTGGTGTCTCTAATTTTCTTGAAGAGCTCTCTAGTCTTTCCCACTCTATTGTTTTCCTCTATTTCTTTGCATTGATCACTGAGGAAAGCTTTCTTATCTCTCCTTGCTATTCTTTGGAACTCTGCGTTGAAATGGGTATATCTTTCCTTTTCTCCTTTGCTTTTCACTTCTGTTCTTTTCACAGCTATTTGTAAGGCC
>NW_011494956.1:13503073-13519283 GCF_000754665.1 Bison bison bison | reverse complement strand
TTTTTTTTTTTTTTTTTGCATTTCTTTTTCTTGGGGATGGTCTTGATCACTGCCTCCTATACAGTGTCATGAACCTCTGTCCATAGTTCTTCAGGCACTTTGTCTATCAGATATAACCCCTTGAATCTATGTGTCACTCCCACTATATAATGGTAAGGGATTTGATGTAGGCCATACCTGAATGGTCTAGTGGATTTCCCTACTTTCTTAAATTTAAGTCTAAATTTGGCAATAAGGAGTTCCTGATCTGAGCCACAGATCTTGTTTTTGCTGACTGTATACAGCTTATCCATCTTTGGCTGCAAAGAATATAATAAATCTGATTTTGGTATTGACCAACTGGTGATGTCCATGTGTAGGGTCTTCTCTTGTGTTGTTGGCATAGGAAGTATCACTATGAACAAAGCTAGTGGAGGTGATGGAATTCCAGTTGAGCTATTTCAAAGACTAAAACATAATGCTATGAAGGTGCTGCATTCAATATGCCAGCAAATTTGGAAAACTCACCAGTGGCCACAGGACTGGAAAAGGTCAGTTTTCATTCCAATCCCAAAGAAACGCAATTCCAAAGAATGCTCAAACTACTGCACAATTGCACTCATCTCACATGCTAGTAAAGTAATGCTCAAAATTCTCCAAGCCAGGCTTCAGCAATACATGAACCGTGAACTTCCAGATGTTCAAGCTGGTTTTAGAAAAGGCAGAGGAACCAGAGATCACATTGCCAACGTCTGCTGGATCATCGAAAAAGCAAGAGAGTTCCAGAAAAACATCTATTTCTGCTCTATTGACTATGCCAAAGCCATTGACTGTGTGGATCACAACAAACTGTGGAGGATTCTTAAAGAGACGGGAATACCAGACCACCTGACCTGCCTCTTGAGAAATCTGTATGCAGGTCAGGAAGCAACAGTTAGAACTGGACAGGGAACAACAGACTGGTTCCAAATAGGAAAAGGAGTACGTCAAGGGTGTATATTATCACTCTGTTTATTTAACTTATATGCGGAGTACATCATGAGAAACACTGGGCTGGAGGAAGCAAAAGCTCGAATCAAGATTGCCAGGAGAAATATCAATAACCTCAGATATGCAGATGACACCATCCTTATGGCAGAAAGTGAAGAAGAACTAAAGAGACTCTTGATGAAAGTGAAAGAGGAGGGTGAAAAAGTTGGCTTAAAGCTCAACATTCAGAAAACTAACTTCATGGCACCGGTCCTACTACTTCATGGCAAATAGATGGGGAAACAGTGGAAACAGTGAGAGACTTTATTTTTCTGAGCTCCAAAATCACTGCAGATGGTGACTGCAGCCATGAAATTAAGACACTTGCTCCTTGGAAGAAAAGCTGTGACCAATCTAGACAGCATATTAAAAATCAGAGATATTACTTTGCCAACAAAGGTCCATTTAGTCAAAGCTATGGTTTTTCCAGTAGTCATGTATGGATGTGAGAGTTGGACCATAAAGAAAGCTGAGGGCCAAAGAATTGATGCTTTTGAACTGTGGTTGGAGAAGACTCTCGAGAGTCCCTTGGACTGCAAGGAGATCCAACCAGTCCATCCTAAAGGAAGTCCTGTATATTCACTGGAAGGACTGATGCTTTGGCTACCTGATGTGAAGAATTGATTCATTTGAAAAGACCCTGATACTGGGAAAGATCGAAGGTGGGAGGAGAAGGGGACCACAGAGTATGAGATGGTTGGTTGGCATCACCAACTCAGTGGACATGAGTTTGAGTAGACTCCAGAAGCTGGTGAAGGAGAGGGAGGCCTGGCGTGCTGCAGTCCATGGGGTTGCAAAGGGTCAGGCAGGACTGAGCGACTGAACTGACTGATTGACTGATTTGCCATGAAGTAATGATCTTAGTTTCTTGAATGTTGAGTTTTAAGCTAGCTTTTTCACTCTCCTCTTTCACCTTCACCAAGAGGCTCTTTAGTTTCTCTTCACTTTTTGCCATTAGGGTGGTGTCATTTGCATATCTGAGGTTATTGATATTTCTCCTGGCAATCTCGATCCCAGCTTAAGCTTCATTCAGCACAGTCAATATCAAGTTTCCATATGACAAAAGGTCTAGTTCTCAGCTCTTAGTTCTATTCAATTCATCTGTTTTTCTATTCTTGAAACAATACCAGACTGTCTTAAATACTACATATGCTTTAATTCTTTTATAGTAATTATTGATATCTGAAAGGCAAGTCCCCCATCTTCATCTTCTTCTCTTTTAGAGTGTATTGGCTATTTTGGAGACTTTGGTCATCTATATAAATTTAAGCATCAGCTTGTCAAATTTCTCTTTAATATCCTGTTGGAATTTTATTGATTTTGCACTGAATTTATGGAAAACTGACATCTCTACATTATCGGATCCTTTACAATATGCTCTAGCTCTCTGTTTGCTTCAGTTTCCTTTAATGTCTTTCAATAGAGTACTATATTTTCTCCATATAGTTCTTTTAGATCTTTTTTGAGAAAGTTTTTATTTGGAATAATTTTAGATTCATAGAGAAGCAACAAAGATAACACAAAAGGCCTGGGTTTACCCCTCATGTAGTTTCCCCTAATGTTAATATCTTAGTTGTTGTTCAGTTACTATATTCTGTCCAACTCTTTGTGACCCCATGGACTGTAGAACACTAGACTTCCCTGTTTTTCTCTATCTCCCAGAATTTGCTCAAACTCATGTCCATTGAGTCAGTGATGTTATCTAACCACCTCATCCTCTGTCACCCCCTTCTCCTCTTGCCCTCAATCTTTCCCAACATCAGGATCTATTCCAGTGAGTCAACTCTTCACATCAGGTGGCCAAAGTATTGGAGCTTCAGCTTCAGCATCAGTCCTTCCAATGAATATTCAGGGTTAACATAAATCTTTTTAAAAAATATTTTGGCTTCACCACTTGGCATGTGGGATACCAGTTCCCCAACCAGGAATCAAACCTGCACCCCATATTTTGAAAGCATGGAATCTTAGCCACTGGACGACTAGGGAAGTCCCTCTTACATAAACCTTTTGTTAGATTTACTCCTGGTTAATTTATCTATTATAATGCTATTCTAAATGGTGAATATTAATTCAGGTGATTCAGCAATCAAATAATAAAATTTTCCAAAAATGGAAACAAAAAACAGACAGGAGGAAACTACCGGAGTAAAATTTCTAAAAGCTGGAGACAACAAACTTTAAATTGCAAGAGCCCACTCAGTGCTTAACAAGATGAATGAAAAACAGAATTTCACCTAGATGCTTCCCAGTGAAATTCAGAATGCCAAAGGGAAAAGATCTTAAAAGCTGTATAAGATTGTTTGCTGTAAAATGTGTTATCCTGGAGAGCAGCTTCTACATCTAACTCAGAGTCTCTGTGTTGACTTTTTCCTTCTGAAAACATGATCTCCTTTTATGCCCTCAGTAGTTCTGAAGTGTTCTCATGTAGGCTTTGCATATTCCTGCTAAGTTTATTCCTAGGTGGTTTATATTTGTGTTGCTGTTATAAATTGAATTTTTTCATATTTTCTGGCTACCACTGGTATAAGTACACTATTGCTTTTTATTTCCATTGTCCTTTATTGGTCACATATGCAACTAGTACTGTTTTGATAGATTTTTAGTTGACTGTAATTATCCTGTTAGATAATTATATAGACAAATATATAATCTTCAAATAATGATAATTTTGTCTTTCTCAGCTCTCTTGTTGTTTTTTCTTTTCTTATTACTCTGGCTGTAACGTTCAAAAACTTTTGAATAATAGCAATAATACTGAGTAACCTTGTCATTTTCAATTGCACTCTTAAGATAATAAGTGCTTTTGGTTTTAGGAAGTGTTTCTATCGTCTTATAGAATAAAGAGATGTGGAAATTTACCATGGTTGTATTAATTGACATGATCCACTTCAACCTTTTAATTTGATGAGTTTAAGCAAAATATTCCAATTACTGAACCATCTTTACATTCCTGGCATAAATCCTACTGAGTTAAGGTATGCTATGTACTGGATTATGTCCTCCTCAAATTAGTATATTGAAACCCTAATTTCCAATGTGATGGTGTTTGGAGATAGGGCCTTTGGGAGCTGATTAGATTTAGATGAGATCATGAGGATGGGGTCCTCATGTTGGTATTAGTGCCCTTATAAGAAGAAATACCACAGACTGTGATCTTTTTTTCTATTTTCCATGTGAGGACACATCAAAGAGGAAACTGTCTATGAGAAAGGAAGGGAGCTCTCACCAGACACAGACCATGCTGGCACCTTATCTTGGACTTAAAGCCTCCAGGACTGTCAGAGAATAAATTTCTATTGTTTAAGCCGCCCAGTCTGGCATTTTGCTATGGCAGCCTCCTCTGACTAAGACAGAACTCCTCCTGCTCGACTGCCTTGAGCTGGGACATCAATCTTTTCCTGCCATCGGACCCTACTTCTTTTGGGTCTTGAGCCTCCTAGCTTTCGGACTGGAACTTAACCATTGGTTCCTGGGCCTTCAGACACAGAATCAAACTGGTCTATCAGCTTTCCTGGGTCTTCAGATTGCTAACAGCAGTTCCTGGGAGTTGTCAGCCTCCATGATTGCAGGAGCCAATCCCTTTTGATAAATCTGTGTGTATGTGTATACTGTTGGTTCTGTTTCTCTGGGAAATCCTAACAAATAAATACAAGGTGTGTGAGAGTGCTCAGGTGCTCAGTCAGGTCCAGCTCTTTGTGACCCAATGGGTATAGCCTTCCAGGCTTCACTGTCCATAGAACTTTCCAGGCAAGAATACTGGCGTGGGTTGCCATTTCCTTCTCCAGGGAATACAAGATGTATTGCCCTTTTAATACATTCCTCAGTGTATCTGCCAGTGGTTTATTTATACACTGTTAACTGTTGTTGTTCTGTAGTTTTTTTATTTATGGATACCATTTTCAGCATTAAGCTCTAGCATTGGGTTGCTGTCGACCTTGTAAAATTAATTGGAAATTTCACCCTTTTTTCTTTGCTTGAAGCAATTTAAATAGCAAAAAAAAAAAAAAGTAGTATATGTTTCTTGTGAGTATCCTGAACTTTTCTTTAAAAATTATCTGAGCCTGGCATGCTTATCGTGAATAATTCTGTGACAATTTTTTTCCTTTTTATTTTTGGCCATGCCATGCATCTTGCAGGATCTTAGTTCCCCAACTAGGGATTGAATCCAGGCCACAGCAGTGAAAAATCTGAGCCCTAACCACTGGACCACCAGGGAATTCCCTGTGACTATTATTATTATTTCTTCCATGGTTATTTTTCCATTCAGGTTTTCACCTTCTTTGAGTCTATTTTAATAATTCTTATTTTCCAAGAAAATCATCCATTTTATCCAGAATATTTATTAGGATTAAGTTGTACATTGTGATTTCTTTAAACATTTTTAGTTTCACCTTTTTATATAATGATATTCCCTAACATTGTGTATTTGTATGAAATCTCTTTTACTCTCTACCACACTTATAACAGGTATGTATATCTGGTTCAAATTGTGTAACTGGTTGAGTTTATATAAACTAGTGTTTTGAATGATGCTGATGCTGATGCTGAAGCTCTGATACTTTGGCCACATGATGGGAGGAACCAACTCATTAGAAAAAACCCTGATGCTGGGAAAGATTGAAGGCAGGAGGAGAAGGAGATGACAGAGGATGAGATGGTTCGATGTCAACATCGACTAAATGGACATGAGTTTGAGCAAGCTCCAGGAGATGGTGAAGGACAGGGAAGCCTGGCGTGCTACAGTCCATAGCGTCACCAAGAGTCAGACACGACTGAGTGACTGAGCAACTGAACAACAAGAACAATTTCTGACCCTGTTCTTAATGGTTGTATTTTTTCTTCATTTTCATAGGTAATTTTATTTGGTTTTTAGAAAAACATATACAATACATGGGAGCCTCAGTTCTCTTAAATAGTTTCAAATTAAAAGTATGCAAGTGAGTGGACGAGTGTATTTCCACAATCAGAACATCAACACTGGAAAAGAGGCAGATAGGAATTTTTGCAGCAAGTCACAAACATTTACAGGAAGGATAGGAAGTGAGTAGGAGCAGCTTGATGTCAGTGGGCTAGCCAGCTCAGAAAACACAGTGGAGATGAAGGTTTCATCTTACCCCTTTAATTTGAATTTAATAAAAGAATGATTTGCCTGTCCTAGCCACTACAGCTTTGACTACAAACATTTGAGTGTGGGGAGGAGGCCCTCCAGGGCTCTACTGCCAAGCTAACTGGGTCAACCAGAGCCTGCCCTTTCAGTTTGGTACTCAGCAGGACTGAGATGTACTAGGATTATCTGCCAGTCACAATTCTACTGGTAGCAGATGTAACTCAAAGGCTTGGAGTATTTGTTAATGCCATTTGTTTTGGATTAGACTTCTGCTTTCTCCTGAACATTCTCCTTAATGAATTCACAGTATCCAACAGTGTTTGTGAAGACATTTTCATGTGGCAGCCATCTGACTTCTACATAGTTTTGAGAAGTTAAGCAAGGAGGCATCAGGAATTGCCTTAGCTTTATTTCAACTCTGCTCTTTCCCCTATATAATATACACTATATATATATATCACACACACACACACACACACACACACACACACACACACATATATATAGTTACTCCAGGCCTATTTCTCCAGGAGCACAGATCCTCCCCACTGTTCTTAATGGTTGTATTTTTTATATTTCTCATTAACGTTTACCTTCATTTTTCTTCTTATTTTTACAATTAATTTTTAGCCCTTTTTCTAATTTCTAGAATTGAAAACTGATGTTATTTTCAAACTTTCTCAGTTTATAAAACGTTTCTGGTTCTATTTAAGCCTGAGGATTTGCCTTAAGTTTAGATTTGACCATGTCTCATAGATTTAATTTGTAATACTTTCATGGTTGTTAATTCTTAAATAACTAATCTGTACAGAAAAACTAACTTTTTAAAAGTTTAGAAAAACTTTAGAAAATTCTTTAAAGAATCCTAAGGTAAGAAAATTAAGGTATTATGGATCCTTGTTCGGAAGGGGAATGAGGGCCATTAGTTGGGAGATGGGGCAGGGAGAAAGGGATAAAAGAATATAAACCAGTATCTCAATTTGTGCCACACATAAATGTTTGATGAATGAGTAAAATGTTCTGTCCATTCTTGAGATCTTGATTTTGAATCATATGACAACACTTATTTTCAAGCTATACATGTTTCTGGCTTAAGAATCTTCGATTTAATACTTTCCTGTTGCTTTCCTATTTGAAGGGTACAGTAAGTCCCCTACATACAAACCTTCAAGTTTTGAACTTTCACAGATGGGAACGTGTGTGCCAGCCCCTATATGCCGACTGTTGTACTGTACTACTGTTTTCAAGGTACTGTACTGTAAGATTAAAAATATTTTCTTTGTTTTTTGTGTTAGTTTTTTATGTATGTATTATTTATATAAAAAGTATTATAAATCTATTACAGTAGAGTACTATATAGCCAAGTGTGTTAAGTTGCATACTTAGACTAACTCTGTTGGACTTACAAACAAATTAGACTTATGAATGCACTCACGGAAAGGAACTTGTTTGTATGTAGGGGACTTACTTGGGCTTCCCTGGTGTTTCAGATGGTAAAGAATCAGCCTGCAATGTGGGAGATCTGGGTTTGATCGCTGGGTTGGGAAGATCCCCTGAAGGAGGGCACGGCAACCCACTCCAGTATTCATGTCTGGAGAATCTCCACAGACAGAGGAGCCTGGTGGACTACAGTCCATGGGGTTGCAAAGAGTCAGACATGACTGAGTGAGTGACCAAGCACAGCCCAGGGGACTCACTGTATAGAAAACTCTTGGGTCACAAATCCTTTCTCAAAACTTTTAAAATATTGTTCTATCATTTTCTGATATTTAGTATGAAAGTGATGAAAATCTCAATAATAATAAGATTTTATTTTCCTTTTTATGTATCTTTTTCTGACTGTATATTAAAGGTAGATTTTTATTCTTGTAATTTAAAAATAACACCAGGACATTTGGATTTCAATTATGAGAAAGGCTTCAAATTGCTATTCCTTTCTCATACACATAATTTCTCTCTAATCTCATTGCAATTTAAAATAAAAATTTTCTGATATTTATCCCTAAATCTTGGTACAAATCCATATCAAATTGTACTGTTCTGTTTCCCTTTTCATGTAACAATAGGTCTTTCTATAATTCTGGTGTCATTTTTGTCTGCTATTTTCACCAAGAAGAGGTTTATGTTTGTCCAATATTGTGAGTGCAATGGAGGCTCAGTCAGTTTCAGAGAAAATTGCTTGTATTATTTTAGTCTCAGACAATGTGAACATTTTTATTTTCTGGAGTTTCGTTGTGATATTTGAAGGAAAAGATGGCCATGAAAGGTGTAGCAAGAGCTGTTCTCCAGGGGCTTCTTTTCCATGTGGTGTGGAGTAGTCTTCCAGAGACTAACAGATATTGCTCCCCAGGTTCTTCTCCAACTGGAACGACTACAGTACTCAGGACTCTACTGGCTCCCACAGAAATCAACCTGTGTTCCTTACTCTGCCATACCTGCCAGCTGCTGGCTAGGAATGCATCCCATGGTCAGTAGCCTAGAAAGTATTCTCATTTATTTATGAAATATTTAATGGGTACCCACGATGTATAAGTTACCGGCTAGACACTGAAATAGACCAGTGATTAAAAGATACATGGTGTTAACCATTTCATTAGAGTTCAAGAATAAGGACATAAATTTGGGAATCATTAATTATTGGATAATTAAGGTTACAGGAGTGGATGCTACTGCCTAGGTAGAGAGTATAAAATGAAAAACTTAAGAAGGGCTAGGACCAAGATTTAAAGAATCCTATCATTTAAAAGTCTGGTAAAGAAGAATAAGTTTTTTTGTTTTTTGTTTTTAATTTAAAAGTCTGGTGGAGAAGAATAAATTAGAAACTAAGAAGAACTGGCCAGGGAAGTAGGAGAAAAATTTTAATATGTATTCCAACTAAATAGAATGCCTGAGTTAGACACTGTTATTTGCTTTCTCAACACCTGTTCCTTGTTTCAGAGAAGGCAATGGCACCCCACTCCAATAATCCTGCCTGGAAAGCCCCATGGATGGAGGAGCCTGATAGGCTGCAGTCCATGGAGTCGCTAAGAGTCGGACACGACTGAGCGACTTCACTTTCACTTTTCACTTTCATGCATTGGAGAAGGAAATGGCAACCCACTCCAGTGTCCTTGCCTGGAGAATCCCAGGGACAGGGGAGCCTGGTGGGCTGCCATCTATGTGGTCGCACAGAGTCGGACACGACTGAAGCGACTTAGCAGTTCCCTGTTTATTCCGTGCTGATGAAGTTCAGCTTAGTTTAGGGTGACCATGTTCTCAGTCCCAAGTGATATATTCACTTTCTCAATCTCCCTTGAATGTAGAAGTGGCCATGGAACACAGTTCTGGCCCATGACCATGAAGTCTTCTATAGGGTATTTTGGAAAGCTTTTGTATTCTAATATTCAAAAAGAAGGAAAAAGATTTCAGATGCTGCTGGTGCTGCTCTTTGTCCTCCCTTCTTCCTGCCTTGAAGACAGCCTAGCTCTCCAGATCTTCAGCAACCATGCTACCATGAGGTAATAAACATGGAAATAAAAGTCAACTCACTAAAACTAGGAAGGCTTGGATACATTCTCAATTGGATTTTTAATGGCACAACAAATATCAACAGCCACCTACTTTCAGATTTATTAAGTTAGAAGACTAAAGTTATTTTTGGTTTAGCCACTGTAGTGAATGTTTCTATACTTGCTGTTGAACACATTTCTAGTTCACAAAATTTCCTTCTTAAATATGAACTTGGTTTCTCCACTGCTGCTGCTGCTAAGTCGCTTCAGTCGTGTCTGACTCTGTGTGACCCCATAGACGACAGCCCACCAGGCTCCCCCATCTCTGAGATTCTCCAGGCAAGAACACTGGAATGGGTTGCCATTTCCTTCTCCAATGCATGAAAGTGAAAAGTGAAAGTGAAGTCACTCAGTCGTGTCTGACTCTTAGCGACCCCATGGACTGCAGCCCACCAGGCTCCTCCATTCATGGGATTTTCCAGGCAAGAGTACTGGAGTGGGGTGCCATTGCCTTCTCCGTGGTTTCTCCACTACAAATATGTAATTGTACTTGATTATAGAAAAGTAGAAAAAAATAAAGTGTATGTAATTCTTAAGTACTTTTTCTATTTTTGCCTAGTTCATAATAAAGAATAAAAGAATAGCACAAAACAAAATAAAAACAATCTTCCTGTTTTCATCTGATCTTCCTTGACAAGGAAAAGGATTTTTTTTTTTTAGTTTTGCTACCAAATATTCAAAACTTAGTCTCTTTTCCATAATCAAATGTGCACTGCCCATAGAGCCTGGACCTAAGGAACAGTTTTCTGTGTTTTATGACAAGGTGTGTAGATGGAAAATTTCCACCTGAGGAGAGAACAGTGACTCTCCTTTACTTACCAATAGCAGAAATTGCACACTCCAGACTACCGGCATGAACTTCCCATAGAAATACAGTGGAAAGCCTTTGGTTTTCTGACCAGACATACCAGACCAAAAACACTTGAAGTCAAGTTTTTTCATCTCTGATCCTCCCTCCAAAACTACTCCCTGTCCTGTCTTCAACAACTTGCCCTAAAAGTGTACTATTGCAATCATTACTATTCAAGATTAATGATATTATTAACTTCATTTTTGAAGTTTTTACTTTTTTGAAGCTCTTATCATTTTACAGGCACTGTCCTGACATTGAGGATACAATGTCAAATTTAAGACATGAGCAATAATTTAAAAATCATTGATAGAGAAAATAATCAAATTAAAATAAACTTAAAATTTAAATAGAACATAAATCCTGCCCAGAAAGATCTTCCTGGGGAAAACAGACAAAATAAATCAATAATTATAATTTAGTATGACAAAGGTCTGTGTGCACCTGAGCAGTGATTCTCAAATTTTGCTTCCCATTTGAAATCATTTTAAAAGTGCCAGTGCCCAAGATTCACTACTGAGAATCTCTAGAGCTGGGGCACAGACATTAGAGGGTTGGTTTTTTTTTTTTTTAACTTTTTAGATGATCTCAGCATGCACCCAAGTTTGAGGACCAATACAGTAGTAGAAATCTCAGCAAAATCAGGAACAAGATTAAGAGGTGTTCTAGCAACTTTATTATTTAAAATTAATATAAAATTTATGTCCAATGCAACAAGGCACAAAACTGGATATTATTTAGAGCTTATATCCCTGTCAACTATAAAAGCCAAGAGAATTGATGAACTATTAAAGTTAGTACAACAGTGCCTTGGAACCTGGCCCTGCCTACAAGTGGGTTGGCACCAGCCTGGGAATGGACCCTCAACTGGCCAAAAGCCATCACACCAAGCAAATCCTGGTAGCCAGCTGGGTTGAATCCATCCCCACCTATCAGTGAAGTTGGCCTCACCACAAGAGAAGGGCCCATGAAGCCCACACAAGGGGCAACCCTAGAGCATATAACACTGGTGACCAGAGAAGAATGTACCCCACAGGACATCTACATAAGGCCACTTCTCCAAGATTGAGAAACATAACTGACCTACCTAACACATAGAAATAAAAGCAGAGAATTAGGCAAAATGAGGAGACAGAGGAATATGTCAAACTCTAGAAGAAGAACTAAGCAAAACAGAGATAAGTAATCAACTTGATAAGGAGTTCAGGGTAATGATTATAAAGGTGCTCAATGAACTCAGGAGAAAATCAATAAACCAGTAGAAAGTTTAACAAAGAATTGGAAAACAGGCAGAAGAGCAAACAGAGCTGAAAATATAACTGAAATAAAATTAGCATGAGAGCTTACCTAATACAAGGATGGGAAAAATTGGAACCTTCACATGCTGCTGCTGCTGCTGCTAAGTCACTTCAGTCGTGTCCGACTCTGTGCGACCCCATAGACAGCAGCCCACCAGGCTCCTCCATCCATGGGATTTTCCAGGCAAGAGTACTGGAGTGGGGTGCCGTTGCCTTCTCCATCATATACTGCTAGTAGGAATGTAAAATAGTATAGTTGGCTTTGGGAAACTGTCTGGCAGTTCCTTCAATGATTAAACATAGAATTACTATAAAAACCAACAATTCTATTCGTAGACATATACCCCCCAAAAATGAAAATATGTGTCTACACAAAAACTTGTACATGAATATTTATAGCACCATTATTCATAATAGTCAAAAAATGGAAACAACCCAACTGTCCATCAACTGATAAATGGATAAATAAAATGACAAATATATTTATAAATAAATATATGATATATATGATATATCATAAAGTATATTAGAATATCATTTAGCAATAAAAAAAGGAGTGAAATGCTGATGCATGTACAGCATGGATGAACTTTGAGAACATTATGGACTACAAGGAGATCAAGCCAGTCAATCCTAAAGGAAATCAACCCTCAATATTCATTGGAATAACTGATGCTGAAGCTGAAACTCCAATACTTTGGCCACCTGATGCAAAGAGCTGATTCATTGGAAAAGACCCTGATGCTGGGAAAGATTGAAAGCAGGAGAAGAAGGGGATGACAGAAGATGAGATGGTTGGATGACATCACTAACTCAATGGACATGAGTTTGAGCAAGGTCTGGGAGATGGTAAAGGACAGGGAAGCCTAGCATGCTGTGGTCCATGGGGTCACAAAGAGTTGGACACAACTGAGCAACTGAACAACAACAATGCTAAGTAGAAGAAGCTAATGACAAAAGATCATATATTGTTTGATTCTATTTATATTAAATATTCTGAGCAAGCAAACCTATAGAAACAGAAAGTAGATGAGTGGTTGCCTATGACTGATGGCAAGTAGGGAGAGATTAGAGAATGACGGCCAAGAGATGTGGGGTTTCTTTTTGGGGTAATGAAAATCTTCTAAAATTCACTGAGGTGATGAATGCACAGTTCTGTGAATACACTAAAAGTCACTGAATTCTATATTTCAAATGAGGGAATATTAATTATATCTCAATAAAGCTGATTAAAAAGAACAAATATCTCAAAGGCAATAGCTTTCTGGTATAATGTGGTAATTATAATGAATTAAAACCATATCTTTCTTATTGTTCTTCCAAAAATCTTTAAACAAAAGTTTATCTGAACTCCCGGGAACTCAACTCGATGCTCTGTGGTGACCTAAATGGGAAGGAAATCCAAAAAAGAGGGGAGATATATATATATATATATATATATGGGATTCCCTCATAGCTCGGTTGGTTATGAATCTGCTTGCAATGCAGGAGACCCAAGTTCAATTCCTGGGTTGGGAAGATCCTCCCTGTTGAAGGAAATGGCAACCCACTCCAGTATTCTTGCCTGGGAAATCCCATGGACAGAGGAGCTTGGTGGTCTACTGTCCATGAGGTCACAGAGTCAGACACGACTGAGCAACTAAGCACACAGCACATGTGTATATATATAAAACTGATGCACTTTGCTGTACAGTAGAAACTACACAAAACTCTAAAGCAACCATGTGCTCAGTCACTCAGTCATGTCCAGTTCTTTGTAACCTCACGGACTGTAGCCCACCAGGATCCTGTCCATGGGATTCTCCAGGCAAATACTGGAGTGGGTAGCCATTCCCCTCTCCAGGGGATCTTCCTGACGCAGAGATTGAACACAAGTCTCTTTCATTGCAGGCAGATTCCTTACCATCTGAATCACCAGGGCAGCCCAATTATACTCCAATAAGTTTTTTTTAAGTTTATCTGGACTCTGAAATGTAAAAAATATGGCACTACTTGGTTAAAGCAGGCATGAGAACACCAGAGTCCAATCTTCTTGCCCTTGGCCCTGTTCTTTCCTCCAAGGGACACTTAAGAACACCAGGGCTCCGTGGAGTATGATTTAAAACCCACTACTTTTTAAAACAGGGGCTTCCAGGTGGTGCAGTGGTAAAGAATCCACCTGTCAATGCAGGAAACACAGGAGACTTGGGTTCAATCCCTATGCCAGGCAGATACTCTGGAAAAGGAAATGGCAACCCACTCCAGTATTCTTGCTGGGATAATCCCATGGACAGAGGAGCCAGGTGGGCTATAGTCCATGGGATTGAAAAGAATTGGACATGACTGAATACACACATGAACACTTTTTTAAATATAATGGAACCTTTTTTACATTAACAATAAAAATTACAATAACTATAAACAACCTGGATGAGAGCCATATTACAAAATTTTGAATCACTTCACTGACAGATACAAAGACAGACCTGAAAACAAACCTCTTCTATTTTGGCATTATTTGTTTATAAGAGACAGGATTTTGGAGAACAAATTTTCTAAAGTTCAAGGCTTTTGTCATTTTTCGGCCCTACTTATGAAATTTTAAAAGAGAAAAAGGGCATACTATCCTCACAAGAAGCTTCCAGGGTGCCTCAGTAGTAAAGAATCTGCCTACCAGTGCAAGAGACGTGGATCCAATCCCTGGGTCAGGAAGATTACCTGGAGAAGGAAATGGCAGTCTTCTCCAGTATTCTTGCCTGGGAAACCCCATGGACAGAGGAGCCTGGCGGGTTACAGTTCATGGGGCTGCAAAAAAGTCAGACTTGACTGAGGGACTTAAAACAGCAACAATCCTCGCAGGCCTCAGACACAACTGCAGGAGCAAATTTGACTAACTGTAAGGATATAACAAACACTTTATTTCCCCTCATCTTGGTGTAGATCATGGATAAGTCAGATCTGATCATTTTTTCCCAAGTGTATTCTATATTACTACTATCATTGTTGATGTGTAATTATTAGATTTCAGGACCCAACTTAGCAATCTCATCTACTATTTTTCATCCTATAGACACAGTAAAAAGATACCAACTTAAGAGAAAGACAAATCTAAGTTCAAATTTCCTTTGTCACTTAGTTTTTTATTTTATTAGAATTAGAAGCTATGCATGTAAAACACCTAGCATAGGGTTTAGCACTTAATAGCACTTATAAAATTGATACACCTTACATTATTATCATCATTATTAGTAACAATGATAGTAATAAAAGTAAACCTAATAACTAAAAAAAAAAAATTATAACAGCCTAAATACTCTGACTAGAAAAATATTGCCTAAGATCAATCAATGTAAAATATAGGTTGAAAGTTTGTTTCTCTATAAGATGCACTTTTTTATGATAGATGTAACTTGTCTCTACACTTATATAAGGTGCTCATGAGGTTGGGGTGGGAGTTAAAAGGAAAGGATTTCAAGATCAAATAAACGTGGGAAATGCTTTGTACAGCCAATCCACTTCTAAAATTATTAAGAACTGGGGCAGGTGATCAACGTTCTCAGTTTCCTGGGACATGGGACATTCAGTGCTAAAATGAGAAAGTCCTGAGCAAGCTGGGATAGTTGGTCACCCTAACTGAGATAAGAAAGCCTTCCTCAGTGATCAATGCAAAGAAATAGAGGAAAACAATAGAATGAGAAAGACTAGAGATCTCTTCAAGAAAATTAGAGATACCAAGGGAACATTTCATGCAAAGATGGGCAAAATAAAGGACAGAAATGGTATGGACCTAACAGAAGCAGAAGATATTAAGAGGTGGCAAGAAAACACAGAACTGTACAAAAAAGATCTTCATGACCCAGATAATCACGATGGTGTGGTCATTCACCTAGAGCCAGACATTCTGGAATGTGAAGCCAAGTGGGCCTTAGGAAGCATCCCTATGAACAAAGCTAGTGGAGGTGATGGAATACCAGTTGAGCTATTTCAAATCCTGAAAGATGACGTTGTGAAAGTATTGCACTTAATATGCCAGCAAATTTGGAAAACTCAGCAGTGGCCACAGGGCTGGAAAAGGTCAGTTTTGATCCTAATCCCAAAGAAAGGCAATGCCAAAGAATGCTCAGACTACCGCACAATTCCACTCATCTCACACGCTAGTAAAGTAATGCTTAAAATTCTCCAAGCCAGGCTTCAGTAATATGTGAACCGTGAACTTCCAGATGTTCAAGCTGGTTTTAGAAAAGGCAGAGGAAACAGAGATCAAAGTGCCAACATCCACTGGATCATAGAAAAAGCAAGAGAGTTCCAGAAAAACATCTATTTCTGCTTTATTGATTATGCCAAAGCCTTTGACTGTGTGGATCACAATAAACTGTGGAAAATTCTGAAAGAGATGGGAATACCAGAGCACCTTATCTGC
>NW_011494956.1:13502191-13502973 GCF_000754665.1 Bison bison bison | reverse complement strand
TCATTGGAAGGACTGATGTTGAAGCTGAAACTCCAATACTTTGGCCACCTGATGCAAAGAGCTGATTCATTGGAAAAGACCCTGATGCTGGGAAAGATTGAAAGCAGGAGAAGAAGGGGATGACAGAAGATGAGATGGTTGGATGACATCACTAACTCAATGGACATGAGTTTGAGCAAGGTCTGGGAGATGGTAAAGGACAGGGAAGCCTAGCATGCTGTGGTCCATGGGGTCACAAAGAGTTGGACACAACTGAGCAACTGAACAACAACAATGCTAAGTAGAAGAAGCTAATGACAAAAGATCATATATTGTTTGATTCTATTTATATTAAATATTCTGAGCAAGCAAACCTATAGAAACAGAAAGTAGATGAGTGGTTGCCTATGACTGATGGCAAGTAGGGAGAGATTAGAGAATGACGGCCAAGAGATGTGGGGTTTCTTTTTGGGGTAATGAAAATCTTCTAAAATTCACTGAGGTGATGAATGCACAGTTCTGTGAATACACTAAAAGTCACTGAATTCTATATTTCAAATGAGGGAATATTAATTATATCTCAATAAAGCTGATTAAAAAGAACAAATATCTCAAAGGCAATAGCTTTCTGGTATAATGTGGTAATTATAATGAATTAAAACCATATCTTTCTTATTGTTCTTCCAAAAATCTTTAAACAAAAGTTTATCTGAACTCCCGGGAACTCAACTCGATGCTCTGTGGTGACCTAAATGGGAAGGAAATCCAAAAAAGAGGGGAGATATATATATATATATATATAT
>NW_011494956.1:13470230-13502091 GCF_000754665.1 Bison bison bison | reverse complement strand
TAACGTATATGCAGAGTACATCATGAGAAACGCTGGGCTGGAGGAAGCACAAGCTGGAATCAAGATTGCCGGGAGAAATATCAATAACCTCAGATATTCAGATGACATCACCCTTATGGCAGAAAGTGAAGAAGAACTAAAGAGCCTCTTGATGAAAGTGAAAGAGGAGAGTGAAAAAGTTGGCTTAAAGCTCAATATTCTGAAAACTAAGATCATGGCATCCGGTCCCATCACTTCATGGCAAATAGATGGGGAAACAGTGGAAACAGTGGCTGACTTAATTTTTCTGGGCTCCAAAATCACTGCAGATGGTGACTGCAGCCATGAAATTAAAAGACGCTTACTCCTTGGAAGGAAAGTTATGACCAACCTAGATAGCATATTCAAAAGCAGAGACATTACTTTGTCAACAAAGGTCCATCTAGTCAAGGCTATGGTTTTCCCAGTGGTCACATATGGATATGAGAGTTGGACTGTGAAGAAAGCTGAGTGCCAAAGAATTGATGCTTTTGAACTATGGTGTTGAATAAGACTCTTGAGGGTCCCTTGGACTGCAAGGAGTTCCAACACCAGTCCAGTCCTGGGTGTTCATTGGAAGGACTGATGTTGAAGCTGAAACTCCCAATACTTTGGCCACCTAATGAGAAGAGGTGACTCATTTGAAAAGACCCTGATGCTGGGAAAGATTGAGGGCAGGAGGAGAAGGGGACGACAGAGGATGAGATGGTTGGATGGCATCACTGACTTGATGGACATGGGTTTGGGTGAACTCCGGGAGTTGGTGATGGACAGGGAGGCCTGGCATGCTGAGGTTCATAGGGTCACAAAGAGTCGGACACGAATGAGCGACTGAACTGAACTGACGAAATATATCATATATCTAAAAATAAAAATTATAGTCAAGCTAATACACTGTTAAATATAGCATGTTCTATCCTTTCACCTTGACAAAGATACTGTCAAAATGACATAGAAGGCTGGGTTCACAGTTAGAAATTCTGGACTACTGGGAATTTTACAGCAGAACATGGCTTGGTCAAAAGAGGCAGTTCCCAGCTTGTGGCCTTACCCACTCCCCTTCTTAGCCTAAGAGATGAAGAGGCCTACAGACACTTAAACCTGTGTATCCACAGCCCATCCACACCTTTCTCTCCTCCAAACAGCTGTGTCAGAGCCACTGGTGGGGAAATCTGCTCTTTGAAATGGCCATTAAGGTTCTAGAGGTTGGTTTGGACCATCTGAGTGATGTATTCCAGGGTCCTAGTAGCTTTAGTATGGTCTAGAAAAAGGGGTGGGTTCTGAGTAGGTATATATCCTCAGTTCTGGAGACTCCTTACCTTTCTAAGAGGAGGTCCAGGGAAGTAGCCAACTTGTTGCATTCTTAGGGCAATGCTGCATATTGTAATTTTGACTCTAGAAGGCACATGATTCATGTTAGCATATAAAGTGTTTTCAGCTGTTCTCAGTAAAGAAACTTATTTAACTATTTTCCCAAACATTTACTAATTTATATCACAATAGACTTTCCTTTTTATATACAATATATTAACATCACATCAAGCATACTTAGAAAATACTAATGTGGAGAGAAACACACAAACTCACCTACATCTCCAATCACAATTTAATTATGTTAAGTAGTGCCTCACATAAAAGACCAAAAACAACTTGAGTCATTTTATTGATTATTTAAGCTCTTCCCTGCTTATTGGTCCAAGAGAACAATTATCTTAGGATTTCAGAATGTTTCTGTAGCAATACCTTGCAACCCTTATTCTGATCCACACTGATATCTAGAACAGTAAATAAACATGATGCAATAACTATGAGTAATAATAATATTCTTTCTTTGTCTTTTTTTTTTTTTTTAATTTCAACCTAAGCTCAACATAGCCCAAAACCTAGAAGTGGATACCAGGGCACAGACAGAAAGCTTTGGGAAAAATTCATCTATCTCTGGATCAAAGAACAGAATGTCATTGTTGGCATTCAGTTGCTAAGTTGTGTCCAATTCTTTGTGACCTCGTGGACTGTAACACACCAGGCTCCTCTGTCCTCCATTATCTCCCAGAGTTTGCTCAAAATCATGTCCATTGAATTGGTGATGTCATCCAACCATCTCATCCACTGCCATCCCCTTCTCTTTTTGCCTTCAATCTTTCCCAGCATCAGGGTCTTTTCCAATGAGTCAGCTCTTTGCAGCAAGTGGCCAGAGTATTAGAGCTTCAGCTTCAGCATCAGTCCTTCCAATGAATATTCAGGGTTGATCTCTTTTAGAATTAACTGGTTTGATCTGCTTGTAGTCCAAGGGAGTCTGAAGAGCCTTCTCCCACACCACAATTAGAGAGCATCAGTTCTTTGGCACTCAACCTTCTTTATGGTCCAACTGAAACATAACTACTGAGAAAACCATAGCTTTGACTATGCCAACCTTTGTTGCCAAAGTGGTGTCTCTGCTTTTTAATACACTGTCTAGTTTTGTCATAGTTTTCGTTCCAAGGAGAAAATGTCTTTTAATTTCATGGCTGCAGTCACTGTCCACAATGATTTTGGAGCCCCCCAAAATAAAATCTGTCATTGCTTCCAGTTTTCCCCCTTCTATTTGCCATGAAGTGATGGGACTGGATGCCATGATCTTAGTATTTTTAATGTTGACTTTCAAGCCAGCTTTTTCCACTCTCCTCTTTAACCCTCACCAAGAGACTTTTTAGTTTGTCTCAACTTTCTGCCATAAAAAACAGAATAGGAGACTCCTAAAACTCAGATAGAGTAGGAGAAACTCCAATGTTTCCCTTCTTTTCTGTGTTCTTTTGTGCCCCAGCCACCAATCTATTTCACAGTGGTATAGCAGTAACATCAAGGGGACCTCAAAATAGCAAAAAATCTGAGGATGACCTTTCTAATTAGAAAAGATTCCCCAAGAGAGTAAGAACTCCCAATACTTCTTTCCTCTCCCTACCATCCCACCATTTGGACTGAGATGTGGTATCATCATTGGAAGTAGACTAAGCAGTATAATAAAGCTGCAAACTTCTGGCCAGAGGATCAAAAAGGGAGAGCCTTGAGAAACCAGGAAGTGGTGGAAGATCACAAAGAGGGGGGAGCTCAGAAAATTGACTTCTTAAAGTTGTTTATGAAATCCTGAGGTTACCCATGAGTGAGGCATATATTGATTTGACTCTAAAAAGCACACCTAGACTTTGACAACTGAATTACAGGATAGATCATCTCACAGACCCCAGATTGGCCACAAAATAAAATAAACATAGGACTGATAAACTTATAAGAGAAGATTTGTAAACTGAACTGACATTGGAACTGACACAGAAGGTAACTCTGAAGTTGTAGCCTCAAATGCCTGCTAAGACAAAAATTTCAATACTCTCCATGTGATTTAAACAAGATACCAAATCTCAAAACATAATATTAAAATGTAACTCTTAATTCATGACACTAATGTCAGATGGCACAGAGGTTGGAATTATTTGACCATGATTATTATGAAAACGTGCCAAGACTTCTACTTCTGGGAAGATGGAGTAGGTATACATTTCATGTTCCCCCTACTAAGTAAGGCCAACACTCCTGGACATTATGTAAAACAACCACAAGTAGACCATGGAAGGTGGAGAGAAGGAAGAGAATTGGCTAAGGATCTTGGGACCTGAGGTGATAAGTTCCTTATGTTTTCTTTTTGCCTCATATATCCCTGCATTGCAGGTAGATTCTTTACCATCTGAACCACCAGGGAAGGTCCTCATATATCCCACTGGATATTAAAGAAGCCAACAAACTGGAAATGCCAATAGGCACAGACAAAAAATCAACAACAGTGACAACAAGAGCCTACTTTCCTATTCAGAGGACCAGGAACACCTACAAAATCCTATTGCTAACTTCATGCTTAATGATGAATGAATATGTTTCCCTCAAACCAGGAACAAGGCAAAGACATCTGTTCTCTACACTCTATTCAACATGAAACACCTGGCCAGGGTAATAAAGCCAAAACAAAGGGGAAAAAAAAAACTCCCTATTTGCAGATGAAATAAATATCTACATAGGAAATCACACACACACACACACACAAATCCTAGATTTAATAAATGTAACTTCAGGATGGTACAGGATACAAAAATCAATTGTATTTTTATATGCCAGTAATGAACATGTAAAAACCAAAATTTAAAGTGCAATTCTACTTATAATCAAAATAAAGAAAATCCTTAAGTGTAAATCTAACGAAACATGCACACGGCTTGAATGCTGATGAAAAAAAATAGACAAACGGGGAGACAAATACTGATCGTAGATTGGAAGATTCAACATAGAAAGAATGTCAACCCTCCCCAGTGATATATAGTTTTAGTGAATTCCCATCAAAATACCAGTTATTTTGTAGATATAGACAAGACCCCTCTAAAAGTCATACTTTTAAAAAAGAAACTAAAATATCTAAAACAGTTTTGAAAAAGAAAACTAACGTTGGAGGAACCTACTTTACTTCCACTCTATCCAATTTCAAGACTATAGTTACAGTAATCAAGATTGGTATTGGCAGAGGGGAGGGACTGACACCTAGATCAAATGGGATCTGCTAGGACTATTTGCTATAAACAATGTTAGAGAAGGTCTCTAGGGGGAATCATAGACCAAAATAAATGATACCCTATTCTCCCCCAAATCTTTAGCAAACTCTGTACAATCTGGCCCAAATTTCTTAATGTACCATCTGTAATGATTTAGGCAGAAATCTCCTGCCACCAATCTTTGGGTCCCTTAAGTAACAAAATGCTTATAAACAACTTGTTCATTCCTAGTGGTGCCAGAGGGAATTTCCTGGCAGTTCAGAGGTCAGGACTCAGCACTTTCCCTCGAGGTGACATAGGAGCTTTCAGTCTTTGAACACATCAACTGGACCTGTCCAGGGACCAGGCCAAGAATACAAGGTCTCAGTAAGGATCTCTGGGTTGGCCTACTCCTTCTGAGCCTTCCTTATAACTGTCATGAGGCAATGGTGATTCCCCAGGTCTAGCTAGTTCAAGTACTTGCTGTTGTTTAGTTGCTAAGTCATGTCCAACACTTTTGCTACCCCATGGATTATAGCCCACTAGGCTCCTCTGTCCCAGGCAAGACTTCCCAGGCAAGAATACTGGAGTGGGTTGCCATTTCTTTCTCCAGGGTATCATCCCAACACAGGGGTCGAACCCACGTCTCCTGCATCTCAGGCAGATTCTTTACCACTGAGCCACCAGGGAAGCTAGTCCAAGTGCTAGGTGAATCTAAATAATGTTAACTGATGAAGAAAGTTGCTTAGGAAATGATGATGGATCCATGTGTGTGTATGTGGGTGGATAGCTGCTAGCATGAGTGTCCTATTGCTGCTACAGCAAATCACTGTAAACTTTGTGATTTAAAACAACATAAATGTATCATCTTATAGTTCTAGAGGTCAGAAGGTTAAATGAATCTCACTGGGCTAAAATCAACGTGTCAGCAGGGTATATTCCTTCTAAAGAGTCTGAGAGACAATTCATTACCTTGCCTTTTCCAGTCTCGAGAGGCCACCTTCATTCCTTGGCTTGTGGCTTCTTCCTCCATCTTCAAAGCCAGTATCACAGCATCTTCAAATCTCTGACTCTGACACTGACCACTGACCTGCCTGTCTCCCTCTTTTACTGATAAGGATCCTTTGATTACATTGGGTCCATCCAAGGTCAGCTGATTACCATTTTTAATTCTATTTGCAACCTTAAGTCTCTCTTGCCAGTTACAAGTTCTGGGGAGTAGGATGTGAAAATATTTGAGGAACTACTATTCTGTCTACCACACTACTGATGAGATTACTTCAGTAATTTGTTTCACAAATAGTTTCTTAATATTTTTAAGACCTCTCCCAAATCTGCATTTCTCTTTAGGTGGTCTGGGAGCTTATATTTTTTGTGGTTTCCTTAACCATGCCCACAACCATGAAAAAGCAGTGGTTCTCAAAGTCTGGCACCAGTACCAGCATCACATCACCTGAGAACTTGTTATCAGTTCAGAATCTCAGCCCTACCCAGACTTGTAAATTCAGAAACTCTGGGGGTTGGGGCCCAGCAAACTATGGTTTAACAAGCTCTCCAGTTGATTCTGATGTACACACATGCTTGAGAACCACTGGACTTGGAACTATTAAGTCTAGAGGCTCCCTTATTGTTGTTGTCATTAATTCGCTAAGTCATCTCTGACTCTTTTGTGACCCCATGGACTGTAGCCCACCAAGCTCCTCTGTCCATGGAATTCTCCAGGCAGGAGTACTGGACTGGGTTGCCATTTCCTTCTCCAGGAGATCTTCCCAACCCAGGAACAGGATCAATGTCTCCTGCATTGGCAGGCGGATTCTTTACCACCGAGCTACCAGAGTAACCCCAGAGGTTTCTTATATAGTACCTAAAATACAATTTTAAAATACATTGCTTTCTAAATCAGAATGGCTTTTAGTATCTGCCATTGTGTAAACAAGTTCTGCCATTGTGAAAACTTTTTTCTGTCATTCATGAAGAAACAGAACAAAACATAGTACACACACCACAAAAAAAACTTGACCAAAATATTACCAGTCTTTCTTTTTTTCTGGGAAATAGAATGATTTTTTTCCCACTACACTTTTCTGTTTTTCAAAATATTTTATAATAAATATATATTATTTTAGAGTGAATAAGATATAGATTTCAAAATGGAAAGACAAAAAACTCATAACCAAAAATCTTCAGCAATATTAAATAGGCTAATCAAACAGTTGGAGAAGGAAATGGCAACCCACTCCAGTATTTTTGCCTGGAGAATCCCATGGACAGAGGAGCCTGTCAGGCTACATACAATGCATGGAGTCGCTAAGAGTTGGACACGGCTTAGCAACTAAACAATAACAATCAAACAGTAAAAATAATTTGGCTGATTCCCTCTCAGTTCTTTATTTTTATCACTGTGTTTACTAGCCATGGTCATAATGGGTCAGTATAGAGCGGGACAAGCTATTTTAGAAGAGGAGAAACACCTAGAGATCCTCAGAGGAAAGAAGCCCACACCTTCTGGTTGTGTCCAGTCTTAGGTGTTAGCGCCAAATCACCCACCTTTTCTCTGATAAATAAGCTCAGCACCCACAACCTCCCCTGGGTCCCACTCACAGTCAAGCAACGGGCCACATCCCCACCCCAGATTTTTTTTTTCCAAAGCAGACAATGTGGTATTGTGATTAGATATAAACTGAAAGTGTATTTTCTGCCCTTCAGTAATTACACTGCCTTATGGTAGCATTATTCAGTGTGAAGCCTTATTATACTGCAGAATGAAATTCTGTATAATTTTCTTCTCCTCCAATGCACAAATGGAAATCATATTTTGGTCTGAGTTGGGAAGAAAGGCTCAGTTATCACTTGTGAGCGTGGTGTTATTTTCCCCAGAATTAAAAAATCCATCTGGGTGTCCGACCTCGCTCACCCCGCTGCCTCTCCATTCAGCCTTTTGTATGCAGATGAACCTTATCAATTTCCACCGCCTCAAAAGCCCGCACCCAGCTTGGTGCCTCCCCCTGGTCCGCGCGGCTTTAATGGAAATGCATGAGGCTTTTTTTTTTCTTTGATGTCTATGCAATATACGCATGTGGATAAAAACCTGTGCTTTTATTTAGGAGGAGGGGGAGGGGGGCTCAAATCAAAGTTAAAGTCTACCCTATCAGGCCTCGTTGGAGATTAGCGGACGAGAGAAAGGAACAGCAAATCCAACACGAAGCTGTGAAACTGGGGTTATTCAGATTATTGACTAACAAATAAAAGGGCAGGGGTTGTCACATCTGTATTCTAAGGGTTTTCATCCCACCGCAGGCCTCATCAACAACTTAGTGGAGTGCTACTAAATCCCGCGTGTTAACACTCGGGCCCTGGGGGCGCCCTGTGATTAACGCGTTAATTGGAGCTCCCTCAGGCCTAACGCGCCGGTGGCGTCGGTAATTCACTTACGGCCAGTGGGCTCTTAAGTTATTCCACAGCCTGGTGTAAACAGCGCGCGAAGACCACCACTCAACCGTTCACCCAGGCTTTTAGCAACTTCCAATGAATGATGCATCCGCCGGTGACAAAGCTGAGCCGGGGATTGTCTGAAACCTCCAGGACTACAGGAGTAGATCAAAACTGCCTGGCTTTCACCAGACTCGGAGACTCACTCACACGCCTCTCGGACATGCAACTTGGTCAGCCCAGTTCCACCCAGTACAAAATAAATCATTGTTTTTTTTTTAAAGTCTAGAAAATTTAAGCAACAACCTTCCTTATTCACCCATGTAAATCATTCAGAGAGAAGGATAAACAAAAATCAGGTTTTCTTTGACTGTAAGTATCCCACCAACTTACTACATTTCTGACAGACAAGTATGATGCTGTCGACAGAGATTGTATTTTGTGACTAATGATACATTTACACTAACCTTGAGTGTAGCATCAAAATGAGATGGCCTTCCCTAAACTAGCCAGAACTGAACCTGACTGAGCAGCTTGGCAGCTTGACTCTGAAAAAGCAATAATAGTATTCATTCTGTTTGCCTAACAAGATTGTCGTAAGGATTTTAAAGCAATGATTAAAAAAAAATTGTCTAAATAACGTAAGCATGAATTCAATGAAGAATTAAGACTCTGATTAATATGCTCAAATAAAATATCTTTGATTGGTAGCACCTTAAATTTCAAAGGAGTCATATATATATGGGTATGTAAAGTGAAGAATTTCAAGTGTACAGAACTGGAAAAACAAAGATTCAGTTCAGTTCAGTCGCTCAGTCGTGTCCGACTCTTTGCAACCCCATGAATTGCAGCACGCCAGGCCTCCCTGTCCATCACCAACTCCCGGAGTTCAATCAAACTCACTTCCATCGAGTTGGTGATGCCATCCAGCCATCTCATCCTCTGTCGTCCCTTTCTCCTCCTGCCCCTAATCCCTCCAAGCATCAGAGTCTTTTCCAATGAGTCAACTCTTCACATCAGGTGGCCAAAGTATTGGAGTTTCAGCTTTAGCATCATTCCTTCCAAAGAACACCCAGGACTGATCTCCTTTAGAATGGACTGGTTGGATCTCCTTGCAGTCCAAGGGACTCTCAAGAGTCTTCTCCAACACCACAGTTCAAAAGCATCAATTCTTTGGCACTCAGCTTTCTTCACAGTCCAACTCTCACATTCATATATGACTACTGGGAAAACCATAGCCTTGACTAGACAGACCTTTGTTGGCGAAGTAATGTCTCTGCTTTTGAATATGCTATCTAGCTTGGTCATAAGTTTCCTTCCAAGGAGTAAGCGTCTTTTAATTTCATGGCTGCAATCACCATCTGCAGTGATATTGGAGCCCAGAAAAATAAAGTTTGACACTGTTTCCACTGTTTCCCCATCTAGTTCCCATGAAATTATGGGACCAGATGACATGATCTTCGTTTTCTGAATGTTGAGCTTTAAGCCAACTTTTTCACTCTCCTCTTTCACTTTCATCAAGAGGCTTTTTAGTTGCTCTTCACTTTCTGCCATAAGGGTGATGTCATCTGCATATCTGAGGTTATTGGTATTTCTCCCGGCAATCTTGATTCCAGCTTGTGCTTCCTCCAGTCCAGTGTTTCTCATGATGTACTCTACCCACTCTTTAAGATCAGAAGAATAAAGTTTAAGAAAAGAAGTGGGAACCTCTCAGTTAAACTGCCTACTCCCAGCTGGTCTCATTCAACTTCTGCCTGAATAGGAAAACTATTTCCAAAACCAACAGGAAGGTCCATTTTATCTTTGACAGTAATTTGAAGCAAGTTTCTTCAGGCGGAGCTGACATCTCTCCTTATAGTCCCCATTCAGTCTTCCTCCCTCTGCTTCTTGGAATCCCAGAAAACAAATTTCTTTCTCCAAGTTAGGGGGAACTCTTGACCCCACAAATAAAGAATCATTAAGTCCTAGAGAGGGCCCTAGAAATCAGACTTTAGATCAATGATTGATAAAAACCATAGTATTCCCCCCACCACCACCTTTTTTTGTTTTTGAAATTTAAAAGTAAGCACACTTATGGTTAAAAAGGAAAAAAAGTTCTAAAGAACACAAGTGAGGAGTAATACTTCCAACTACCCCACTGCATCCGCTGCCCCAAAGTAACCTCTATCAACAGTTTCTTGAGTAGCCTTTGGCAATTTAAGTAACAATTTACAAATTTACAAGGATACACACATAAAAAGTTGAATAATATCAGGTACTTTTTTGCAACATTTTTGCTGAATTATACCTTGGACATCGGAGCATAACAGTGCATGGAATATACCAAGGTGTGTACTGGAAAAGTAATTGTAACAGAATTTGGTGTCTAAACTCACCTATGAGATAAGCCAATAGTTTTCTCTTGCCATACAGTTTACAGCATGTCATTTGTGGAATTTAAAAACACAGGCACACAAGACCCATTTTACAAGGTTGCAAATATACTAGAGTGCTGACCCATGACAAGGGTCAGAGAACTGGAGGACAGGGGAGAGACTGGATGCAGGCAGCAGAGTTGAAGGCAAAGGGAAAAACTGAAAATGAGAACAAATGACAAATTGAGGGGCCAGTGGAACGTGCTGTACACTGAATAACAGTTATTTGTTATTGGGGTTGTTATTCTGATGAAGAGTTTCCCTGCTAGCTCAGCTGGTAAAGAATCTGCCTGCAATGCAGGAGACCCCTGTTCAATTCCTGGATCAAGAAGATCCCCTGGAGAAGGGATAGGCTACCCACTCCAGTATTCTTGGGCTTCTGGTGGCTCAGCTGGTAAAGCATCCGTCTGCAGTGTGGGAGACCTGGGTTCTATCTGTGGGTTGGGAAGAGCCCTTGGAGAAGGGAACGGCTACCCACTCCAGTATTCTGGCCTGGAAAATTCCATGCACTGTACAGTTTGATAAAACAATTGAACAGCTTCTCACAATATGTCTTTTTTCTTCTCAGTGTTTTGGAATAATTTATATAACATGAAAATTATCTGTTCCTAGAAAGCTCAACATTCAGAAAACTAAGATCATGGCATCTGGTCCCATCACTTCATGGGAAATAGATGGGGAAACAGTGAAAACAGTGGCAGACTTAATTTTGGGGGGCTCCAAAATCACTGCACATTGTGATTGCAGCCATGAAATTAAAAGACGCTTACTCCTTGAAAGGAAAGTTATGACCAAGCTAGATAGCATATTCAAAAGCAGAGACATTATTTTGTCAACAAAGGTCCGTCAAGTCAAGGCTATGGTTTTTCCAGTGGTCATGTATGGATGTGAGAGTTGGACTGTGAAGAAAGCTGAGTGCCAAAGAATTGATGCTTTTGAACTGTGGTGTTGGAGAAGACTCTCAAGAGTCCCTTGGATTGCAAGGAGATCCAACTAGTCCATTCTAAAGGAGATCAGTCCTGGGTGTTCTTGGAAGGAACGATGCTGAAGCTGAAGGTCCAATACTTTGGCCACCTGATGCAAAGAGTTGACTCATTGGAAAAGACTCTGATGCTGGGAGGGATTAGGGGCAGGAGGAGAAGGGGATGACAGAGGATGAGATGGCTGGATGGCATCACTAACTCTATGGAAGTGAGTTTGAGTGAACTCCGGGAGTTTGTGATGGACAGGGAGGCCTGGCGTGCTGCAATTCATGGGGTTGCAAAGAGTCGGACACGACTGAGCGACTGAACTGAACTGAACTGAAAGTCTGTAAGACTAGTCCTTTATATGGTCTAGAACTGGTGACCTTTTAATAGGTGATTGTTTTATTACTCTTTTAAAGTCTATGATTATTATTATAGTCAGATTTTCTATTTTCTAAGTAAATTTTTACAATTTATATTTTCCCAAGCATTTTTAGTTTTGTCTATTGTATTTTAAATTTATTGGTATGAAGTTTTGCTTTTTAATTTTATTTTTTATATATCTGTAGCTATTTCCCTTTTAAATTTATGTTGTTTGTTTTCCCTTCTCTCTATTTTCCTGAATCGGGCAGAAGGAATTTCCTTCTCTACAGAATTTAACAAACATTTGTATATCTTAGAAATCTTTTCATAGAATCAGCTTCTATTTGTATTTATCTGCACTATTTTTAATATTGTAATTTAACAATTTCTGTTTTTACTTTTACTAATTATTTTTCCCTAATTTATTTAAGATCATTTTATTTTGTTATTATTTTTCTAACCTCTTATGTGATTTTCATGTGTTTTATGTTTTAGTAAACATGTTATAATACCATGTGTACTCCTCTGTCTGCCCAATGCACAGACTTTGATAGGTATGTTCTTAATTTTTTGCATCTGCAGACTTAGTTATAATGATTTTTTACTTCCTTTTCTGTTAAAAAATTATTTAGAAGCATGATTTTTATTTTTCTGGACAAAGTTTTCCTTTGGTTTTTGTTTATATTTCATTGGTCTTGTGATCAAGAAATACAAATCATATGATTTTTTTGCTTTCTGAAGTTTGTCAAGATTTATTTTATAACCTAAAACATGATCACTTTTTGTAAAAGATTTTTTGTGTTTAAAAATAGTATGCTTCCTCTGTTAGGTAAGATAGCTAATTGTGTCATTCTATTTCTCTACATCCTTTAATTCATCTCTTTTCATTTTTTTTCTGTGACATCTTATGACTGTGAGTGCAGTAAGTTAAGGTTTCTCACTGTAATTGTGGATTTATCAATTGATCTTTGTGTTTCTGTTTGCTTTCTCTTTGTTGTAAGCTAACACTAATGACCTATCCCCCAATTTCTATTAGATATGTGTTGGAACATGTGCCATGTGTCTTTATTTTTCTTTCATATTTTGCTTTCCAGGAGAATTTCTCAGGTTGGTCTTCAAGCTTTCTCACTTGTTCTTCCACTATTTCCATGCTGTTATTCAAATTGTCTATTGAATTTTTATTTCAAAAATCAAAATTTTAACTTCCAAATCTTTAGTTGATTATTATGGATATAATATCCTCTATCCTCTATGCCTTTCTAATGATTTTAATTTTTCTTATTCTAATATCTTATTCTTTTTGCTTTTAATTAGCTGAAGTTCCTGATATCAGCTCATTTACTTGCTGAGTTTGGTACTCACCTTCATAGTTTTGGCTTCCCTCAAATATTTATTGAATCTTGGTGAGTCCTCATATTTGTATTTTTGATTCCCTTTAGCTTATAGGTGAAAGCCTGCCTCTAAATGTTGTTGGAGAGGCATGGAATACATGCTGGGCAGTGTGAGCCAGTCCTTGAATTCCTGATTATTGGAGCCTGTCTGGGAGCACCAACCTCATGAGGCACTGTGGTTCCTCTTTGAGCAAAAGCCTACCCTTCCCATGTATTGCCTGCCTTGACAGAATAGAGAAGGGTGGGGAGTTGAAGACATTTCTCCTGTCAGGTGAGGCTCCCACTCTGGACCCAGAAACCCCTCCTGTCCTGAGGACCTGGCCTCAGGACAGGGTGCCTTCCCTATCAGCCACAGCCTCCTTTGCTTCAGTGCTTTTCTGCAGACATTTCCTGCTTCTGTCTGATTTCATCTGCCTTTTGTCCCTCTGAGATCCCAGCTTCCTGTACTAGTTTGGGAAACATCAATAAAACCCCTTACTTTCCACTCTGGTTGTGGGGTTTTCTTCCAAGAACTCTACCTCTTGTCTATCACTTCCACAGATATGGGGAAAAATGAGTGCTCAATGTGTGCTCAGATACCCTTTTAATCCAGTCTTTGGCAATTAATTCAAAATTGCCTACCGACTATTGCCCATGAAATAGACACCTCCCCTAGACAGTACTTATACCTCTGAAACAATGGTTATAAGATGGGTCTTGGGTTTAATGCTGGATGAAGTGTGGAGAGAATGAACTCTTATCATTCTTAGGGAACTCTTATCATTCTTAGTTGAACATGCATTCTTAGGGAAAAAACTTGCATTTACCAGAATACTGGTATTTTTTTTTTTAATTTTTTGAACATCAGGTGATTGATAGTCACTTCTGCTCCCACCCTGGGACTGCTGTAGGTGGAGCCTTTGAAGGCTGTGTGTCCTGGGCTATTCTAGGAAACAGCTGCACCTATTTGAATAAGAGAAGGGGAAGGGAGGGCCCCTCTATTTACAGGTCAACAGCAGCCTAGATATCTGATGCCTTGTGGAACTAATTCCTAATTGGGGCAGTGTTTGTCAACACTGACAGGACCCTAATACACTGTAATCGCTCCAGCCACAAGCTCAGATAGAGATCTTAATCTCCACACTGTCCCCTTCACCGCAGCGGCCTTGCTGCCCACCCGCTCCTTCCCCATTTTTGGCTCTGTCTCTCTCCATCTCTTTTCCCTCCACCCTGACCCCTTTTTGTACCGTTTTTGTACTTTTCTGTGGCCACCTCCCTTTGTCTCTTTTTCACAGACTGATTCTTTCCTTTCTTCACTCTTTGTAGGATCTTGGATCTCCTTCTCCATTCTTTTAGCTCTCTTGTTCCTTTGTCTTTCTCATAAATACCCATCACATTTAAATTCTCAAGAGTTCCCAGATACTGTAGGCCATAATTCATTTTAACATGTCAGTAGTTCTCAGTTCATTGTCAACAACCTCTGAAATTGTTAAGAAAGTAAAATTACACTTTGGCAAATTTTCACAAGTAGAAGCAGAGGGTTAAGATAAGTGTTTGTGGCAAATGGAAAGAGAGTGACTTTTTGTTCCTTGGTGCATTTATTTTGCTAATTTGGCAGAATAAGTATCTCCCCTTAGCTAAAGTCCTGGTTGGTAGTATCTGTTACCCAACCTAACCCGTATCTGGGAGCAACACATTTACAAGAGAACCAGGCTCTGCTGAATCAAAGTGAAGCTCATCTGTTAAATACCTATGCCAGGAGACCACATGGGTACAGTCCCAGTTCCAAGAAGATCTGGAGAGACCTGAGTAAAAAGCAGTGGCTGCGCAGACACTCCAGTTGGAGGCACTGCAAGCAGATCCAGATGAGGAGTCAAAGGATTCATTCCATTTCATTCCACATTCAATTTTGTTTCCCAAATAGCCTGTTGACACTTGAGTCACTGAGTCCCTGCTACGTCTGAATCCAAGCTGATAACTTGGTTCAGATAATTGTTAGACACTTTCATCTCTCTCTGTCCCTCAGACTCCTTGGAAATGTTCTTTCAGGAGAAGAGAGTCATTGTTCTCACCTTTAGGGTCTCAGTTCAAATATTATACCTCTCCAGAGACATGAAACTCTGAGCATTGTAACCAAAGTATTGGTAGCTCTCTATACACCAGTTACTCTTTATCCTTAACCTGTTTATTTTCTTCACAGCACTTATTACACACTGCCATTATCTCATTTATTTATTTCCCTCCAGAAGCATGAGCTTCATGAAGGCAAGGAATGTCTCTTTACTTTCCTACGATAGCCTCTTAACAGTACCTGGCATATAGTAGGACTTCAATAAATATTTGCTGACTGAAAGCCCAGGTGAATGAAGGAATGAATGAAATAATGGAACAAAGAATGAGACCATTCTCTAATCTCTCTCCTTAACAACAATGATCATAATACCATTGCTTTGATCTTCTCTCTTCTCAAAGATTCTTAATGACTAAATCCCCTCTTTCTTACATAGACTAAGGCCTTTCTCCCTTCTGTGTACCTTCTTCCTCATACACTTCCCTCTTCAGAAGTGAAATTCCATTTCCAAATGTTTTAGGACCTACGGGACATCATCAAACCTCTGCAGAACTCCCACTTCCTTTGAATGGACACAGTTCATGCTCTGCTTCCAAGATACCCCCACAAGGCCCTCAACAAAGTCAGTCCTAAAAGTCCAGCATTCCCTGAAGCATCAGCTTTTGCATGCTTTTTGTTTTCCCTTTTCCCAGTAGCTTATGAAGTCTTTCTGCCTTGATCCCAGCTGTGGCTACACTTACCTGTGATTTATTGATGATAATCATAGGAAAGCCATTTGTAATCAAATGTTAAACAAAGACAGTCTCT
The DNA here is from genome assembly GCF_000754665.1 of Bison bison bison. Lineage (NCBI taxonomy): Eukaryota > Metazoa > Chordata > Mammalia > Artiodactyla > Bovidae > Bison > Bison bison. Next base: position 13,486,104 of record NW_011494956.1, on the reverse strand, counting down.
CGCTGAGAGGGAGTGATAACGCACCATTTAGTAATTTTTGTGCAGTTGGTAATTTGGAGAATGAATGATAATTCCTGAGCCTTGAAAAGCGACATTGACAATGCCTGGTGTTATTCACCTAGTGAATAAAGACACCTTCCTCTCCATGTCTTGTGATAAATTTCTTTTATTAGGGCCACTTACGCGGGACTTTATCTTAATGGTCTCTCATATGGGGCAGTTGTGCTTGGGCCGTTAGGTTGTTTTTCATCACGCCTTAAATACAAGGCTCAGAGAACATAAATAACACTAGTGGTTCTAGGAGCTCCGCTGCCACAGAAATTAGGCCCTGAAGCGAACGTGTTTGCCAATCACATACAGCAGGAAACACACAGAGATGGTGGGTCCTACACGCCGGTGAGGACATGAGACTCCCCACCTACCCTACATTCCACTCCTGCTGACCCTTCCTTCTCCCCATGTCCCCTTCCTAAACGAGTCTTACCTTCCCTTATTCATCTTCACTCCCTACTAAGCTCCCCTGATTTTACTTTCCCCTGTGTTTACTCAGCATTCCTTTCATATAGAAGGAAGTGGATGTATTTTTAGTAAATAAATATTATGTTGGCCTATATAGATTCTTTTCAACCTGCTTTCTATCCAAGAGAAATCCTTGTAGATGGTTGGGATAATCTGAGTAGGAAGAACAGCCACTAACCCAGACTCCACAGCATGTCCTGTGACAGCCACGATAATGTCCCACCAGGGATTTACTTCAGATACAGGTTATATAACTCACAGCATTCTGAGACCCCAGAATGACAGGACGTGGGGCCTCTGAGTACTGTTCCTGAGTACTATTCCTGAGTACTATTCCTCTGGGAACTATTCCTCTGAGTACTGGTCCTCTGAGTATTATTCCTCTAAGTACCGTTCCTCTAAGTACTGTTCCTCTGACTTTTGTTCATCTAAGTACTGGTCCTCTGAGTGTTGTTCCTCTGAGTACTGTCCATCCTGGCAGAGCTAGGCTGCCTCAGTGCGCCCTTCACAGGCTCAGGGTCTCCCCAAAGGCATTCTGGCCACCCCTTCAGAAGTCAGATATTCAGCACACTTGTGAATCCTGTCCTTGGGTTATGTCCCTTGTCCCATACTCTCCTAGTCCCAGACCCCTTCTCTATCCCCTGCACCCAGTTCTCACCTCCAGTGGTGCCACAGACCCCAGAAAAGCTCTTTGAATTACAAAGAGCACCCAATCATTGCTTTAGCCTAGGATATACACAGCTCCAGCAACAGTTAGAACCCTGTATGGAACAACTGATTGTTTCAAGATCAAGAAAGGAGTACAACAGGGCTGTCTGCTGTCACCCTGTTTGTTTAATCTATACAGTGAGCACATCATGAGGTATGCTGGGCTGAATGGGTTACAAGCTAGAATCAAGATAGGCAAGAGAAACACCAACAACCTCAGATATGTGGATGATACCACTCTAATGGCAGAAAGTGAAGAGGAACTAAAGACCCTCTTGATGAGGGTGAAGGAGGAAAGTGAAAGAGCCAGCTGAAGACTAAATATTAAAAACTAAGATCTTGGCATCCAGCCCCATTACTGCATGGCAAATAGAAGGAGAAAAAGTGATAGTGACAGATTTTCTCTTCTTGGGCTCCAAAATCACTGTGGATGGTGACTGTGGCCATGAAATCAGAAGATGATTGCTTCTCAGCAAAAAGCGGTAACAAACCTAGACAGTGTGTTGAAAAGCAGAGATATTACTCAGCTGACAAAGGTCCATATAGTCAAGGCTATAGTCTTGCCAGCAGTCATTATGATTGTGAGACCTGGACCGTAAAGAAAGCAGAATGCCAAAGAATTGATGCCTTCAAACTGTGGTGCTGGAGAAGACTCCTGAAAGTCCCTTGGACAGTAAGGAGATCAAACAGGTCAATCTTAAGGGAGATCAACCCTTAAGTGAATATTCACTGGAAGGACTGATGCTGAAGCTGAAGCTCCAGTATTTTGGTCATCTGATGCGAACAGATGACTCAGAAAAGTCCCTGATGCTGGGAAATATCGAGGGCAGAAGGAGAAGAGGGCATCAGAGGATGAGATGGCAGGATGGCATCACCAATGCAATGAACATGAACTTGGGCAAACTCCGGGAGATGGTGAGAGACAGGGAGGCCTGGTGTGCTGCTGTCTGTGCCGTCACAAAGAGTCAGACGTGACTGGGTGACTGAACAACAACAAAAATACATAGTTCCAGGAAGTAGGGAATAAATATGAATAACATCTGACATTTCGTTTGTATTTACTATATGGCAGACATTGTACCAAGAACTTTACATTGATTGCCTCATTTAACCTTTTTTACATCTCCTGAGGTTATAGGTACTATTATTTCTTTTCTAGTTTTATTGAGATATAATTGATGTATATTAATAGCACTGTAAGTTTAATGTGTACAATGTGATTATTTATTTAGGTACTAATATTATTATCTGCTTTTTATTGATAGACAACAGGAAGCCAAGAGAACCTCAGCTTCTTGCCCAAAGCCACAGAAGCAGAAAGGCTGGAGCTGGAATTGGAACCAGGCTGCCCAACCCCAAATCTCTCACTCTCTTCCTCTTTTCTGTCCTTACAGTGACAACCCCATCCAGCCACACTTGAATGATGGTAAAGGGGTTGATTCACACCATTTTCTACCACAGGTGGGGAAAGAGAGTCTGTTCCATTGCTTCCCACATACAGGCAGTTTGTGGTCCTGGGAGAGTCCCACACCTCCCCTCAACTGCAGCCATCACACACGCCTGAGAAGCTGGGTGGATTTCCCAGCACCCTCAGTGGGGAGCAGACTCTTGTTCTCTCCCTCAGGAGATGGATCAACCCCTGCTTAGAAATAAGTATCATCTGTCCTTCAACAATGCCCTTCTCCTCATTGGAGAAGCACTGGCCATGTTCCATGGGCCCAAATACTACTCCCTCTGGACAGAGTTCCTTAGAAGGGAGTCTCTAGCACCACCACCACCACCCCTAGCTCACAGATCACTGCCTCCTCCATCTCCCAGAATGGTCAGTTCAATTCCTGCCCTCCACTCTCTACTCACCTTCCTATATCTGGCCCATGGATTGTGTTTTTGTCCCATTAGGTTACTGTCTATAAATTCTGTCTTGGGTTTCAAAGGCAATGTCCCAAGCAGGGCAGGTCTCCTCTCGTTGGTTCCTGAGTGGAGAGATGTACTACCTTACCTTGACAGATCTCCATCCACCCCATCCAGTCTCTGATTGTCTTACAAACTAGCCCAGATCTTCAACAGGTTATCCCTGGACAGTGGGTCTCTTTTCTCTCTTGTGGCATTGCACTTAACTACCAGAGTGCCAAACCATTCTTCAGCTTATTGACCTATCTTTATCCCTTCTACCTCCTTGTCCACTCCAAATCAAAGGTCAGTGGGCAACCAGAGCTCCTGCTGAAACACAAGAATAAGGGACCACATGAGAAAGGGCATTTTTACTATTACTACAACCATAAGCACACATCCCACATATCATCCCCATGATCTTTACTTCTCTGGGTACAGAATTATTTTAATAATGTCTTATTATATCTATTGATTTATCAATTCCTTTGGGAATGATAGTGAAGTAGGACTGGCGATAATCCTCCCTTACATTCAGAGCTCCTGGTCAGATTTCCTGTGGAACAAACAGAAAGACACAGATCCCCAGGCAAAGAGGAGAACAAGCAGCATAAAAGAGAAAAGCAAACCAAAACATGAGGTTATACCCATTGTTAAAAGAAAGAATTGCAAAAAGGCAAAATGGTTTTCTGAGGAGGCCTTACAAATAGCTGAGAAAAGAGGAGAAGTGAAAGGCAAAGGAGAAAAGGAAAGACATATCCATCTGAATGTAGAGTTCCAGAGAATAGCATGGAGAGATAAGAAAGACTTTTTAACTGAACAATGCAAAGAAATACAGGAAAACAATAAAATGGGAAAGACTAGAGATCTCTTCAAGAAAACTAGAGATACCAAGGGTATCTATTTCATGCAGAGATAGCACAGTAAAGAACAGAAATGGTATGGACCTAACAGAAGCAGAAGATATTAAGAGGTGGCAAGAATACACAGAAGAACTATACAAAAAAGATCTTCATGACACAGATAACCACGATGGTGTGATCACTCACCTAGAGCCAGACATCCTGGAATGTGAAGTCAAGTGGGCCTTAGAAAGCATCACTATGAACAAAGCTAGTGGAGGTGATGCAATTCCAGTTGAGCTATTTCAAATCCTGGAAGATGATGCTGTGAAAGTGCTGCACTCAATATGCCAGCAAATTTGGAAAACCCAGCAGTGGCCACAGGACTGGAAAAGGTCAGTTTTCATTCCAATCCCAAAGAAAGACAATGCCAAAGAATGTTCAAACTACCACACAATTGCACTCATCTCACATGCTAGCACAGTAATGCTCAAAATCCTTCAACCTAGGTTTAACAGTGTGTGAACCAAGAACTTCCAGAAGTACAAACTGGAAGAAAAGGCAGAAGAACCAGAGATCAAATGGCCAACTTCTGTTGGATCATAGAAAAAGCTAGAGAATTCCAGAAAAACATCTACTTCTGCTTCACTGACTATGCTAAAGCCTTTGTGTGGATCACAACAAACTGTGGAAAATTCTTAAAGTGATGGGAATACCAGACCACCTTACCTGAGAAACCTGTATGCAGTCAGGAAGCAACAGTTAGAACTGGACATTAACAACACATTGATTCCAAATTAGGAAAGGAGTACTTCAAGGCTGTATATTGTCACACTGCTTATTTAACTTATGTGCAGAGTACATCGTGCAAAATGCCGGGCTGGATGAAGCACAAGCTGGAATCAAGATTGCTGCGAGAAATATCAATAACCACAGAAACACCAATGACACCACACTTATAGCAGAAAGTGAAGAGGAACTAGAGTTTCTTGATGAAAGTGAAAGAGGAGAGTGAAAAAGCTGGCTTAAAACTTAACATTCAAAAAGCCAAGATCATGGCATACAGTTCCATCACTTCATGGCAAATAAATGGGAGAACAATGGAAACAGTGACAGATTTTATTTTCTTGGGCTCCAAAATCACTGTAGATGGTGACTGCAGCCACAAAATTAAAAGACGCTTGCTCCTTGGAAGAGAAGTGATGACCAACCAAGACGGTATATTAAAAAGCAGAGACATTACTTTGCTAACAAAGGTCCATATAGTCAAAGGTATGGTTTTTCCAGTAGTCATGTATGAATGTGAGAGTTGGGCCATAAAGAAGACTGAATGCCAAAGAACTGATGCTTTTGAGCTGTGGTGTTGGAGAAGATTCTTGAAAGTCCCTGGGACTGCAAGGATATCCAACCAGCCAATCCTAAGGGAAATCAACCCTGAATATTCATTGGAAGGACTGATGCTGAAGCTGAAGCTCCAATACTTTGGCCACTTGATGCAAAGAACTGACTCATTGGAAAATACCCTGATGCTATGAAAGACTGAAGGCAGGAAGAGAAGGGACAACAGAGGATGAGATAGTTGGATGGCGTCACCAACTCAATGGACATGAGTTTGAGCAAGCTCCAAGAGATGGTGAAGGATAGGGAAGCCTGATGTGCTGTGATCCATGTGGTTGCAAAGAGTTGGACATGACTGAGTGACTGAACAACAGCAAATGGATTATGTCTGACAATACATACCCCATTGAGACTGAAACCAGTAAACATTTTCAGCTGGTCAGAATGACTTAGAAAGAAGATGGTGAGGGTAAGACTTTCCAACGTACCTGATAGATTCAAGATACTCATAAATTGAGAGAAAGAAAGAGACAGGGGAGATGATGTGGGAGGAAGCAATTTTTTTTCAATTGTGGGTATAAGTATTGGTTCAGTTCACTTCAGTCGCTCAGTCCTGTCCGACTCTTTGCGACCCCATGAATCGCAGCATGCCAGGCCTCCCTGTGCATCACCAACTCCCAGAGTTCACTCAGACTCACGTCCATAGAGTCAGTGATGCCATCCAGCCATCTCATCCTCTGTCGTCCCCTTCTCCTCCTGCCCCCAATCCCTCCCAGCATCAGAGTCTTTTCCAATGAGTCAACCCTTCGCATGAGGTGGCCAAAGTACTGGAGTTTCAGCTTTAGCATCATTCCTTCCAAAGAAATCCCAGGACTGATCTCCGTTAGAATGTACTGGTTGGATCTCCTTGCAGGCCAAGGGACTCTCAAGAGTCTTCTCCAACACCACACTTCAAAAGCATCAATTCTTCGGCGCTCAGCCTTCTTCACAGTCCAACTGTCACATCCATACATGACCACAGGAAAAACCATAGCCTTGACTAGACGACCCTTTGTTGGCAAAGTAATGTCTCTGCTTTTGAATATGCTATCTAGGTTGGTCATAAGTTTCCTTCCAAGGAGTAAACGTCTTTTAATTTCATGGCTACAATAACCATCTGCAGTGATTTTGGAGCCCCCAAAAATAAAGTCAGCCACTGTTTCCCCATCTATTTCCCATGAAGTGATGGGACCGGATGCCATGATCTTCAGTGCCTCTTCACTTTCTGCCATAAGGGTGGTGTTATCTGCATATCTGAGGTTATTGATATTTCTCCTGGCAATCTTGATTCCAGCTTGTGTTTCTTCCAGTCCAGCGTTTCTCATTATGTACTCTGCATATAAGTTAAATAAGCAGGGTGACAATATACAGCCTTGACGTACTCTTTTTCCTATTTGGAACCAGTCTGTTGTTCCCTGTCCAGTTCTAACTGTTGCTTCCTGACCTGCATACAGATTTCTCAAGAGGCAGGTCAGGTGGTCTGGTATTCCCATCTCTTGAAGAATTTTCCACAGCTTATTGTGATCCACACAGTCAAAGGCTTTGGCATAGTCAATAAAGCAGAAATAGATGTTTTTCTGGAACTCTCTTGCTTTTTCCATGATCCAGCAGATGTTGGCAATGTGATCTCTGGTTTCTCTGCCTTTTCTGAAACCAGCTTGAACATCAGGAAGTTCACGGTTCACATATTGCTGAAGCCTGGCTTGGAGAATTTTGAGCATTACTTTACTAGCATGTGAGATGAGTGCAATTGTGCGGTAGTTTGAGTATCCTTTGGCATTGCCTTTCTTTGGGATTGGAATGAAAACTGACCTTTTCCAGTCCTGTGGCCACTGCTGAGTTTTCCAAATTTGCTGGCATGTTGAGTGCAGCACTTTCACAGCATCATCTTCCAGGATTTGAAATAGCTCAACTGGAATTTCATCACCTCCACTAGCTTTGTTCATAGTGATGCTTTCTAAGGCCCACTTGACTTCACATTCCAGGATGTCTGGCTCGGTGAGTGATAACCACATCGTGACTATCTTGGTCGTGAAGATCTTTTTTGTACAGTTCTTCTGTGTATTCTTGCCACCTCTTCTTAATATCTTCTGCTTCTGTTAGATCCTGTCCTTTATTGAGCCCATCTTTGCATGAAATGTTCCCTTTGTATCTCTAAGTTTCTTGAAGAGATCTCTAATCTTTCCATTCTGTTTTTTCCCTCTATTTCTTTGCATTGATCACTGAGGAAGGCTTTCCTATCTCTCCTTGTTATTCTTTAGAACTCTGCATTCAGATATTTATATCTTTCCTTTTCTCCTTTGCTTTTCGCTTCTCTTCTTTTCACAGCTATTTGTAAGGCCTCCCCAGACAGCCATTTTGCTTTTTGCATTTCTTTTCCATGGAGATGGTCTTGGTCCCTGTCTCCTGTACAATGTCATGAACCTCCGTCTGTAGTTCTCTATCTATCAGATCTAGTCCCTTAAATCTATTTCTCACTTCCACTGTATAATCATAAGGAATTTGATTTAGGTCATACCTGAATGGTCTAGTGGCTTTCCCTACTTTCTTCAATTGAAGTCTGCATTTGGCAATAAGGAGCTCATGATCTGAGCCACAGTCAGCTCCCAGTCTTGTTTTTGCTGACTGTATAGAGCCTCTCCTTCTTTGACTGCGAAGAATATAATCAATCTGATTTTGGTGTTGACTGTCTGGTGATGTCCATGTGTAGAGTCTTCTCTTGTGTTGTTGGAAGAGGGTGTTTGCTATGACCAGTGCATTCTCTTGGCAAAACCCTATTAGCCTTTGCCCTGCTTCATTCCGTATTCCAAGGCTAAATTTGCCTGTTACCCCAGGTGTTTCTTGACTTCCTACTTTTACATTCCAGTCCCCTATAATGAAAAGGACATCTTTTGGGGGTGTTAGTTCTAAAAGGTCTTGGAGGTCTTCATAGAACCGTTCAACTTCAGCTTCTTCAGTGTTACTGGTTGGGGCATAGGCTTGGATTACTGTGATATTGAATGGTTTGCCTTGGAAACGAACAGAGATCATTCTGTCAATTTTGAGATTGCATCCAAGTACTGCATTCCGGACTCTTTTGTTGACCATGATGGCTACTCCATTTCTTCTAAGGGATTCCTGCCAACAGTAGTAGGTATAATGGTCATCTGAGTTAGATTCACCCATTCCAGTCCATTTTAGTTTGCCAATTCCTAGAGTGTCGACATTCGCTCTTGCCATCTCCTGTTTGACCACTTCCAATTTGCCTTGATTCATGGACCTAACATTCCAGGTTCCTATGCAATATTGCTCTTTACAGCATCGGACCTTGCTTCTATCACCAGTCACATCCATAACTAGGTATTGTTTTCGCTTTGGCTCCATCCTTTCATTCTTTCTGGAGTTATTTATCCACTCATCTCCAGTAGCATATTGGGCACCTACTGACCTGGGGAGTTCCTCTTTCAGTATCCTATCATTTTGCCTTTTCATACTGTTCATGGGGTTCTCAAGGCAAGAATACTAAAGCAGTTTGCCATTCCCTTCTCCAGTGGACCATATTCTGTCAGACCTCTTCACCATGACCCGTCCGTCTTGGGTGGCCCCTACACGGCATCGCTTAGTTTCATTGAGTTAGACAAGGCTGTGGTCCATGTGATTAGATTGACTAGTTTTCTGTGAGTATGGTTTCAGTGTGTTTGCCCTCTGATGCCTCTCGCAACACCTACCCTCTTACTTGGGTTTCTGTTACCTTGTACGTGAGGTATCTCTTCAAGGCTGCTCCAGCGAAGCGCAGCCGCTGCTCATTACCTTGGACAAAGGGTATCTTCTCACAGCTGCCCCTCCTGACCTTGAACGTGGAGTAGCTCCTCTCGGCCCTCCTGCGCCTGCGCAGCCATTGCTCCTTGGACGTCGCAGCCTGGCACTCTCGGCTGCCGCCCCTGACCTCGGGCGTCAGGTAGCTCCTCCCAGCCACCACCAACGGTATGCAATGCTAATTAGAATCAAATAGATAAGAAACTGACTAAATTCTTGCAAGAGCTGTGTTTATTTCCCTCTTCCCCAAAATGTGCTAGACCAAAATATTAAAAGAGTTGCTAAAGACTTAAACCAACCCGTGGGCTTCCAATATTCTGTGGAAGGAAGTGGGATGAGAAAACTACTGAAACACTAAGGGGAACATATTCTCCAATGCCCACTTCAGATGTGACCAAGAGGGACAGGAGAAGGGAAAGAACCTCAGAGAAAAGTGGATGTGAGCTCCTCTCTGAGCACAGAATCAGGAACATACTCACCCCCAGGAATCTGGTCCCATGCATCACCTACCAAGAAGATTTTGACATTGCTACAGATTAGTGTCCGCTGGGCTCCCAATTTTTCTCTTATTGAATGTCAGTTCATATTTTGATCATCCTACATGTGTGTCATTGTTGTTAATTGGGTGTAGAAGGGGCCATATTGTCTTTTCAGAGCCTTGGTCTCTGAATAAGGAGGCATCATTTAAAGTGACTGATACAGAGCAACATTTGTTTTTAACCTTAATGCTGGATGCATCCTTCATCTGATAGCTCACTGATCATTGAAATAGAATTCTAGCCCACTATTTGAACCATCAAAATTCAATATTTATGTATTAATAATATTGAAGCTTTTAACTGAAATATAGCTGGCTTACAATATTATATTAGTTTCAGGTGTATAGCATTGTGATTCATTATTTTTACAAATCATACTCCATTAAACATTGTTACAAGAAAACAACTACAATTCCCTGTGCCAATAGTAATAATATTAATAACATTGACTGCTTAATGTTTTAGTGTCTGTCTGTAAACAAAGCACAGAAAACTTGCTTGTGATTTCAGGGCAAAATGTAAACCTTAGCAATGTTGACAATGAAAAAGAAAAAGTGAGCTGATGGAAGAGGAAGAACTGGGGAGAAATTATAAAAGAAAGTGTAGCCTGTTATTATCCTTATCTTATAAAGCTGATAGTAGAGAGATACTGTCAAATGTTGACAGGACAAGATATGACAGTTTATTATATTATTTAAAGTTATAATACAAGAAGAGATAATATTGAAATTATAAAATGTTGGGTAGAGTGAAAGGGAAATAGGTATATGTGATCCAAATCTTTTATTTACAGTGAAAAATCCGTATATCTTATCTAAAGTATATAAATCAAGAAATTAAAGTGTAAACATTTATTTAGAGTTATGACAGAGGAATTAAAAAAAGAAAATGTTTTTAAAATTAAATCAGGTGATTAGTACTAGGATCGGAGAAGGCAATGGCACCCCACTCCCGTACTCTTGCCTGGAGAATCCCAGGGACGGAGAAGCCTGGTAGGCTGCAGTCCATGGGGTCGCTGAGTCAGACACGACTGAGCAACTTCACTTTCACTTTTCACTTCATGCATTGGAGAAGGAAATGGCAACCCACTCCAGTGTTCTTGCCTGGAGAATCCCAGGGATGGCGGAGCCTGGTGGGCTGCCGTCTATGGGGTCGCACAGAGTAGGACATGACTGGCACGACTCAGCAGCAGCAGCAGTACTAGTATAAAAGGAGAGTTGGGGTAAGAGCCTCAATTTTCATTATCGATTTTTCTTTGCTAGTTTAATTATTACCATATAGAAAAATCTATTTGACAAAAACCAAATAGAGCATTAACCATTTTTGCGAGCAACCTTTTAAAAATATTTTTATTGAAGTATAACTAACAAATAGTAAACTGCACAAATCTCAAGATCAAGATAGAAAACATTTCCAAGACACTAGAAATTTCCCTTTGGCCTCTTTCAACTACCCTAAAGAAAACCACTTTTCTGACTTCCATCATTATAGAATGGTTTCACTTTGTTTTTGAAAATCACTTCACTGAAATCATATAGTATATACTCTTGTGTTTCTGGGATTTTTTTTTTTTTTTTGGCTCACTATCATGTCTATAAGATTAACTCATGTTGCGTGTGTAGCTGTTGCCAAACAGCATTCCATTGCATGAATATCCAAAACTTATTTTTGTGTTTTGTTGATGGCCATTATTAGATTTTTCAGTTTGGAGCTATTATGAATAAAGCTGCTTTGATCATTTGTGTACTTGTCTTTTGATGAACATTTGTACACATCAGCTCTATACCTAAGAGTGAAATTGCTTAGTTATATGGTAGGTGTGCATTAGATTCTGCCAGTTGTTTTTCAACATAGTTGTATCAATCCCATCAGCAATATATGAATGTTCCAGTTTCTCAACATCCTCACCAGCACCTACTATTCTCAGCCTTTTTTATTTTAACCATTCTGATACATACTACAGTATCTCATTATGGATTGTGGGTTTTAAAAAAACTATTTTTATTTATTTATTTGGCTGCCCTGGGTCTTAGTTGTGGCTTCTGAGATCTAGTTCTTTAACCAGGGATTAAACCCCAGTCCTCTGCATTGGGAGCTCAGAGTCTCAGCCACTGAAGCATCCTGGAAGTCCCTCATTATGGTTTGAACTGGTATTCCTCTGATGACTAATGAGGTTGAGCATCTTTTTGTATGTTACTAGATACTTGGAGAAGACTCTTGAGAGTCCTTTGGACTGCAAGGAGATCCAACCAGTCCATTCTGAAAGAGATCAGCCCTGGGATTTCTTTGGAAGGAATGATGCTAAAGCTGAAACTCAGTACTTTGGCCACCTGATGCGAAGAGTTGACTCATTGGAAAAGACTCTGATGCTGGGAGGGATTAGGGGCAAGAGGAGAAGGGGACGACAGAGGATGAAATGGCTGGATGGCATCACTGATTTGATGGACGTGAGTCTGAGTGAACTCCGGGAGTTGGTGATGGACAGGGAGGCCTGGCGTGCTGCGATTCATGGGGTCGCAAAGAGTCGGACATGACTGAGCAACTGAATTGAACTGAGACACTTGGACATCCTCTTCACTGAAGTTCCTGTTCACGTCTTTGCCCATTTAAAGAAAAATGTTTGTCTCTCTTTTACTTATTCTTTATATATGTTAGATAGATACATAGAGATATGAGCTTTTCTATATACATATATTATATATGTATTTTATTTATGTATATATATAGCAAATATCTCAAATGTCTTCTACTTCTTTGTGGCTTATTTTTTCAGTATCATTATAAAGCTTTTTGGTAAACAGAAGTTCTTAATTTTATTGAGCTGCAACTTATCAATCTTTTTTTATGGTTACTGCTTATTGTGTACTATTTTGGAATCTTTACTCCAGGTCATAAAGAAACTTTTACAGATTGTCTTCTGGAAGCTTTATTGTCTTACCCTTCATATTTAGGGCTGTGATGCATCTGGATTATCTTTTCCCCCTCTTTCTTTATACTGCATTACAAATAGCCCTATCTGGGGGAGAAATCCCAAGACAGATGGGAGATAGACCCTAAGGGCAAGAAAAACTTTCTTCTACCAGCCTACTTACAGCTATAACATGAGTAACCCAGGCTCAATCAGTCAGAAGACCCTCCCTCAGCTGAGTTGGGCAGAGGTGAGTGCCACAAAGGCCCGGGAGAAACAGAGAGAGTTCACTGGGTCCCTGAGGGAGCCCAGGGTCCCTCAGGGGTGAGTTTCTGGGACAGGGCAGTCAAATGGCACAGACTATTAGCTGTTATGCCAGGTGGTGCCCTTAGCAGACTCAACAAGTGTGGCCTTGGTTGTCAAGTAGATTTTGTGATCTACCCAATATCCTTCCAATAAGTTCCCATATTTTGCTCAAGTTAGCTCAGGTTCTGTTAGAGATCAAGAGTTTTGTATGGTAAAAGCAGCAAATTCAAAACTACACAAAATCTCAGTCAAGAAAACTATGCACCTACTAAAATCTAGAGTTTACATATCCTTATTAAGTGGGATTCAGGCATTTCTCAAACATTTCCCTAGGCTTCTCTGTAGCTGGACAAAGCTAAGGGGATGGCTGTCCAAGGGGTGGTGGATGTGGAGGCTGCTGGGGCAGTGCTGACAAATGGCCTTTAAAGCCCCAGTTCATGGGGTTCTATACACAAGTGAGATAGTGGCTAATTTCAAGCACAAAATCTTACTCATCACCCTATCCTCAGGGACGGCTGAAGACATTTTGATGCACCTATTCTCTCAGAAGGAAAAAAAATCAGCAAAATAAAATCCCTTAGATGACAAACTACATTAAAAAATTAATGAAAAATTCCAAATGGCCTGGAAATTATGTCTTAATTGGAATGCCATTTTTAAACTTCTCTTTATAAGGCAGCTCTTTGGGGCATTGCTATCAAGCAGGAAGAAGTGAATAGCTTTGTAGAAGGAAGGAAACATCCCTGGAATTGTGGCATTTTTTTTTTTCCTTTTGCTAAGGAATTCTCTGCAGCCTGGAATGTGATGCAGATAAAACCCCAATCTCTGTAAATGCCTGAATTGGTTTTTCCCCTCCCTTCCCTAAACCCTGGTGTTTAGAGAATGTTCCCTGGTAGCTCAGATGTTTAGGGGATGTTCCCTGGTGGCTCAGATGGTAAAGAATCTGCCTGCAATGTAGAAGACCCAGGTTCAATCCCTGGGTCAGGAAGATCCCCTGGAGGAGGACATGGCACCCTACTCCAGTATTTTTGCCTGGAGAATTCCACGGACAGAGGAGCCTGGTGGGCTACAGTCCATAGTGTCACAGAGTTGGACACAACTGAATGACTAACACTTTCCCCTAAACCCTTATTCTAATATGTTAACCTCATAATGCCAGTGTTTTCTGGAACCCATTTTAGAAAGCCTTCTGTCTCCTCCCCAGATCCATCTGTACCCCCTCAAGTTATGTCTGTCTGTCTCTCCTTCCTTTGCATTCCTATGGCATCCTGGGTTAGCCTCTGTCAGGGCACTAATCACTATATGTCCCATCCGCTGATCTGTGAATTTCTCAAGTGGGGATTACATGTCGTTCAGTTCTCTGGTCCCAGGACCTGACACAGAAGAAAAGTTTAATATTTGTCCAGTAAAAGACCAAATGAATAAGCAAGTAAATGGAGTAACTCAGCCAGCCAATTATGTTCAAACATTAGTCTTAACTAAGGTGGCCAAATAATTTATTCTCCGAGCTGTGATGCGACTGAGATTGAAAAGTGGTGCTCATTGAGCAGGACCTTGGGCTGGGACAGTATCTGGGAATGGCCTGACAACTGGGACAGATGGCCACCCTAGCTTTAGCCCAGCTTAGCAGTCCTTTACCATTGTACAGTGAGGGTGAACCCTGAACACTATCCTAGGTTGTTTCTGAAAAATGAAGGTTTTGTCCTTATCCATATCTGCTGAGCACTTGTGTAGTGTGGTGGGACTAACATGGGAGAGAGGGTAGATTTGAAATAATGATTGGACAGTCATTCTCATTCACATAGAGGTGTTAACAAAGCCAAAGGAAAAGATGGGATCTGAAAGACAGGGTCTTGGCTGAGATGACTGAGGCTCCAATTCAAGGACCTAGACGAAGGACACACTTGGAGGGAAGACAGGAGATTGAGTCAGAGTTCATTGTTCATATATATTATCTCATTTCATCCTCACCCTCTGAAGCCCTGGGAGATAGGGAGTAATACCATGCCTGCTGGATGGACGAGCAAATAGAGGCACAAGAGATGAAGTGACTGCTTCCTCAGTCATAAAATCACAAAGTGGCAGAGCAAGGACTGGACATGAGTTTGGACTGACCCTAAAGCCCATAATCCTGCCCAGGATAGGAACACAAGGAAGGGAGAAGAGGGGTCAGGAAGGAGGGGTATTCAACACTATCAAATGCTCCAAAAACATTTCAGAGGACATGCCCCGTATTCTAGGATAGTATGAAACTGGAAAAGGTCATTGCATCAGACTACCAGGAGAAAATTCATGACCTCTCAGTGGTCATATCACAGGAGATTAACAGAGTGAATTAATTGGGAGCAAATCATATCAGATGAGATCAGATCAGTCGCTCAGTTGTGTCTGACTCTTGCAACCCCATGAATCGCAGCACTCCAGGCCTCCCTGTCCATCACCAACTCCCGGAGTTCACTCAGACTCACGTCCATCAAATCAGTGATGCCATCCAGCCATCTCATCCCCTGTCGTCCCCTTCTCCTCCTGCCCCCAATCCCTCCCAGCATCAGAGTCTTTTCCAATGAGTCAACTCTTTGCATGAGGTGGCCAAAGTACTGGAGTTTCAGCTTTAGCATCATTCCTTCCAAAGAAATCCCAGGGCTGATCTCCTTCAGAATGGACTGGTTGGATCTCCCTGCAGTCCAAGGGACTCTCAAGAGTCTTCTCCAACACCACACTTCAAAAGCATCAATTCTTCGGCGCTCAGCCTTCTTTACAGTGGAGCAATAATCAATAATCCAATAAAAATTCAATTTATTGTAGGGTTACCACTATACAAACCACTATATGTTATAAATGTATATTTATACATTTAAAAATCTGTGTGCATGTATGTATGTGTATCTATTACATATGTATAACACTTCAGCAAAATTACTAAGCCTGATGAAAGGATTTTTTTTGACAAGTTTTCAGTTAATTGTTTTCTTCTGTGCATGGACAAACTG
>NW_011494956.1:13429748-13470111 GCF_000754665.1 Bison bison bison | reverse complement strand
GTGAGAAAGAGAAAACTATGAGTTCTATGAGAATGGGAGGGCATCGGTACTTTCCGAATTTAGCACTATACCCAGATGCCCAATATATGATGAATTAACCCCACTCCAGTACTCTTGCCTGGAAAATCCCATGGACGGAGGAGCCTGGTAGGCTGCAGTCCATGGGGTCGCTAGGAGTTGGATATGACTGAGCGACTTCACTTTCACTTTCCACTTTCATGCATTGGAGGAGGAAATGGCAACCCACTCCAGTGTTCTTGCCTGGAGAATCCCAGGGACGGGGGAGCCTGGTGGGCTGCCGTCTACGGGGCCGCACAGAGTCGGACACGACTGAAGCGACTTAGCAGCAGCAGCAGCAACAAATTTAAAAAGTGAATGCATGTATACCAAGTTATTTCAGTCGTGTCCATGCTTTGCGGCACTATGCACTGCAACCCGCCAGGCTTCTCTAGCCATTGGATTCTTCAGACAAGAATACTAAGGAGGGATGCCATTCCCTTCTCTAGGGTATCTTCCCTATCCAGGGATCAAACCTGCATGTTTTGTGGCTCCTGCTTTGGCAGGTAGTGCCAAAAGTGCCACCTGTGAAGCCCCCAAAAATGAATAAAATGAGAAATAAATGAGTGAGCCCAAATTAAAGCAAGAAGAATGGTTCATGTTCTTTTCTTATTTGGTTGCTTTTTGAACAAATAGTACAGCTTTGCAGTTGCTACAGAGGAACAGAGAACCCTTTCTGTATTTTTGCTTAGAGTCCTATAACTTAACTTGTGTCAATGAATACAGTATTTTATCTTTTACATTTCTTCCTCAAATCTTTTCTTCACTTACTATTCATTTTTTCCCCCTTAAATTAACTTTAATTTTTTTATATCCTTTGTTTTCAGGCCTTACAAATGGATGGAGTCATCTTTTCATCTACCTGCACTTCTGTCAGGAAACACTTTCAAGACTAAATTATAATATAAAATCAAGGTCCCTGGAAGATACAGCAATGAACAGTGGTGACTTATCCCCCTGTTGCAATATAGAACACTTAACTTTCTGTGTTAGGCACTTAGGAACAGAGAAGCCAAAGAAGGGATAATTATTTCATGAAATTAGCAGTGGGTCCTAAATAAACCCATAGAAATGGAAGATCTTAAATACAGTCCCAGTAACAATGAGTAGAGGAAATTGACAGAAACCAACTCTTAGTAAGATAAAACATGCCCAGAATCAATAAAAGGGCAGCAGGAATTAAACAACTAAGCTGATAAAGAACAGGTCACCAAGGAGTCTGGGTTTAGAAAAATCTCTAGGGAATGGAGTATATTGAAAGACGCTCAGTAGAACTCTTTTTCTTAGAAATAAATAATTCAATGTTTTTAGTACACAACTCTCTTATATACCCACATCAACTACTTCTACTCCCACCAATTAAGCCTCAGCCCAAGATACATTTTTATGTAGTATTTGTCAATTTGTTTTTTATACAGTGTTTTTAGATAATCACAACAAACATTTTTGAGAAACTAAAGGTCAGTGCCCATTCCTCTAGATGAAAGATGATAACTTTGACAGGCATGAGGGACTCCTAGGTAGAGTCTCTGTACCCAGATTTTCTTCCAAGACAACCAGCCTCTATCCCAATCAGAGGTCAACATGAATTTGCAGAATGTTTAATCTCCCAGGAATAATTTTTCCCACCTTCCCCTACCTTTCCCCTCCCAATAAAAAAAAAAAGAGAGAGAGAGAATCACAGGAGAAAGGATTTTACTTAAAAGTGCAAGTCATTGGAGGTGAATGTGCTTTTACAATACTTAGATTATAAAAACAAAATAGTATTCTTTTTTATACCATATATATTCTTATTGGTCATGACTTAACTGGGAAGAGAAATGCTGTCATTTACAAATGCAATGCAATGTGGTGGTTCCAATTTGAGCTCTACTAAGCAAACTGCTGGGTTTAAATCCAAAACTTGGAACTGAGACCTAAGGAGAAGTGTGTCTCTTTGCATGTGTGATTTTTAGTTGGAGTAGAATTGCTTTACAATTTTGTGTTAGTTTCTGCTGTACAACAACGTGAATCAGCTATGAGTGTACATATATCTCCTCCCTCTAGGGCCTCCCTCACACTTCCTGCCATCGCACTCCTCTAGGTCATCACAGGGCACCAAGCTGAGCTCCCTGTGCTCTACAGCAGCTTCCCACGAGCTATGTATTTTACACATGGGGTGTATATATGTCAATGCTACTCCTCCACTTTATCCCACCCTTTCCTTCCCCGCTGTGTCTACAAGTCTGTTCTTTATCTGTGTCTCTATTCCTGCCCTGCAAATAGGTTCGTCAGTACCATTTTTCTAGATTCCATATATACATTAATATACAATATTTGTTTTTCTGATATACTTCACACTGTATGACAGACTCTGGGTTCATCCACATCACTACAAATGACCCAATTTTATACTTTTTTTCATTTTTGTCCATATTTTATTCATATCTCTTTTTGATATGACACTGGAACCTCATCTAACAGGAGACCAGAGGCATGTGAATTACTATTTTTTATTTATTAAGACCTAGACTCTCTGTGAAAGTCAAAGTCACTCAGTCGTGTCCGACTCTTTGTGACCTCATGGACTATACAGTCCATGGAATTCTCCAGGCCAGAATAATGGAGTGGGTAGCCATTCCCTTCTCCAGGGGATCTTCCCAACCCAGGGATGGAACCCAGGTCTCTCGTATTGCAGGTGGATTCTTTACCAGCTGAACCACCAGGGAAGCCCAGACTCTCTGTGCTAAATGCTAACTTACAAATTGTCGGCAGAGATGAAAATAATTTCCATCTTATAGAGAAGATAACCGCAAAGGTTACAGTTTTATAGCCCTGTAAGACACTAACCAGTTTTGTCTGTAATTTAGCAAACTTACTTTAGCAGGCCTTTCCCAACTAATTATATAGCTATCTGTTCTCCAGATGTTCTTTGAACTACATTTACCATCCTGCTGGTCCCCTCATTAATGAGTCCAATATTGATACATATCCACTTTATATTCATATGACATATTTTAAACTGTTTTTAAGTATATTTTGACCTTAGCTGTGTGACTTTATATATTATATATATATATATATATTTAATATTTGTAGAGCATTCTGAACCATGATCAGAAGAAAATAAATAAAATACAGATGTTTATTAAATAAATTTAAATAAAGCTTTAGTAATCAATCTTTAGCATGCAGACAAGATCATTTACTTCCTCTTCTCCCCAGGTCTTGGCATCACTACCAACCTGAAGTGAAGATTTGAGTTATCCTAGAAAGAGGGCAGTGGAGAAGGAAATGGCAACCCACTCCAGTGTTCTTGCCTGGAGAATCCCAGGGACGGGGGAGCCTGGTGGGCTGCTGTTATCTCTGGGGTCGCACAGAGTCGGACACGACTGAAGCGACTTAGCAGCAGCAGCAGCAGAAAGAGGGCAGAAAAATCGTCAAGCACGAGGAAGACTCATATTTCACTGGGGAAGGAGTGGTCTTCTTGGATATGTCCAAAGTGACTATCCAAGTTTCCTAGTCTATCATGAGGCCTGTTCAGAGCAAGGGTCTATTACAGGCTTTCTAATAATGCAGGAAACATTTAATTTATAATGGAAATTTTGCTATTCTGCCATTTTTCAAATGGGGACAAAACACAGAATTGCCCAGCAGAGCAGTACTCATGTAGGCTATGGTGGAGTTGAGATGAGAACCCTGGTCCGTGGGGCAAGGCCACCTCTACACTGTAGTTATGGTGTGGTATGGTCCAGAAGCAACTTCCTTCTTTTTGTACTACTTCCCTCACACTCCATAGCAGAACTTCCTTCCCAGTCTCTGGATGCATCACAGGCAAATCCTATACTTTGTTAGTCTCTGTCAGACATTAAAATTCTTATTTTCCAACACTGAAAATCCAGTCCAAATTAAAAGTTACATGTCATCTGATGGAAGCATACGACACCTGCAGTACAACACTTCTTGGGAAAAATCAAACTTGTATCCAATCAAGTTTCTAGACCTAAAAAGTAGTTTATAGAGAAATGTGCTAAATGGCACATGGGAAAGTATAGGAAAATTTAGAATGTGCAGAGCTGCATGGAACATATGACTCAATTTCTTTAACAAAAACTTCCAGTGGAGATAAACAGGGATGCAGAGTCAATAGATTAAAACATCTTAAAAGACTATTCTCAGTTAAATTATGTCTCCCCAGATAGGAAATGGCAACCCACTCCAATATTCTTGCCTAGGAAATCCCATGGACAGAGGAGCCTGGTGGGCTATAGTTCATGGGGTTGCAAAGAATCAGATGACTGAGCAACTGAACACACACGACTCCCCCAAAAGATATGTTGAAGTCCTAACCCCTCGTATCTGTGACTATAACTCTATTTGGAAATAGGGTCTTTGCAACATAATCAAGTTAAGATAAGGATCATTATGGTGGGCCCCTTAATCCAATATGATTGGGTCCCACGAGAAGAGACAAAAAGAGACATACAGAGGAAAGACAGCCACATAAAGTTAGAGATGGATATTGAAATTAAACTGCCAAAGCCAAGGACTGCCTGGGGCTACCAAAAGCTGGAGGAGTTGAGGAAGGATCCTCCCCTAAAGGCTTCAAGGAGAGCAGGGCCCTGCTAACATCTTGAATTTGAACTTCTGGCCTCCAGAACCATGAGAGAATAAATTTCTGTTGCTATAGTTACCCAGTTGGTGATACTTTCTTTCAGCAGACCTCGGAAACTAGTACAAAGACCAATAGACCAAATGCAACAACTTTGGATCTTAATTCAAACATACTCACTGTAAAAAAAAATATGAAATGGATGAGGAAATTTATACACTAGATATTTGATGACATTAGGGAACTACTGTCAAATATTTGGGAGTAATAATAATAAACAAAGAGTTCTTATACCTTAGACATCCTTGAAAACCTTATAAGATGAAATGGTATAGTGTCTAGGATTTACTTCAAAATAATATGGAGATGGGAAATGCTTAAGATCATAAATGAAGGAAGATTGGCCCCAAATTGATAACTATTTTTTTAAATTTTATTTTATTTAACTTTACAATATTGTATTGGTTTTGCTATATATCAAAATGAATCTGCCACAGGTATACATGTGTTCCCCATCCTGAACCCTCCTCCCTCCTCCCTCCCCATACCATCCCTCTGGATCGTCCAGGTTTAATTGATAACTATTGAAGCTGGGAGATAGATGCTTGAGAGCTTATTATATTCTTTGCTCTACCTTTATATATGTTTGATTTTTCCACAATTAAAAGTAAAAAGAAAAAAGTCTAATTTAAGAAAATCTTTAGTTTGACTTAAGTGTTATTTCATTTATACCTTTTCTTCCATTGTCCTGTACCCCACCTCCAAGTTTAGGCCCCAGGTCTGATCTCTACCTTCTAACCTCCCTGAGGTCAGATCAGGGAGGAATTAGAGGAAACATAGGCAAATACTTCTCTACGTTAGGAGGGCCTATTAGTAAATCTCCTTTAGTTGTCAATGTCCTTCTCAATGCAGGAGTCCAAATCTTGCCCCCTTTTCACAGAGTGCTCAACACATAGGTGAGGACTTGTGCACCATCACATTTCCTGATAAGGATGATATTCTGTTTAGCTGACCTCTTGCAAGCATCCTAAGCTCTTACTTCAATGATAAAGCCCTACGGTGTTCAACAAACTCCCTTTACATTGTTCTCTTGCCATAGTCTTTTCGGGACAAATCTTGCTAGGTTACTTCCAGAGGCATTCTTGTAGCCCATAAGGAAATTTACTAAGCCTTGACCATTATGTGAGGCGAAAATTCCTCCTTCAGCTTCCCACTCTCCAGCCAGAAGTTTCCAGGTGCCTTGAACTTTGGGTGACTTATGAGGGCCTCCCAAGAACTCTCTCAAGCCACATTCTGCCAGCAATGAAGGAAGTGAAAAGAGGGTCTCCCCTCCTCTTTAGTACCCCCAGTCTTGCTTAGTCATTCTTTTGGGTTGCTCCTGACTTGACTGAGGTAGGAAAAAAGCACTCCTGGCCTTCCTTTCTACATCCTCTGTGCCTACAAATTCCCCAATTCCTTTCCAAGATTTTCCCATAATGCACCCTCTAAACAGCTACTGTTTAGCCTACTGAAGGAGACAGTTACAACTTCACTTTGGCCACCTCTTAGCAAGCCCTTCTCTTGCTAAGGGCTCTTAAGATCCTCTGTGTGTGCGTGCTCAGGCGCTTCAGTAGTGTGCGACTCTGCACACTGCAAAGAGACTCTATGGACTGCAGCTCTTCAGGTGCCTCTGTCCATGTGATTTTCCAGGCAAGAATACTGGAGTGGGTTGTTATGCCCTCCTCCAGGGGATCTTCCCAACCTAGGGATCGAACCCGTGTCTCCTGTGACTCCTGCATTGCAGGCAGATTCTTTACCATTGAGCCACCAGGGAAGCCCTTTAAGATTCTAAAGATATCTTAGAATCTTCCCTAGCTTTGTCAACCATTCAACATCCTGCCATTCTCACTTCCAATCCTCAAACACCCTACAAGGTGTATATTTTTCACAGGTAAGGAAATATGCTCTGAAACTTGCCCAAGCTCACTCAGCTTGCAACTTGTGGAAATTGAATTTGAACCAAGGATGTCTGACTTCAAAGCTAGAACCCTTTGTACTATGCTTCTGAATATTCTGGCTTACATCAAATTAAATCAATGAAAAGGCTTTTTCAAAAAAATTCTCAAGATAAAATATTGGGCACTCCCCCATAGTTGCATAACACTGCTTCCAGCCCTGTTGCCAGAGAGATATAGTATCCCCAGTCAAACTGTCAAATTGCTGGAACAAAAACAAACAAAATATTATCTGCCAAGGAATACAGCAGCAGACTCAGAGCAGTCATTTCTGTTCTTTTCATAGCATCTGTATGAGCAAGATATTGAGACTATTAACCTTCATTCTACAAACCTCCATCCAGAAAGTTTCCTTATTTTTGTCCTCGGTCTCTTGCTCTGTCTTCCATAAACATGTCTGGTTACATGTCCATGGGGCCTTCAGAAACTAGAGGAAGAAGTCCATCTGGGTACCAAGAGAGTTGTAACACCCATGTTTTCATAACAACAGCTCAGGGACTCGGCATTCTCTTGGCCCACAAGAAATTCACAATCCTTGCCCTTCAAGCTCTAGAAGTTTGACCACTCTTTCTGCTGCTCTTTCTCCTCACCCAGAATCCTGCCCTACTCTTGTCAATCTCCCACCCTTCAAACAGCCTCCCAGACTTTCAAACCAAATCTAGTATCTTTCACCCTTAAACTATTCTTCTTCCATTATGCCTTTTCCAAGTGAATGATACACCAGAACTGGCTCTATAATGTGTGGGGCCTGGTGAAAAATGAAAATTTAGGGCACATGTTGCAAAAACGGCTGGGAATTTCAAGACAGCAATAGCAGGGCACTAAACTAAGTGAGGCCCTGTAGACTTTAATCACAGACTTTCAACTGCTCTGTTATTGGAGTTTACTTTATTCTCATCAGTGGTGTATACTCACCACTACACTGTAAGTAACTTGAGAGCAGAGAATGTGCCTTAATCAGTTCTGTGTCCTGGTGAAAACTCAAGCCAGTACACAGTAGGCATTCAGTAAAGGTTGAATAAATGAAAAAAAGTTTGAGTATCATGAGTCTTCCAGAACTCTGACTTGTCAAGCTCATTCTGCCTTTAGAGAATGGAAGGAGCAATGTAGCCCACCTGGAAGTATGCTGGGATGAGCCTGTCTAGAGTACATGGAACATTCCCAGGACAAAACATGAGCTATAATTCAACAAGATACACGCACCCCTATGTTCTTATCAGCACTATTCACAATAGCCAAGACACGGAAGCAACCTCAATGTCCATCAACTGATGAATGGATAAAGAAAACATGATACAAATATACAATGGAATACTGCTCAGCCATAAAAAAAGAATATACCATTTTTAGCAACATGGATGCACCTAGAGATTATCATACTTAGTGATGTAAGTCAGAGAAAGACAAATACCATATGATATTACTTATATGTGAAATCTAAAATATGATGCAAATGAACTTATCTATGAAACAGAAACAGACTCATAGATATAAAGAACAGACTTGTGGTTGCCAAGGGTGGAGAGGGAGAGATGAGCTGGGAGTTTGGGGTTAGCAGATGCAAACTCTTGTACATAGAATGGGTAAACAACAAGGTCTTACCATAATAGCACAGGGAATTTTCAATGTCCTGTGATAATGCATAGTGGAAAAAAATACAAAGGAGCTTGATTTTATTTATATATACAAATATATATATATGTATATATCACTTTGCTGTATAGCAGAAATTAACACAACATTGTTAATCAACTATTTTGTTGTTGTTGTTTAGTCACTAAGTTGTGTCCAACTCTTTTGTGACTCCATCGACTATAGCCCACCAGGCTCCTCTGTCCATGGTATTCCCAGACAAGAATATTGGAGTGAGTTGCCATTTTCTTCTCCAGGGGATCTTCCCAACCCAGGGATGCATCTCCTGCATTGCAGGCAGATTCTTTACTGCTGAGTCACCAAGGAAGCCCTAATCAACTATACTACAAATTTAAAAAAAGAAAAGAAACACACCTGTGAAGCTGGCCCTGGTCACCACTGTCCACCAGTCACTCAAGCCAGAAACCAAGACTTCTCCACCATTCCTCCCCATACCTCTTTACTCTCACACGTATAATAAACTGCTCCATGTTCTGTCAATCCTAACTCCTTAAAAGCACTAAAATCTAGGTCCTTCTTTCTGCCCTCTGCCACTGCCTCACTTCAGGCCTGAATCATTTTTCACTTGGTGTGTTTAGCTGGGGTAAGAGGCTGAGCTGCTGTAATAGAGAGACTCCACAATGAAGTAGTCAGAGTTTGAAACCAGATTTGTCTCACTCCAAAGCACAGGTCCTTTACTTACACCAGTATTTTCTAAGAAGTCGAGGAAGATAGAAACTCAAACTTAAAAAGAGGAGGAGGAGGCATTTATTGGTTGCCATAACTGAAGAATCCAGAGATAGCTATTTTCAGGCATACCTAGATCCCTAGATGTTATCAGGGAGCCAACTCTGGACTCTGCTTTTCTTTGTTTGTTGACCTTATTCCTTCCCATTGCAAATTGTTTTCTCCTTTAGGCAACAGCGGAAGATGAAATATAAGCAACTCCAGCTCACATGATCCTTTTAGCTCCAAAACCTAATCCTTAGGTTTGCCGACCCGGATTCTTGATACGAGAGGCTTCAGAGAAGCCAATTCATGATACAACTGACACTGAGTCACCCAGATGTTGGTATGTTAATTTATAGTGAGGCATTTCAGGCCAGGACTCCCAGCGAAGTGGAGATACACGCCTTACCGCAAGCTAAAGGCCATATGCACCTCTTTAAACAGTGGTCCCTGAAGCTTCCCTCTTTGATCAAGCATGCATCCTTGATAGACCTCCTAATACACAATCCCAGGCAGAATTCCAGGAGGGCTGCTCTGCTCCTTCCATTCTTTACAAGCATTGTGAGCCTGCAGTGTCAGAAATCTGTGGCATTCTCATTCATTTATCCATTCAACTCTAAGGGAAAGCCTATTCCATAGGGCACATTCTCCACCCTCAAGTTTCTCATACCGTAGTGGGGGAAACTAATGAAAAAACGAACTGAAGTACAAAGCAGTTGAAGGTCTTATTAAAGTTATGTACAAGATACAGTAGGGGGACTTCCCTGGTGGTCCAAGTGGTTAAGAATCCACCTGCCAATGCAGAGGACACAGGTTGGATCCCTGATCCAGGAAGATTCCACATGTCACAGGGCAGCTAAGCCCGTGCACCACAACTACTGCACCCATGCTCTAGAACCCACAAGCTACAACTACTGAAACCTGAGCACCTTAGAGCTTATGCTCTGCAACAAGAGAAGTCACCATTATGAGAAGCCTTCACATTGAAGCTAGAGAGCAGCCTCTGCTCATCGCAGCTAGAGAAAGCCACACACAGCAATGAAGACCGCACAGCTCAAAATAATAAATAATTAAAGATAGTGGGGAATGCTCAATGTTATGAGGTCTTGGACAATCCTAAATTTTACCTTAACTGAGTTATATACCACCATGTTTCATCAGTTCATTCACATATGAGAACATGAGCTTTTTAACGGAAGAGACATACCCTGTTTCTCTCCATATGTATACTCCATAATACTTAGTAGACATAGTAAATGCTTGATCCAAATAAACAGAGGTGAGAATATAAGATTCTGGAATTTTTTTCAACATTTCTTAGGTACCCAACTAAGTTCAAGGCTCTGTGATGGATGTGAGTGAAACACAAGGATGACCAACTTCCTGTTCCTGTAGGGAGTGGGACCACAGAAGTGCATTCTTGGGAAGTCATCTGAGACTTCTCAACAACTGGACTATTGTTCCAATGACCAAAAGTTCTTTCCTACTGACTCCTAGAAGAATGGAGCCTGAGCCAATAAACTCATTACCCTTCTCTGCCCTGCAATTGAATAGACAAATAACTCTTTAGTTAGTCATTATGCTCTAATCAGAGTAATTTCCATACAACAGGGTGGATTGAGTTTGTTCTCCAATTGTAACATTTGTGAACTTCAACCACAATTCCACTTATTAATAGTCATTAGTGGTCTATGAATACAGTACAATCCTTTAGGTACAGAAACCAAGCTATGAGCTTTTGTTTGAAATGTAAACAAGACATTCATGAATTTGCTAATTGCAATTCCCTGTTTGGCCTTTGGCCAACCTTCATTCGCTCACTGGAAGTGGCCACGGATTGAAATATTATGTTTTCTGATGAGTCCTGGGGGCGGTCAGAATCTAAAATTTGTGGGTTTATAATCTAGAAGCCTGATACACATTTCAGCCATTTACTCAAATATTTACTGAGTCATTGCAGTGTTCATGTCTGTGGGTTATCTAAATATGAAGTCAGGACAGTTCCAGGCAGGTAAGAATCTAAATTCTGCTGTTAGATGTGAATCCAAATATCAGCTATACCCCTTGGGACCATGGAAATGGCCTGGGACACTCTAAAGTTTGAGGGAAGAAGAGTAAAGAGGAAATCTTCCTGAAGAGGGTGACATCTGTGAAGAAAGGGATTGAAAAATGAGAAAGATTTTGTCTGTAGGGTTAGAAGTATGGAGAGAGAAAAGATACTAAAGAGAGGGAACATGAGATTGTAAACAAAAAAGAACAAAATGTGTCACTTCTCAACCAGTTATACAAAGCTTACATTGCAACTCACTGAAGTCAACCCACTGACAGTGTGCCCTGAGGGGAATTCAGGATGAAAATCAGAATAAGGAACTCTGCATTTTGGTAAGAGTGCCCCTAGATAGGTACACATCTCAGGAAAAATTTTAGTGACCCCAGATTCTTGCATCTTCCCATACATAGAAAAGTACTAAAATCATTAACTTGAGATATCTGTTCTTTGTGATTAGCCGTAATCTTTTTTGTCATTTTTTTCTTTTTTTAAAAAAATTGAAGTACAGTTGATTTACAATGTTGCATTGATTTCAGTTGTACAGCAAAATGATTCAGTCATATTCTTTTTCAGATTCTTTTCCATTATAGTTTATTATAAGATATTGAATATAGTTCCCTGTGCTATGTAATAGGTCCTTGTTCTTTATATTTTATATGTAGTAGAGTGTATATGTTAATCCCAAACTCCTAATTTATCCCCCCTGCCCTTTTTTCCCTTTGGTAACCATAAATTTGTTTCCCAAGTCCATGAGTCTATTTCTGTTTCATAAATAAGAGTATTCATATCATATATAAATGATATTTGTCTTTCTCTGTCAGACTTATTTCACTTAGTATGATAATCTCTAGGTCCATCTGCGTTGCTCAGATGACATTATTTCATTTCATATTATGGCTGAGTAATATTCCATTGTGAATATATGCCATATCTTCTTTATCCATTCATTTATTCATGGACATTTAGGTTGCTTCCATGTCTTGGCTATTGTGAATAGTGCTGATTTGAATATAAGATGCATGTTTCAAATCAGAGTTTTCTCTGGATATCTGCCCAGGGGCGGAATTCCTGGGTCAAACTATTTTTAGTTTTTTCCTCCGTGCTATTTTCCACAGTGGCTGCACCATCCTACATTCCTACCAACAGTGCAGGAGAGTTCCCTTTTCTCCACACCCTTTCCAGCATTTGTTATTTGTAGACTATTTGATAATGGCCATTCAGACTGATGGGAGGTGCTACCTTATTGTAGTTTTTATTTGTGTTTCTCTAATGATTAGTGATGAGCAACTGTTCATGTGCCTGTTGGACATCTGTATGCCTTCTTTGGAGAAATACCTACATAGGTCTTCTGCCAATTTTTGATTGGACTGAATTTTTTAATACTAAGCTGTATGAGCTGTTTGCATATCTTAGAAATTAACCCTTTGTCAGTTGCATTGTTTGCAAGTATTTTTTCCCATTCCATAGGTTGTTTTTCTCACTTTGCTTGTGGTTTCCTCTGCTGTGCAAAGCTTGTAAGTTTAATTAGGTCCACTTGTTTATTTTTGCTTTTATTTTCATTACTAGGAGACAGCTCCAAAAAAATACTGCTGCAATTTGTGTCAAAGAGTGTTCTGCCTATGTTCTCCTCTAAAAGATTTATAGCATGCAGCAATAATCTCTGACCAAGAAATATACTTGACTACATGTATTTTCTAGCCAAAAAACTCATATATATACTAGTTCTTCCCATACCTCTTTGGAGCAGTTTACTCAGAGCCACTAAATGGCTGTATCCCAGGCTACAGTCCACAGTAAGACCTTGAATAAAATTTACATTTGTGATTCTCATGTTGTACATTTTTCTCTAAGTCTACAAGATCAACTCTCATATGTTCCAACTCTCAATCCCATCCATACATGACTACTGGAAAAACCATAGCTTTGATTATATGGACCTTTGTTGGCAAAGGTCATAAAGAAGGCTGAGGGCCAAAGAATTGATGCTTTTGAAATGTGGTGCTGGAGAAGACTCTTGAGAGTCCTTTGGACTGCAAGGAGAACAAACCAGTCAATTCCAAAGGAAATCAAGTCTGAATATTCATTGGCAGGACTGTTGCTGAAGCCAAAGCTCCAATAATCTGGCCACCTGATGGGAAGAGCCGACTCATTGGAAAAGACTCTAATGCCAGCAAAGATTGAAGGCAAAAGGAGAAGAGGGTGGCAGAGGATGAAACAGTTGGATGGCATCACTGACTCAGTGGACATGAGTTTGAACAAACTTTGGAAGATAGCAGAGGACAGAGGAGACTGGCATGCTGCAATCCATGGGGTCAAAAAGAGTCAGACATGACATAGTGACTGAACAACACAAGATCAAAGGCTTAGATCATAAAAATTGAACTCTGTAAAATATTTCTATTTAATATTTTTACATAAGTGGCCATATTTATAAATTCTCTTATAAAGTCAGGAGAGATCCAACAGTACTAAAACCGCCCTTTATTCCATCTGGCAACAATCAGCTGAGTCTAGGTTTCAAAATTCCTTGTAGATATTAATCTTCAGGAACAGGAGAAACTGGGAATCCCTAGTAATGCCTGAATAGTCCTGTTAAGTCATAAGTTATTCTTAAAATATCTTCACAGCTCTTCAAAACCACTACTTATTATTGTGGATATTTTAAAACACTTTTTTTAATAAATAATAAATATTAAGCCTGGTAATATTTACATATAAATGTAGGCCATAATAAACACTGGTAAAGAGCAGGGAAAGGACTTTGCTGGTGGTCCAGCTGTTAAGAATCCACCTGCCAGTGCAGGGGACATGGGTTCCACTCAGGTCCCAGAAGATTCCATGTGCCGCAGGGCACCTAAGCCCGTGCACCACAAGTACTGAGCCCATGCTCTAGAGCCCGTGTTCCACAAGAGAAGTCGCCACAATGAGAAGCCTGCACATTGCAACTAGAGAAAGCCTGTGTGTAGCAGCAAAAATCTAGAGCAGCCTAAACCAAATAAATAAATAAACATGTTAAAAAGAGCAGGAAAAATCATTGATAGCATTCAAATAGATATAACAAGGTTCCTGACACTACATAGAATCATATGTTAAAATAGCCAGTTTTAGAACTCCATTCCAAACTTGTTCTTGTTTGGAACACCATTGAGAGGGTTTGTATTAAGTATACAATTCATAAAAATTTAATATTTGTTTTATTTACAAAATTGTCTCACCATAAGCAGCAGGCAGGGCCACCAACACTCACTTAACCCTCAATTCCACATGTCAGCATTTCCTGCTCATTTTCAACTTGACAAAAGTGGATTCCTTGGAACCAGTTATGTCTCACTGTTGTAAACTCTAAATGTTGCTGAAGAATTTTAACACTTTTTCTTATTTTCCTGATGTTTTGACTGATTTTTCACTGGATTCAATTCAGAGAAATGAATACATCTTCTAAGAAAAGCTGGAAAAGAATACCTACATGGAAAGACTAGCAGGGTCTGAGTAGCAGCTGCCCCCTCAACACAGGATGTGTGTTGTCTAAATCTCCAGAGTCCACAACTGCACTTCTTTTTTTCCTAACAAGAAAAGAGGGGTTAACCTGAACCCTCAGCAGTGAAGGCATGGGATCCTAACCACTGGACTGCCAGGGAATTCCCCATCCCCACCAAAAAATTTTTTCTCAAAAAAAATCTCTTTTTATTGGAGTACAGTTGGGCTTCCCTGGTAGTTCAAACAGTGAAGAATCTGCCTGCAGTGAAGGAGATCCAGGTTTGATCTCTGGGTTGGGAAGATCTCCTGGAGTAGGGAATGGCCACCCACTCCAGTATTCTTGCCTGGAGAATTCCATGCGCAGAGGAGCCTGGTGGGCTACAGTCCATGGGGTTGCAAAGAGTTGGACACGACTGAGCAACTAACAACACCTATACTGTTGATTTACAATGCTGTGTTAGTTTCAGGTGTACAGCAAAGTGAATAAGTTGTGTGTGTGTGTGTGTGTGTGTGTATATATATATATACACACACATAGATATCATAATTTTTTAGATTCTTTTCCCATATAGGCCATTACAGAGTACTGAACAGAGTTTCCTGTGCTATAGAGAGGGTACTTATTAGTTATATATTTTATATTCAGTAGTGTGTATATGTCAATCCCAATTGACAACAGCTTCACATCTGCCAACCATAAGAAGGGAGATAAACTTTGTTTCAAAAAAGAATTTTTAGGGACTTCCCTGGTGGTCCAGTGGCTGGGACTCCTTGCTCCCAGTGCAGGGGACCTGGGTTCGATCCCCCATCAGGGAGCTAGATCCCACATGCTACAACTAGGACCCAGTGCACCCAAATAAATTAAAAAGGATTTTTATAATTGTTTAAAATTATTCATTTTGTTTGTTTTTCTTAATAGAGTCTCTGTTTCAGCCACAGGAAAGACAAAGAGATGCCTTATTTAGATTTTTGTGTAAAACTTCAAGCATTGTGTTGCCCTCCAGACCACATCACTCAGACCCACAGCATGCTGCTTCCTGCCTGGGCTGCTGGGCATCCATCACCAGCCTCCTCCCTACGAGTGCTCCCTCGCCCTCCCCAGCCCTGAGCAATTCCAGTCTTCCCCACAGTCCAAGCTACCGCTGCCCATTACCTGGGAGAGTTAATAAGAAATTCACCTTCCTTCCCAGGCACAAATGAATTCCAGTCAGTTCATTCTCACAGGAAATAAATTTTCAAATGGAAATTTAAAAAAAAAACAATTGCAAGGAAAGGTAATAACATGTCGCCCCTGAATTCTGCCTCTGAGAGGAATATATTACCATCCCCAAGATCATAGCAGGCCCCAAGAAGCCCCTCTGGACACCAAAGCTTTGCAGCATTGGGATGGGCAGGTCTTGCGTCTCTCAGGTACATTCGTTGGTGTCCTGTGAAGTTGTTACATGGTATCAAAACTACACATGGACTCCTCAAAATGCAGGGGCAATGCATGGGTGAGGCCTCTGCACTCACTTTAGAATGCTCTGTGGCAGGGAGTCCCATTGCCTTTGTTCCTGGGACAATTTCCACACCAATCAAGGCACTGCGTGCTCTAACACAGCGATTAAGAGACAGGCTTGTGAGGGATACAGACTCTTCCATTTACTACCTGTGTGACCTTGGGCAAATTACTTAAAACTCTCTAAGCTTTGGTTCCTTATCTGTTCAATAGGATAAAAAAAGAAAAAACCTGCCTCGTCGGATTACTGTGAAAGCAAATAAATTAATGCTTGCAAAGCCCAGTGCCTCGCAGATCATAAGTGCTCAATAAATGTCAGCTTTTTATTATTATCCTATTTTTTAAAGGTCTTCAGGGGTGGGATAGATATTCTACCACTGAAAGCAAGTCCCAGGTGATTTATTGTTTAGAAGTGGATATTCTGTTTAAACGTTTAATGTGTTTCTCTTAAAGGCATTTTATCTGTAAGCCAAAGGTAGAGAGTTAGATATCTGAGTCACAAGTTTGGTAACAAAATTTCGTAGAGCTCTTTATTGATCAGTCTAAGGCTGCTGACCAGGAAAATCACAAAATTCTGAAATGAAACCTTACTGCTGGTGATTCCAGGCTACATACATGCAAACTGCAAACAGTATGCTTCATTTTTTGCTGGAGGAGAAAACTAGGGATAGTACTTATAAAAAGAGACAGAAGCTAGAGTAAAATAAGTAGATGGAAGTATTAATGCTAAGAATTAGCTCCTGCTCTTTTATTTGTATAAGCAGTTAATTAATGAATATTGAAATGGTGGAAAGACTTATAAGGGATTTGGATGTCAAACTTCCCTGATATCCCGAAGTACCAGCCCAGTCAACGTTTTATTCTATGGGGGTGTGTCAGCATGAATTAAGGTGGCTTTTCACTTAACCTTGGGAGCAAAAAAATCAGTTTGTTTTAGAAGAAAGGTTTAACTAAAAGTTAGATGAAAACCATGGAGTCTGACATTTTAGTGTATCTCTGTCTTATGAAGGAATGCTATATAGCCAATGAAATGACAGAGGACCTGTTGGTGAGGATGTTCAGTTAAGTTCAGTCGCTCACTCATGTCTAACTCTTTGCAACCCCATGGATTTCAGCACGCCTGGCTTCCCTGGAAAGAAGTACAATGATATTGACATGGTTATCAGTTTGCTGTCCGTAATAGTTAACACATCTCCCAGTTAGATAATGTACATTGAAACATGTTATAAACTGTCTAGTTCTGTGTTGATGTGCCTTTAACTCTATCATTTACTAAATTTTCTCTAGTCATGTCCTACCTTTGTGTTTGATCTTGCTTAGTTTTACCAAGTGCCAAGCAAGCTCTGGGCTCAGACAGCCATGGCTTTGAATATTGCCTTTGCTGTTCACACTAAATTGTCTGCTGCATGTTCCTTTACTTCTCAGTTTCTTCACCTGTGAAATGGAAATGATAATAATACCTACCTAAAAAGGTTACAAAGAGGATTAAATTAATCTAATATCAATTACATGGTTTAGGTCCTAATAGGTAACATGTTCTTTATAAATTTTAACTATCATCAACAAGCCCATATTTCTAGCATCATCACACCAGGCACATTTGAACTCTAAATCCCATGAGCCATCAATTAATATGGAGCCAAATCACTTATTAAATCACCAGGAACATGAGCACAAATGGACTTGTCACCCTCAACTCCCAGCCCAATGATTCTTCTGTACTTAAACTAATGATTTAGAACTGGTGAACGTTTTACAGGAAATCAAAGGTGATCCCTCTCCTCCCCCAATATCCTTTTCATTATGGAGCTCAACCTTCAGAGCAACATCAGACACATTCCCCAGACCCAAAAGACCCAAGCCCTGGTGGTTGAGGAGCACGGACAGCCAAGAGACAGTGGGCTCAGCCCGTCCCTTCCAGGAACCTTCTGCTGGACCAAATTCAAGAAATAAGTATCAATCTTTCAGTGCCCACAAGTTGCAGTCCCAACCAGAATCCATCCTGCCTATTTAGCCTATGCTGTTTTCAGTTTTTCTAAATTCATTATCAACAATTAGTTGACATATTAAAGTTTCAGGCTTCTCTTTTTGAAAAATTTTTATTTATTGATGTATTTTTGGCTGTGCTTCATTGCTGTGTGAGGGCTTTCTCTAGTTGTGGCAAGTGAGGACTACTCTCTGGTTGCAGTAACATGCTTCTCTTGTTGCAGAGCATGGGCTCTAGGGCCCCCGGGCTTCAACAGTTGCAGCACATGGGCCCAGCTGCCCCAGGGGATGTGGAGTCCCCCCAGACAAGGGATGGAACCTGCATCCCTCACGTAGGCAGATGGATTCCCAACCACTGGACCACCAGGGAAGTCCAAATTTCAGGCTTCCCTTGAAGTGTTGGCCACATCAAGCCCGCATTCCCCAAAAGCAACAATGGCTGGAAGCTGGGTCGCAGCTGCCTGCTTCAGGTAGGGTATGGGATCTCCAGTTTTCCCCATTTCACCCACTTCATTCATCTGTATTTCTTACCTGACCCTGAGGGCACTTGGTTTTTTGACCCTGCTTATTGCTGCATAACAAGCATTTGTGCGCATGTGTGTGCATCTGTGTGTGTGTGTGTGTGTGTTTGCATGCATGCACATACCAGTCCTGGGGTAGGGCGTGGACTGGAGGTTATTTTCTGGGAATCTCTTGGGATTCAGGAATGTTTAAAAAAATAGAGGAGGGCTTTAGCAACACCAGTGGACGTGCTCTTAGATAAGCAGAATGTTTGGGACTGCAGGGTTTCTGAACACTGTTTATAGACTATGCCTGTGTGGGCCTAGGCAACCCCACAAGGCTGGTTAGAAGTTACAGAATTCCTGCACTATCCCCTGTCAGCAAAGTGCTGAGACAACAAACTTAACCTCTCTGTCCAGCATGAGCCTATCAGCCATGGTTATTAAATCCCACAAAAGGGAGAAGAGGAGGAGTGAATAGGGATGAAAGAAAAAGCACTTTTCCCATTTGGATAGCTGTGCAGAACAGGAGCTTCTGGAGAAAGGCAGGGAGTGTAATTGCTGGCCTGAAAGAAAAAGAAAAATTATAAAAGGAAAGAAAGAAAGAGGGGGGAAAATTGATAATGAACAATTTATCCTCAGAGCTAACAGTTAATTAATTCTGAAAATATCTGTCAGGCTAATAGAAGTGGGGGAGAGGGCTATGCCACATACACAATTAATAAAATAATAATAACAAAAAAGGAAAGAAAAAAAGATTTTTTAAAGGTGTTACTATCTTCTTACAGGCTGGGCCCTTGGCTTCCCAATGTCATTTTCAACACAATTTTTTTCCCCTCTGTCTCTTTTCAGAAATTGTTCTCATGAATGATTTATATATGTCTAGTTATCTGGAGTGATTTCTATGGACCCCGGCGCATTGCTGCATAATTGTTAATTTTAACGCCATAATAGCTTCAGATGGAGGAAGAGATTAGGCATTTATTGCACAATTAAATGAAACATACTTGAGAATCACAAAGGGTTCCGTAATTATTTCAGACCATTAATAAAATGGGCATTAAATTATATGGGACACAAAAGGGAAAGGAAATAGATTTTCATTACAGCAATAGAAGCTGAGAGTAGTAATAGATCCTTGTTGAATTATCTTTCTCTCTCTCTCTCTGAAATTAATTGTTGCCCAGCTTATTTCAAAGGAAAATAAAGGAGGGAAAAAAAGTGTTTTAAGAACCTCTGATGAAAGGGCTTTGTTTGATGGGGACAATAGCCAGTGATACACTCCATAAAACAAGGTAATCTTTGATTTTGGCTCCTTACCTTTGGTTCTGACGACTTTAAAGGCAGTTTTTCAGCAGTATGGGGTTCCCCATCCTTACCCAACTCCTAGCCCATGAGAATCTAGATGGGAGAGGGAAATGGGGAAGTCAAAGAAGGGTGGGTCACTGGCTTTTTTCTCCAACCACTCATGATGGAAGAACTTGGACCATTACACACAATCCCACACCGTTTAACAACATGAAGACCATTTGGCTTGAACTTCTTGAAACTGAATAAAATGGAGTGAAAATGTGCTTAGTTCACTGAGTATTCATTTGACCTGCTCTGATCTTCAAAACAACACTCTGAAGAAGGTACTATTATATCATTCCCATTTCACAGATGAGGAAACAAAAACTTAGAATGAATGAAATTGCCCAAGGCCTTAACACCCACTAAGTGGTAGGCAGGATTTAAAGATAAAACAGTGTCCCTGGGCTAAAAATATTCTTATCCTGGTAGGGGAAGACAGACAAGCAAGGACACAGGAATGTGACACCAAGGTTTTCACTGCTGGAT
Organism: Bison bison bison; assembly: GCF_000754665.1. Taxonomy (NCBI): domain Eukaryota; kingdom Metazoa; phylum Chordata; class Mammalia; order Artiodactyla; family Bovidae; genus Bison; species Bison bison. Next base: position 13,449,758 of record NW_011494956.1, on the reverse strand, counting down.
ATGTGCACTGCACCCAGACTGCAACACACATCTGCTGCTGCAGCTGCAGAAACATGCAGTGGGATAATACACTTCTTCTTTTCCTTCCCTTTACTCATGTCATACTTCTCATCAGAATTCAAGCAAATGCTCCCTCTATTCCTTAAATGTGATCTACCTTTGTCTCTTTGGGGACCTGTGGGCAGGATCTCTGCCCAATTCTATGTGGCAATGATAACAAGAAGACAGGAGGAGGCTAGGATCCCTGGAAAAGTCAGGTCCTTTTAACCCTCCCTTTAGTCCACATTGGCTGCTTCTGCCAAGGAGTTTTGACCCTGAGGAAACCAGTGTGGCCACTGCTTTGAACTCAAGGCACATGGGTGAAGCATAAAGATAAAAAGCAAAAACAAACAAACACCACCAGCTTAAAAGCTGCAGCAGGCCTCAAGCAACCAAGAAGCTCCTGCCTTGGATGATGAACTATCACTTCAAATTTCAGGGCATCACTATGGTATCCAGGTACCTCTGTGCCTGGTCTCCCTGACATCTGATGGGGCTTAACCTCAGAGTTCAGAACTATGCGTTGACTTCTTCATCCTTATTATGCTGCCCAGCTTTGTGGAGCCAACCCAGTGCCACCCGCATGCATACCAGTATTTTACCTCTAAAGCTTTAAATATGTGCCCCACACCAGGATCCTGTAATACTTAGCAGGAGCCCCAGTTTGTAGAACTCCAAGAGCCCCCATGACTACATTAAAATAGGGAGCTTGGCAATGGGACCTGGGCATCAGGAGAATAGAGCACACCTTCCTTTAGGAGAAACTCACCCAGGAGTAGCAGGGAAAGCCCAGAAAGAGAGGCCAGGGAGTGGCAGATGTTCCTGAAAAGCACCCAGATGTCCACATCATGAAGAAGGTCAAGTCAGGAGGGACACACACCAAGTTAAATGACTTAGAGCCCTGTGAGCATAAGATTCATAGCCTATGGATTTCTCTTATTGACAAGAGAAGCCACTCATATGGTAATTTTTCACCTGCCAACTCATCCACAATTTGTGTATTAAAACTTCTACTTTTCTATTAAAAGAAATAATCTTCAATCAGCTAGTAAGAAAAGCTGAATTCCAAGAGAGATGAGGAGATAGCATCTGGACACTTCCAGATCCAAATGGATTATATAGACGAAAACAGAGAGAGAACATGCCAAACAAATTTACCACTTGATAATTTTTATGGAATTATGGAGACCAGGAATGCAGTCAAGACATTAAATGGGGATGGACATATATGGTCTCAATTGCAACTAAAAAGATAGATTCTGAAAACTGCAAATCAGTTATTGGGAAACAATTTCTCCTCTGCCTTTCAACCACACACAAGGATTCTAGATTGTTATTTAGCTTCAGGAAAGAAGCCAATAAAGAAGACATAGTTTAAGAAATAAACACAGACTTACACGATGAACTTTTGCTTGCCAGGGGGGACAATGGGGGTAAAAGATAGTTAGGGAGTTTGGGATGGACATGTACATACTGCTATATTTTGAATGGATAACCAACAAGGACCTACTGTATAGCACATGGAACATGAAACTCTGTTCAATGTTATGTGGCAGCCTGGATGGGAGGGGAATTTGGGGGAGAATGGATACATGTATATGAATGAATGAGTCCTTTTGTTGTTCACCTGAAACTATCACAACAGTGTTAATCAGCTTTACCCCAATACAAAATAAAACATTTAAAAAATTTTTAATAAAACAGAACACATGGTTTATTAAATTAAAAAATCTAACAAGAGAGACATCTCTTCTGTTAGCTTGGAAGGCTAGAAATTCCAAAATGCCTTCTTATTGTAATAAAATGACTAGATCCTGAATATGTTGTAACTAAACAACAGTTATTGTTAGTTAAACATCTAACTGAGATAAAAATAAACAGAAACTATCTGTGCTGTAAAAGACTTAATTTTAAATATTAATAATAGAGAGAAATTCTTCTTAAAGTCGAAACAAAACAACACAAGATGAAAATTTTTAATGAAAATAACAAAAAACAAAATATAAATGATAACTAAGAGCAAAATCTTGTAAAGCCCTGAAAGAAAATGTGAATTTAGCAACCAAAGACTTAGGGATTAATTATTGTGCAGGGTAAGGGAAGAATAAATCATGGTCTCAAGAAAAATGTAGGAAATATGCCATAGTTTTTCAACTCAAGCCAAACCCCTTGAAAAGAGCGCCACCGTGGGTGAAATAAGGGGTGAAATTATCCACCTGCCAGTAATGGGAGCCTGGAATGGGAGCTTTTTTGCTTTGATAATTCTAGGTAGAAAAGAACAACAGATGCAGCAATAACAAAAATCATAGTAATTGTATTAGTCTCTCCAGAAAATTTGCTATCCTAGGAGTTCAAATGTAGGATATTCATAGGTCAGGAATCTACTCAGTCTAGAAACTAAAATAGTTCAAGATTAATAAAACCCTGTGGCACCCAGCTTCTTGTTATTTACACAGTCAAAGGCTTTGGCATAATCAATAAAGCAGGAGTAGATGTTTTTCTGGAATTCTCTTGCTTTTTCTGTGATCCACCTTGTCTTAATATCTTCTGCTTCTGTTAGGTCCACACCATCTCTGTCCTTTATTATGCCCATCTTTGCATGAAATGTTCTCTTGGTATCTTTAATTTTCTTGAGGAAATCTCTAGTCTGTGCCATTCTATTGTTTTCCTCTATTTCTTCACATTGATCACTGAGGAAGGCTTTCTTATCTCTCCTTCCTATTCTTTGGAACTCTGTATTCACATGGATATATCTTTCCTTTCTCCTTTGTCTTTAGCTTCTTTTCTATTCTCAGCTATTTGTAATGCCTCCTCAGAAAACCATTTTGTCTTTTTGCACTTTTTTTTTCCTGGGGATGGTCTGGATCACTGCCTCCTGTACAATGTCATGAATCTCTTTCCATAGTTCTTCGGGGAATACCAGACCACCTTACCTGCCTCCTGAGAAATCTGCATGTAGGTCAAGAAGCAGCAGTTAGAGCCAGACATGGAACAACATACTGGTTCCAAATAGGAAAAGGAGTACATCAAGGCTGTGTATTGTCACCCTGCTTATTTAACTTATATGCAGAGTACATCACGAGAAATGCTGGACTGGAGGAAGCACAAGCTGGAATCAAGATTGCCAGGAGAAATATCGATAACCTCAGATATGCTGATGACACCACCCTTATGGCAGAAAGTGAAGAGGAACTAAAGAGTCTCTTGATGAAAGTGAAAGAGGAGAGTGAAAAAGTTGGCTTAAAACTCAACATTTGAAAAACTAAGATCATGACATCCAGTTTCATCACTTCATGGCAAATAGATGAAGAAGCATTGGAAACGGTGAGAGACTTTATTTTCTTGGGCTCCAAAATCACTGTGGATGGTGCAGCCATGAAATTAAAAGACACTTGCTCCTTGGAAGAAAATCTATGACCAAACTAGACAGCATATTAAAAAGCAGAGACATTACTTTGCCAACAAAGGTCCATCTAGTCAAAGCTATGGTTTTTCCAGTAGTCATGTATGGATGTGAGAGTTGGACTAGAAAGAAAGCTGAGTGCTGAAGAATTGATGCTTTTGAACTGTGGTGTTGGAGAAGACTCTTGAGAGTTCCTTGGACAGCAAGAAGATACAATCAGTCTATCCTAAAGGAAATAAGTCCTGAATATTCATTGAAAGGATGATGCTGAAGCTGAAACTCCAATACATTGGCCACCTGATACAAAGAACTGACTCATTGGAAAAGACCCTGATGCTGGGGAAGATTGGAGGCAGGAGAAGGAGATGACAGAAGATGAGATGGTTGGATGGCATCACTGACTTGATGGACATGAGTTTGAGCAGGCTCTGGGAGTTGGTGATGGACAGGGAAGCTTGGAGTGCTACAGTCCATGGGGTCTCAAAGAGTTGGACACAACTGAGCAACTGAACTGAACTGTGGCACCCAATAAAAATAAAGGTAAACACTCTCTTACTCCTAAAGATTTACACAGATTAAGTTGGATCAATCTTGAATTCACAATTAAAAATGAAAACACGGCACAAGGAAATGCGCCACCAGGAGGGAGATTCAGCAAAAAAAAAAAAAATAAACAGAAAATTTAGATATCCTTCCCAACAAGTGCCTCAGTTACTGAAATTTTGGATAATGCTTTTGAGGTATCTATATATGAAATATTTTTTAAAGGAGACAGAAATTTTAAATGGTTAAAGAACAAAAACTACAAAAATAATTTAATAAAGGAATTGAATAAGTGACAGTAAAGCGTCTGCCTACAATGTGGGAGACCTGGGTTCAATCCCTGGGTTGGGAAGATCCTCTGAAGAAGGAAATGGCAACCCACTCCAGTACTCTTGCCTGGAAAATCCCATGGATGGAGAAGCGTGATAGGCTACAGTCCACAGGGTCACAAAGAGTCGGACGACTGAGCAACTTTACTTTTACTTACACTTTTCACTTAAAATTTAATTATTTTTGAAAACTCACTGGATAGAATATAAAGAAGATTAGACACAGTTGAAAAGGAAATGAATCAAAACAAACTACCCAGATTGCAGCATACAGAAACAAAAGAAGTAGAATTTGTAAAAGCGAGGTTATATGAAAAAGAGAAGATGTTTAACCAGAGTTCCAGAATGAGAAAACAGAATGGGAAAAAGGCAAAAATCAAAGACATGTATTTTCCAGGCCTATTATCAAACATGAATCTAGATACAGGAAGCCCAACATATACCAAAGCCTATACATAAAAAAGAAGTTTCTGTTTTGGCACATTTTAATGAAATTGTACAACATCAAAATTAAAAAGATCTTAGAAATAGCAACAGAAGAGAGATCACCTTCAAAAGAACTACAATTTCACAAATAGCACCCTCCTGAACATCAACAATTAACCCAGAAAACAATGAAACAATACTTTCAATGTGTTCAGAGAGAACATTTATCAATGTAGAAATGAATACCACCCAAAAAAAATTCCAAAATGAGGATCAAAGAAACGTTCAAACAAAGACTTTGAAAGGACGTTTCCAGATCCATGTCTATACATGGAATTCTTTTATTTATATGGCTTGGTATATGTTGAATTTCGTGTCAGTGTCTATGGATTCGTGTCTAATTTTCATTCACTTTGAGATGATCTCCCATTTCACTGTGACTGCTTTTAAATCTTCATCCTTGATGTTTTGTAATTTCACTAGGAAGAAACAGTAGGAAGACAATATATAAGAGGAAATGATTAGTGAATAGATTAGTTAATATGGTAATAAACTTAAATATTGACTGTATGAAGTGATGATATTCAATTTGTGAGGTTGAGAAAAACACAAAATACAGTTAAATATTAAACATTAATAGTATACACATCAGGAGTGGATGATCAGTTATTCTAAGTACTAGGAGGAGAGTATATAATAGCAATGGAAAATCTCACTTTCAAACCAGAAGAGAGGATAGGAAGGTGGGGGAGTAAGGGAATACTTTAATGGATCCAATAGAAGACAAAGAAGAAAGGAAATAGGATGGAAAAGACAAGTGGGGAAAAAACTAAATAATAGAAATCATCAAGGATTGTGAATAGACTAAGGTTTTACCCTACTTATAAGTTAGCCTGCCACAGTTTCATGGATACTGGTAGAAGACACACAACTCCTGGGTCAAAGACAAGAGATGATTTATTACTCACAGCAGAAGCAGTAGCCAGCATATCAGCATTTTTGTGCCTATTCTCTAAAGCACAATTCCCACAGTGCGATAAGAGATGGCCAGATGACACCTGCACATGAAGTGGGTTGTGTTACAGAAGAGGAACCTTGAGCTTGGGAAACCTGAATCTTTGATGATGAATAGTAAGCATTCTTGCTCTTTGCTCTGGAGAGAGACTCCATCTCTATCTTCCAAGGCTGTAAGTAAAAATGCCCTTTGCTCCATAGGGAGACACTATCTCTCTCTTCTGAGGCTATTCACTACACAAACATCCTTGAAAAGCTAGTTTTGAACAAAAGGCACTCAGTACCTCTCTTGAAAGATATGCAGAAACAGAAGAGACTTACGGAGAATTGTTCCCAGCAGAAATAAGTCTAGATATGTTAGTAATCACAAAAAATAAATTCATCAGCTAAATACAGAGATTATCACACTGAATAGAAAAAAAACTACCAGGATTATTTACAAGAGAAGAAATGCAATACATATGGATATAAAAGGCAGAAAGCAAAAGGATGGTAAAGGGCATTACAGGAAAATTCAAAACAAGAGGAAGCCAGAGTTAGTTATAATAATATCAAATGAAATAGAAGCTAACACAAAATTACTAAGGTCATATGTCACTAAGTAATGATGAAAGATTTTATTTGGCAGGAAGATATATAACAATTCTAACAATACATAAACATAGCAAAAATGATCAATCATATAAATAAAAAACCAATAGAACTATAAAAAGAAATAAATACATTATCATAGTGGAAGATTTTATTACACATCTGTCAACCTTTTTTAAAAATTTAAGTCTATTTGACCTATAACACTATGTCAGTTCCATGTGTATAACATAGTGAGTTGATATTTCTATACATTAAAAAATAATTGCCATAATAAGTCATTACCATTTGTCACCATATAAAAGTATTATAATGTTATTGACTACATTCCTCCTCCTGTACATTTCATCCCAGTGACATTTATTTTGTAACTGGAATTTGCACTTCTTTATCTCCCTTATCTGTTTTACTCATCTCCCCACCTGCTGCCTCTAACAACCACCAGTTTTTCTCTGTATCTATACATCTATTTCTGTTTTGTTGTGTTTGTTCAGTTATTTTGATTTTTAGATTCCACCTATAAGTGAAAACATATGGTATTTGTACTCCTCTGTCTGACTTATTCACTTAGCATAACACCCTCTAGGTTCATGCTGCTGCTGCTGCTAAGTTGCTTCAATCATGTCCAACTGCGACCCCATGGACAGCAGCCCACCAGACTCCTCTGTCCACAGGATTCTCTAGGCAAGAATACTGGAGTGGGTTGCCATTTCCTTCTCCAGGCTGGGTTCATGCATGTTGTCACAAACAGCAAGAATTCATTCTTTTTTATAGATGAGTAATAGTCCATCATATATTCATATATATATATATATATATATATATCTCACATCTTCTTTGTCCATTAATCTATCAATGAACACTCAGATTGCTTCCATATCTTCATCTTCACCACTGTAAATGACACTGCAATGATCATAGGGGATACATAGCATTTTAAATTAGTGTTTTTGTTTGTTTGCTTGTTTTTTAAAAATACCCAGAAGTAGAATTTCTGGATCTTATGGCAGCTTTATTTTTAATTTTGGAACAGGCACCATTTTCTATAGCGACTGTACCAATTTATGTTACTATCAACAGTATGAGTGTTCCTTTTTCTCCACATCCTCACCAACACTTGTTAGTTGTTGTCTTTTTGATAATAGCCATTCTGACAGATGTGAGCTGATATTTCATTGTGATTTTGATTAGCACTTTCCTGATGGTTAATGATGGAGATTATCTTTTCATGTGTCTATTGGCTATCTGTATATCTTCCATGGGAAAAAAATGTCTGTTCATGTCCTTTGCTCATTTTTTAATCAGATTTTTAAAACTTTGAGTTATATGAGCTCTTTGAATATTGAACTTTATCAGATACATTGTTTGCAAATATCGTTTCCTCTTCAGTGGATGGCCTTTTCATGTTTCCTTTGCTGTGCAAAAGCTTTTTGGTATCAGGTAGTCTCATTTGTTTATTTTTGCTTTTGTTTGCCTTGGCTGAGGAGACAGATTAAAAAAAAATAGTGCTAAGATGGAAGATGTCAAAGAGTGTACTAACTATGTTTTCTTCTAGGAATTTTATGGTTTCAGGTTTTATACTTAACTAATCCATTTTGAGTTTATTTTATATTTTGTATATGGTATGAAAAAGTAGTCAAGTTTGATTATTTTGAATGTTGTTATTCAGCTTTCCCAATACCACTTACTAAAAGACTCTTTTCCCCATTATATATTCTTGTCCCTTATGTTGTACATTAATTGACCATATAAACATGGATCTATTTTTGGGTTTTCTACTCTGTTCCATTGATCCTTGTGTCTGCTTTTGTGCATTACTATATTGTTTTGATTACTATAGTTTTGTAATATAGTCTGAAACCAGGAAATAGAATACCTCCAGATTTGTTCTTCTTTCTCAAGATTGTTTTTGCTCTTCAGGATCTTTTGTGTTTTCATATAAGTTTTAGAATTATTTGTTCTAATTCTATGAAAAAAATTGCCATTGGTATTTTGATAGAGATTGCCTTGAATCTGTAGATTGCCTTGGAGAGTATGGTCATTTTAACAATATCTATTCTTCCAATCCATGAGCATGGTATATTTTTCAATTTGTTCATATCACCTTCAGTTTCTTTCATCAATATCTTAGAGTTTTCTGAGTACAGGTCTTTTACCTCCTAGAATAGATGTATTCCTAGGTATTTTATTCTTTTTGAAGCAATTATACATAGTATTGTTTACTTAATTTCTCTTTCTGATAGTTTGTTGTTAGTGTATAGAAGAGTAACAGATTTCCATGTATTAATTTTATATCCTGCAACTTTACAGAATTCATTGATTACTTCTAATGTTTTTTGGTGATATTTTTAGGACTTTCTATACATAGTATCCGGAGAAGGCAATGGCACCCCACTCCAGTACTCCTGCCTGGAAAATCCCATGGACAGAGGAGCCTGGTGGGCTACAGTCCATGGAATTGCTGAGGGTCAGACACGACTCAGTGACTTCACTTTCACTTTTCACTTTCGTGCATTGGAGAAGGAAATCGCAGCCCACTCCAGTGTTCTTGCCTGGAGAATGCCAGGGAAAGGGGAGCCTGGCGGGCTGCCGTCTATGGGGTCGCACAGAGTCGAACACAACTGAAGTGACTTAGCAGCAGCAGCAGCATATGTAGTATCAATGTCATCTGCAAATGGTAACAGTTTTTATTCATCCTCTCCAATTTGGATTCTTTTCATTTTTTGTTTTTGTCTGATTGCTGTGGCTAGGACTTCTAGTACCATGTAGAATAAAAGTGGTAAGAGTGGGCATCCTTGTCTTGTTCCTGATCTTAGAGTAAATGCTTTCAGCTTTTGACCATTAAGTATGATGCTAGTTGTAGGTTTATCATATATGGCCTTTATTATGTCATCTATTAATTAAAGACAAGCCAATAAAATTAAAATATCTATAAATATATGAACGATACAAACTATATAATTAGTAAGATTAACATTAGACATATATGGAACCCTGCACTTAACAATGAGAACATCCATTCTTTTCAGTAAATTTGGAATATTTAAATATTCACCATATAAGAGCCTGACAGGCTACAATCCATGGGGTTGCAAAGAGTTGGACACAACTTAGCAACTAAACAATAGCAACAAAGTGTCACAACAAATTTCAAAAAATCATTATCATTTAACCACATTGTTAGCCACAATGCAACTTAGTTAGAAATCAATAGCATAAGACAGTTTACCAAAAGAAAATACATCTTAAAATGTACAAAAATTCTTATAAATCACTCCTTGGTTAAAAAGATAATAATGAAAATGTGATTTTTAACCCATTTATAATTGAATAATAGCTTAGAAACTATAGATCAAGCTTATGCGATAAAGCTACAGCAGTACTAAGTGAAAGTCATTCAGTCATGTCTGACTTTTTGCGACCCTATGAACTATACAGTCTATGGAATTCTCTAGACCAGACTATTGGAACGGGTAGCTTTCCCTTCTCTAGGGGATCTTCCCAACTCACAGATTGAAACCAGGTCTTCAGCATTGCAGGCAGATTCTTTACCAGCTGAGTCAGAAGTGAAGTCCAAAGCGGTACTAAGTGAAGAATTTTTTAAATTTTTTATTTTGTATTATATTATAGCTGATTAACAATATTATGATAGTTTCAGGTACACAGCAAAGGAACTCAGCCACACATATACCTGTATCCTCTCACTCCCAAACTCCTTTCCCCTCTAGGCTGCCACATAACATTGAGCAGAGTTCCTTGTGCTACACAATAGGTCCCTGCCGACCATCCATCTTAGACAAATGTTCAAAGATGCTGATAAACGTAGAAATGTATACTCATCCATCTCAAATTCCCTAGCTAGCCATTCCCCCTATCCTTCCCCAGCAACCATAAATTTGTTCTCTAAGTCCGTGAGTCTGTTTCTGTTTTGTAAATAAATTCATTTGCATCATGTCTTTCTAGATTCCACATATAAGGGATGTCACCTAATGTTTCTGTTTCTCTGTCTGACTTACTTCACTCAGTATTACAATCTCTAGGTCCATCTATGTTGCTACAAATGGCATTATTTCATTCTTTTTTGATGGATGAGTAATATTCCATTGTATGTATGTACTACATCTTCTTTATCCATTACTCTATCGATGGTCATTTAGGTTGCTTCCATGTCTTGGCTATCATCAACAGTGCTGCAATGAAACATTGAAGTGCATGTATTCTTTTGGATCATGTTTTTCTCCAGATATATGCCCAAGGTCATATGGTACCTCTCTTTTTAATTTTTTAAGGAACCTCCATATTGTTTTCCATAGTGGTTGTACCAAGTTACATTCCCATCAAAAGTGTAGGAGAGTTCCTTCTCTCCACACCCTCTCCAGCATTTATTGTTTGTGGATTTTTTGATGATAGCCATTTTGACTGGTATAAGGTGATATCTCATTGTAGTTTTGATTTGCATTTCTCTGCTGCTGCTGCTGCTAAGTCGCTTCAGTCGTGTCCGACTCTGTGTGACCCCATAGACGGCAGCCCAACAGGGTCCCCCGTCCCTGGGATTCTCCAGGCAAGAACACTGGAGTGGGTTGCCATTTCCTTCTCCAATGCATGGAAGTGAAAAGTGAAAGTGAAGTCGCTCAGTCGTGTCCGATTCCTAGTGATCCCATGGACTGCAGCCCACCAGGCCCCTCCGTCCGTGGGATTTTAGACAAGAGTAGTCAGCAATGTTGAACATCTTTTCATGTGCCTCTTGGCTACTTGTATATATTCTTTGGAGAAATGTCTTTAGGTCTGCAGCCCATTTTTTGATTGGGTTGTTTGTTTTCATGATGCAGTACTTCATGAGCTATTTGTATATTTTAGTGACTAATCCCTGGGTTGAGAAGATCCCCTGGAGAAAGGAATGGCTGGCTACCCACTCTAGTATTCTGGCCTGGAGAATTCCCATGGACAGAGGAGCCTGGCAGGCTACAGTCTATAGGGTCACAAAGAGTCAGACACAACTGAGCGACTTTCACACAATCCTTTGTTGGTCATATCATTTGTAAATATTTTCTCCCAGTCTGTAGGTTGTCTTTTCATTTTGTTTCCTTTGCTATGCAAAAGCTTTTGAGTTTAAGTAGGTCCCATTTTTTATTTTTGTTTTATTTCCATTATTCTGGGAGATGGATCAAAAAAGATTGCTATGATTTATGTCAGAGAAAAGAGGAAAGAGATAGACATTCCACTTAGAAGTTAAGAATTTAAGAAGTTTGAAAAAGAACATCCAGATAAATCCAAAGATAAGTGACAGTAAAGAGCAGAAATAATAAAACAGAAAAAAATTATAGATGATAACCAAAGTCAAAAATTAGTTCTTTGAATATACTAATTCAAAACAAGCTTATGGTAAGATTAATCTGGGTGTGAGGATGAGAAGAAAAGCACAAATATTAAATATTAGGAATAAAAAAAGGTGAAATTGAATCAGCAGAGAATTAAACTAATGAGAATATACCTTTGATGTCTATATGCCAATAAATTTGTAAGCTTAGTTAAAATTTACACATTTTTCAAAAATTCAACTTCTAAAAGTAGGTGATAGAAGAACCAGAAAATCTGACTAGACTTTATACTTGTCTATTAAAGAAATTGAATCAATAGTTTAAAATCTTCCCACAAATAAAACAACAGACCTGATGATTTTATAGTTGACTTCTACTAAACTCCTAAGGAGCAGATCAATTACACAAGTTTTTTCAAAGACTAGAAACAGAAGAAATACTTACTACCTTATTTTGTGAGATTATTATTTAATATTAAAACCAAGCAAATAATATACAAGAAAGGAAAACTAGAGAGAACAAGAGTGAGGCTAGGGGAAAACCCAATAAAAGATGTGCAAATTTTGTCTATTAGAGAATAATAAAATAAATGTAGAGTTATACTATGTTCATGAAGAGGAAGATTAAATGTGTTAAGATGCCAGATCTCCCAAAATTAATCTATGGGTTTATTAAATTTCAGACCAAATTCCAAGAAAGTTATTTCTGAAACTTAACAATATCATTCAAAATTTATATGGGAGAGCAAGTGATCATGACAATTGGCTAAGACATTTCTGAAAAAGAAGGTAGAATGACTTGCTCTATCATATTTCAAGATTCAAAAATAAGAATTGTTGAAAGAATATGTGATTGGTGCAAATACAACCAAATATGCAAGTAGAATAAAAGAAAGAGTTCAAAAACAGATGAATGCATACATAGAAACCTGGCATATGATTAAGATGGCCTTGATAATCACTAAAGAAAGAAAGTTCTGCTTAGTAAATTCAACCTCTACCTGTACACACAGAAAACTCAAAGTGAATTAAAAATCAAAGCTTAAAACTTTTTAGAAAAAGTATAGAGAAAGGTTTCTAGTCCACCTTTAGTTGGTAAAGGTCAGTTCAGTTCAGTTCAGTCGCTCAGTTGTGTCCCACTCTTTGCGACCCCATGAATCACAGCACATTAGGCCTCCCTGTCCATCACCAACTCCCGGAGTTCACTCAGACTCATGTCCATCGAGTCGGTGATGCCATCCAGCCATCTCATCCTCTGTCGTCCCCTTCTCCTCCTGCCCCCAATCCCTCCCAGCATCAGAGTCTTTTCCAATGAGTCAACTCTTCACATGAGGTGGCCAAAGTACTGGAGTTTCAGCTTTAGCATCATTCCTTCCAAAGAACACCCAGGACTGATCTCCTTTAGAACGGACAGTTTGGATCTCCTTGCAGTCCAAGGGACTCTCGAGAGTCTTCTCCAACACCACAGTTCAAAAGCATCAATTCTTTGGCACTCAGCTTTCTTCACAGTCCAACTCTCACATTCATACATAACCACAGGAAAAACCATAGCCTTGACTAGACGGACCTTTGTTGGCAAAGTAATGTCTCTGCTTTTCAATATGCTATCTAGGTTGGTCATAACTTTTCTTCCAAGGAGTAAGCATCTTTTAATTTCATGGCTGCAATCACCATCTGCAGTGATTTGGGAGCCCCAAAAAATAAAGTCTGACACTGTTTCCACTGTTTCCCCATCTATTTCCCATGAAGTGATGGGACCAGATGCCATGATCTTCTTTTTCTTAATGTTGAGCTTTAAGCCAACTTTTTCACTCTCCTCTTTCACTTTCTTCCAGTGGCTTTTTAGTTCCTCTTCACTTTCTGCCATAAGGGAGGTATCATCTGCATATCTGAGGTTATTGATATTACTCCAGTAATCTTGATTCCAGCTTGCACTTCCTTCAGCCCAGCGTTTCTCATGATGTACTCTGCATATAAGTTAAATAAGCAGGGTGACAATATACAGCCTTGACATACTCCTTTTCCTATTTGGAACAAGTCTGTTGTTCCATGCCCAGTTCTAACTGTTGCTTCCTGACCTGCATATAGGTTTCTCAAGAGGCAGGTCAGGTGGTCTGGTATTCCCATCTCTTTCAGAATTTTCCACAGTTTGATTGTGATCCACACAGTCAAAGGCTTTGGCATAGTCAATAAAGCAGAAATAGATGCTTTTCTGGAACTCTCTTGCTTTTTCCATGATCCAGCGGATGTTGGCAATTTGATCTCTGGTTCCTTTGCCTTTTCTAAAACCAGCTTGAACATCTGGAATTTCACGGTTCACGGTTCTATGAAGACCTGCAAGATCTTTTAGAACTCCCAAAAGAGATGTCCTTTTCATTATAGGGGCCTGGAATGCAAAAGTAGGAAGTCAAAAAACACCTGGAGTAACAGGCAAATTTGGCCTTGGAATACGGAATGAAGCAGGGCAAAGGCTAATAGAGTTTTGCCAAGAGAATGTACTGGTCATAGTAAACACCCTCTTCCAACAACACAAGAGAAGACTCTACACATGGACATCACCAGATGGTCAACACTGAAATAGACTGATTATATTCTTTGCAGCCAAAGATGGAGAAGCTCTATACAGTCAACAAAAACAAGACTGGGAGCTGACTGTGGCTCAGATCATGAGTTCCTTATTGCCAAATTCAGACTTAAATTGAAGAAAGTAGGGAAAACCACTAGACCATTCAGGTATGACCTAAATCAAATCCCTTATGATTATTCAGTGGAAGTGAGAAATAGATTCAAGGGACTAGATCTGATAGACAGAGTGCCTGATGAACTATGGACTGAGGTTCATGACATTGTATGGGAGACAGGGATCAAGACCATCCCAAAGGAAAAGAAATGCAAAAAAACAAAATGTCTGTCTGGGGAGGCCTTACAAGTAGCTGTGAAAAGAAGAGAAGCGAAAAGCAAAGGAGAAAAGGAAAGATATAAGCATCTGAATGCAGAGTTCCAAAGAATAGCAAGAAGAGATAAGAAAGCCTTTCTCAGCGATCAGTGCAAAGAAATAGAGGAAAACAATAGAATGGGAAAGACTAGAGATCTCTTCAAGAAAATTAGAGATTCCAAGGGAACATTTCATGCAAAGATGGGCTCGATAAAGGACAGAAATGGTATGGACCTAACAGAAGCAGAAGATATCAAGAAAAGGTGGCAAGAACACACAGAAGAACTATACAAAAAAGAGCTTCATGACCCAGATAATCACAATGGTATGGTCACTGACGTAGAGCCAGACATCCTGGAATGTGAAGTCAAGTGGGCCTTAGAAAGCATCACTATGAACAAAGCTAGTGGAGGTGATGGAATTCCAGTTGAGCTATTTCAAATCCTGAAAGATGATGCTTTGAAAGTGCTGCACTCAATATGCCAGCAAATTTGGAAAACTCAGCAGTGGCCACAGGACTGGAAAAGGTCAGTTTTCATTCCAATCCCAAAGAAAGGCAATGCCAAAGAATGCTCAAACTACCATACAATTGCACTCATCTCACACGCTAGTAAAGCAATGCTCAAAATTCTCCAAGCCTGGCTTCAGCAATACGTGAACCATGAACTTCCAGCTGTTCAAGCTGGTAAAGGTCAACCAAAGCCATAAATTTAAACATTTGTATGCTTAATAGCATAATAGTCATAATAGATAATAGGCATCTATTATCTATATTATTATATGTTTATAAAAAGTCCAGATATTAGAAGATGAATATAGATTTCATAATTCTGCATTCCAATCTGGTCCTGAAACCCACTGAATAAAAGGTCTTGATAGACTGGCATTCTTTTTAAGACAAAATTTGCCTTGGATCACTGTCGAAAACGTTTAAGAATATTTCTCAGTCTGGTCTGTATATGAAAATATGACTTTAGGAGAGCCCTTCTCTTCATACGCTTTGACCTGCAAAGGGTTGCTGACTTCTTGAGTTAGAAGTTAGGATGAACTTGCCCTTAGGACAAATCACCCATCTCTGATGTCTGTTAGTAAATTGCATTATTTCCTAAAAGAATTTTGACCTTTGCATTCTCATTTTTGCATTTACCTTTCTAAATGTCATAAATAAAAGACTTTTGCTCCTTGAAAGGAAAGCTATGCTGGCATATTAAAAGACAGAGACATTACTTTGCAGACCAAAGGTCTGTATAGGTAAAGCTGTGGTTTTTCCAGTAGTCATGTACAGATGTGAGAATTGGACCATAAAGAAAGCTGAATGCCAAAGAACTAATGCTTTCAAATTGTGGTAATGGAAAAGACTCTTGAGAGTCCCTTGGACAGCAAGGAGATCAAACCAATCAATCTAAAAGGAAATCAATCCTGAATACTCATTGGAAGGACTGATGCTGAAGCTGAAGCACCAATAATCTGGCCACCTCATGTGAAGAGCCAACTCATTGGAAAAGACCCTGATGCTGGGAAATATTGAGGGCAGGAGGAGAAGGGGGTGACTGAGGATGAGATGGTTGGATGGCATCACCAATTCAATGGACATGAGCTTGAGCAAACTCTGGAAGATAGTGAAGGACAGGGAAGTCTGGCGTGCTGCAATCCATGCGGTCACAAAGAGTTGGACACAATTTAGGACTGAACAACAACAACAACAAGTCTTAAGTTCCCAAGGACAATTTTAATCACCTTGGCCACCAAAACTATTCTCTGGAAGGTTCTGCAGCAGACATGAGAGTGAGTTGCTCAGATCTCCTCTAAGAGAGAACTTGTGAAAGGAATGCAATCAACTGACCTTCCCCACTTTCATGGACTAACACATTCCCTAGGTAGCTTTTAACCAATAACTTAGAACTGCAGAAGTATGATATCTGGGAAATTCCTGCCCAACAAGGACTCCCCTAACAAGCAACCTTTGCTTTAGAACACCCTCGTTGCCTGATTGACCCTTTCTTAGAGTTGTACTGTGGATGAAGCATTTTAAACCCAATTTTCCCACCTTTCCTTCCTATCTTAACATGTGTCACCTTGTCCATGCCTGCTTTCCCTTTAAGGACTTGTCTCCCAATAAATATTTTTACATTTAAGTAAGTTTTACTGCCTGCTTCTCAGAAGACCCAAAAATGAAATGGGTGCCTTAAAACAAAAGTGAAGAAACTCCTCTGAAGAAATTCTCTACTTTGTCTAACTAAAAGATGTATCATTTTAATATAAAGGTGACCCTCCTTTGGGAAATAGTAAGTATCATCTTTTATTCATATGGTCCTCATGGAATTATCAATGTCCTGAGTTGTTTAAATCAGCTGTAACTTCAGTCTCCTCTCTCTTTCACTCCCTACAAACCCCACCATGTGTGGGTGTATATATGTGTATGAAAATATATTTTCCTGCATCCAAGCCTTCTTTGATGATCTGTAGTGCCTTCCATATTTATTTGTAGCCAGCTCTCTTTCATTCCCCCTTTTTTATCCTTTTTCCTCTCTTTCTCCTGCCCCCCTCCCAAGAAACTTTGGAGATCAAATAGTCTTTTAAAATTTGTCTGTTATGTTCAACTCTAAGAACATTTAATCCATATAAACACATCAATATAAAATTGGAATAAATCCAATTAAAGGTCTGTTAAGACCTGTTGGGGCAACTTCTGTTCCTATTAACTTTTAGGGTGAAAAAATAATACATGAAATACTCAGGCAAGTATGAAAAAACTCAAGAGTTTCTCAAAGGGAAAATTTTTAATCCTGATATTTGGTTTATTTTGGCTAGTCTGTGGAGAAAAATCTGTTTTCCTACAGCTCTGAAAAATAATAAAAGCTTACCTATGAGTTAATGAAATTGGTTATACACTTGGTTACAAAATAAAAAAGGGAGATAAACAGAGAATTTAAACATGGTTTAAAGAACATTTAAAATTTTGTTTATGAATTCAAATGTGGTTGAATTATATTAGAAAAAGTAACAGTCTTATCAAGATGCTTTGGACAAATTAGACTGATGTAATATATTTAGTTTAAAATAAACTCTATGTCTTTTCCTTGTTTTTACCACCTTATAAAAATAATGTAAGTACAATATTCTAGGTGGCATAAGGTAGAGTTTGTTTCCTCAATATTAAAATTTTCCAAATTTTCATTATTGGCTTTCAGTCAAAATTATTGTTTGCATAAATAATGTTATATGACAAAAAATGTTTAATTAAATAAGGTTATAATAATATGTATCTTTTAAAAGTGTTATGCTAGTGAAATTTTTAATACTATAAATTGTAAGAACTTAATGTACAATCAAACCTATATTCTTACTTATTCATATTCTTACTTAACTTTAAGATCTTGCATTGATATTAATTTTTCATTGGTAAATAACATTTGAATACTTAGACAATACAATATTCATATACCTATATTCTTTTCTGTATATAATAAAGTAGGCATCAGTTAATATGACCAAAAAAGGAATGCACAAAAATCTTTCAGTTTTATTAATACTAATTTTTTTAAAAGAATGTAAAATAAAGAGTGTGATGAAAATGAGCTACATACGCAAGATAGTGGATATGTTTTTGCTTATCAAGTAAAAGAGGAGAATAATATTGTATTAAGTAAAAATTGGCTGGTTGTAGCAGAGCATGAAAGAAAATCAGAAAGATGAAAGAAATGAACTATATATCCTGGCTTTCAAATATCTATAAATAAAAACCTTTAAGGAGAAACAAAATTTAAAAACACTTAAAAAGTATATTAAATGTGATAGATTTATAAACCTGTATGCAGGTCAGGAAGCAACAGTTAGAACTGGACATGGAACAACAGACTGGTTCCAAATAGGAAAAGGAGTACATCAAGGCTGTGTATTGTCACCCTGCTTATTTAACTTATATACAGAGTATATCATGAGAAACGCTGGACTGGAGGAAGCACAAGGTGGAATCAAGATTGCCGGGAGAAATATCAATAACCTCATATATGCAGAGGACACCACCCTTATGGCAGAAAGTGAAGAAGAACTAAAGAGTGTCTTGATGAAAGTGAATGTGGAGAGTGAAAAAGTTGGCTTAAAGCTCAACATACAGAAAACTAAGATCATGGCATCCGGTCCCATCACTTCATGGCAAATAAACGGGGAAACAGTGGAAACAGTGGCTGACTTTATTTTTATGGGTTCCAAAATCACTGCAGATGGTGATTGTAACCATGAAATTAAATGACACTTACTCCTTGAAAGAAAAGTTATGACCAACCTAAATAGCATATTCAAAGCAGAGACATTATTTTGCCAACAAAGGTCTATCTATTCAAGGCTATGGTTTTTCCAGTAGTCATATATGGATGTGAGAGTTGAACTATAAAGAAAGCTGAGCACCAGAGAATTGATGCTTTTGAACTGTGGTGTTGGAGAAGACCCTTAACAGTCCCTTGGACTGCAAGGAAATCCAACCAGTCCATCCTAAAGGAGATCAGACCTGAGTGTTCACTGGAAGGACTGATGTTGAAGCTGAAACTCCAATACTTTGGCCACCTGATGCAAAGAGCTGACTCACTGGAAAAGACCCTGATTCTGGGAACGACTGAGGGCAGGAGGAGAAGGGGATGACAGAGGATGAGATGGGTGGATGGCATCACTGACTCCATGTACATGCGTTTAGGTGAACTCCAGGAGTTGGTGATGGACAGGGAGTCCTGTTGTGCTGTGGTTCATGGGGTCACAAAGAGTTAGACACAAATGAGTGACTGAACTGAACTGAGATTTATAAATAAGAAAGAGAAGCCTAGGAATTTTTTTTTACTAAAAATAATTAGACAGACAGTTTGAATTTTCCTTGTGTTGAAATGGAAAACAATAGGAAACAATAAAATGGGAAAGAGGAAAACAATAGAATGGGAAATACTAGAGATCTCTTCAAGAAAGTTAGAGATACCAATGGAATATTTAATGCAAAAATTGGCACAATAAAGGACAGAACAGGTATGGACCTAACAGAAGCAGAAGATATTAAGAAGAGGCAACAAGAATACACAGAAAAACTATACCAAAAAAATAACCCAGATAACCATGATGGTGGGATCACTCACCTAGAGCCAGATATTCCAGAATGTGAAGTCAAGGGGGCCTTAGGAAGTATCACTACAAACAAAGCTAATGGAGGTGATGGAATTCCAGTTGAGCAATTTCAAATCCTAAAAGATGATGCTGTGAAAGTGCTGCACTCAATATGCCAGCAAATTTGGAAAACTCAGCAGTGGCCACAGGACTGGAAAAGGTCAGTTTACATCTCAATCCCAAAGAAAGGCAATGCCAAAGAATGTTCAAACTACTACACAATTGCACTCATCTCACATGCTAGCAAAGTAATGCTCAAAATTCTCCA
>NW_011494956.1:13417508-13429648 GCF_000754665.1 Bison bison bison | reverse complement strand
CTAGATGTTCAAACTGGATTTTAAAAGGCAGGGGAACCAGAGATCCAATTGCCAACATCCTTTGGATCATATAAAAAGCAAGAGAATTCCAGAAAAAGATCTACTTCTGCTTTATTGATGACACCAAAGCCTTTGACTGTGTGGATCACAACAAACTGTGGAAAATTCTTGAAGAGACTGGGAATACCAGACCATCTTGCCTTCCTTCTGTATGCAGGTCAAGAATCAACAGTTAGAACTGGACATGGAACAATGGACTGATTCAAATTGGGAAAAGAGTACATCAAGGCTCTATATTGTCACCATGCTTATTTAACATATATGCAGAGTACATCATGCAAAATGCTGGGCTGGATGAAGTACAAGCTGGAATAAAGATTGCCAGGAGAAATATCAATACCTCAGACATGCAGATGACATTACCCTTATTGCAGAAAGCAAAGAAGAACTAAAAAGCCTTTTGATGAAAGTGAAAGAGAAGAGTGGAAAAGCTGGTTTAAAACTCAACATCCAAAAAACTAAGATCATGGCATCCGGTCTCATCACTTCATGGCAAATAGAAGGTGAAACAATGGAAACAGTGACAGACTTTATTTTCTTGGGCTTCAAAATCACTGTAGATGGAGACTGCAGCCATGAAATTAGAAGGCACTTGCTCTTTGGAAGAAAAGCTATGACCAACCTAAACAGAATATTAAAAAGCAGAGACATTACCCTGCCAACAAAGGTCCATCTAGTCAAAGCTATGGTTTTTCCAGTAGTCATGTATCAATGTGAGAGTTGGACCATAAAGAAAGCTGAGCACCGAAGAATTGATGCTTTTGAACTGTGGTGTTGGAGAAGACTCTTGAGGAGAAGACTCTTGAGAGTCCCTTGGACTACAAGGAGATCAAACCAGTCAATCCTAAAGGAAATCAGTCCTGAATATTCATTGGAAGGACTGATGCTGAAGCTGAAGCTCCAATACTTTGGCCACCTGATGCAAAGAACTGACTCTTTGGAAAAGACCCTGATGCCTGGAAAGATTAAAGGCAGGAGAAGTAGATGACAGAGGATAAGATGGTTGGATGGCACACTGACCCAATGGACATGAGTTTAAGCAAGCTCCGGGAGCTGGTGATGGACAGGGAAGCCTGACATGCTGTAGTCTGTGGAGTCTCAAAGAGTCAGACACAACTGAGCTGCTGAACTGAACTGTGTTGAAATGACCAGGGGAGTCTGTGCTCAGATAACATAGGTCCCTTTTACAACCTGGGTGGTGCCAGTGGTAAAGAACCCACCTGCCAATACAGGAGACACAAAAGAAGTGGGTTGGATCCCTGGGTTGGGAAGATTCCCAGAAAGAGGAAATGCCACTCCAGTATTCTTGCCTGGGAAATTCCAAGGACAGAGCAGCCTGGTGGTCTACAGTCCATGGCCTACAAAGAGTAGGACATGACTGAACACAAGCATACATAGCTTTCACAACCACAATATTTATCTTTTATACTTTTGACATACTCTTGAATACTTTCGAAAAAAGTTTCTAAATTCTGAAAAAGATTAAGTCCCTAATAATTATTATTGCTTATTGTTGTTTATTTATTATACATACATTTGCAGTTGTTACATAATCCCGAAATAGTAATCCTTTGATCATGAGGTATCCCTTTTCTCCCCATTCCTGACCCCTGTCTTGAGGTATGTTTTGTCTGAAATAAATACCACTGTAGATTGTTGCTGTTATGATTTGTATAATACGTCTTCTTCCATCTTTTTTCTTTCAACCTATTTGTGGCTGGCTTTGCATTTAAAGTGTGTCTTTCATAAACAGAATATACTTGGCTTTTACTTATTTTAAATTATTCTAACAATCTCTGCCTTTTGATATGAATGAAGTTTTAGTCCATTTATGATTAATATAATTATGTGGGTTTTATGAAGTTCTACTATTTTCTATTTGTTGCATTTATGTTTTGTTCCTCAATTTTCCTTTCCTGCATTCTTTTTTGTTAACAAAACATATTTTAGTGTTGCATTTTTTATTGGTTTTAGAGTTATATTGATTTGCATTCAGTTCAGTTCAGTTGCTCAGAGAAGGTAATGGCACCCCACTCCAGTACTCTTACCTGGAAAACCCCATGGATGGAGGAGCCTGGTAAGCTGGAGTCCATGGGGTCGCTAAAAGTAGGACACAACTGAGCGACTTCACTTTCACTTTTCACTTTCATGCACTGGAGAAGGAAATGGCACCCTACTCTAGTGTTCTTGCTTGGAGAATCCCAGGGACGGGGGAGCTTGGTGGGCTACCGTCTATGGAGTTGCACAGATTCAGACACGACTGAAGTGACTTAGCAGCAGCAGCAGTTCAGTCACTCAGTCATGTCCGACTCTTTGTGACCCCATGAACCGCAGCACACCAGGACTCTCTGTCCATCAACAGCTCCCGGAGTTCACTCAAACTCACATCGATCGAGTCAGTGATGCCATCCAGCCATCTCATCCTGTCTTCCCCTTCTCCTCCTGCCCTCAATCTTTCCCAGCACCAGGGTCTTTTCCAATGAGTCAGCTCTTCACATGGGGTGGCCAAAGTATTGGAGTTTCAGCTTCAACATCAGTCCTTCCAATGAACACCCAGGACTGATCTCCTTTAGGATGGACTGGTTGGATCTCCTTGCAGTCCAAGGGACTCTCAAGAGTCTTCTCCAACACCACAGTTCAAAAGCATCAATTCTTCAGCGCTCAGCCTTCTTCACAGTCCAACTCTCACATCCATACATGACCACTGGAAAAACCATAGTCTTGACTAGATGGACCTTTGTTGACAGAGTAATGCTTCTGCTCTTGAATATGCTATATAGGTTGGTCATAACTTTCCTTCCAAGAGTAAACATCTTTTAAGTTCATGGCTGCAATCACCATCTGCAGTGATTTTGGAGCCCAGAAAAATAAAGTCAGCCACTGTTTCCACTGTTTCCCCATCTATTTGCCATGAAGTGATGGGACCAGTGCCATGATCTTCACTTTCTGAATGTGGAGTTTTAAGCCAACTTTTTCACTGTCCTCTTTCACCTTCATTAAGAGGCTTTTCAGTTCCTCTTCACTTTCTGCCAAAAGGGTGGTGTCCTCTGTATATATGAGGTTATTGATATTTCTCCCGGCAATCTTGATTCTACCTTGTGCTTCCTCCAGCCCAGTGTTTCTCATGATATACTCTGCATATAAGTTAAATAAGCAGGGTGACAATACACAGCCTTGATGTACTCCTTTTCCTATTTGGAACCAGTCTGTTGTTCCATGTCCAGTTCTAACTGTTGCTTACTGACTTGCATAAAGGTTTCTCAAGAAGCAGATCAGGTGATCTGGTATTCCCATCTCTTTCAGAATTTTCCACAGTTTATTGTGATCCACACAGTCAAAGGCTTTGGCATAGTCAATAAAGCAGAAATAGATTTGCATTATTTTATTGTAATTGCATATGTAACATATTCTAATATATTTAAAACTAATATTGAATAATTTCATATAGTTTAGAAACTCTGCAATAGTATGTTTCCATTTATCTCCCCTGTCCTATATGCAGAGTACATCATGAGAAATGTTGGGCTGGAAGAAGCACAAGCTGGAATCAAGATTGCCGGGAGAAATATCAATAACCTCAGATATGCAGAGGACACCATCCTTATGGCAGAAAGTGAAGAGGAACTGAAAAGCCTCTTGATGAAGGTGAAAGAGGAGAGTGAAAAAGTTGGTTTAAAACTCAACATTCAGAAAACGAAGATCATAACATCTGGTCCCATCACTTCATGGGAAATAGATGGGGAAACAGTGGAAACAGTGGCTGACTTGATTTTGGGGGGCTCCAAAATCACTGCAGATGGTAACTGCAGCCATGAAATTAAAAGACACTTACTCCTTGGAAGAAAAGTTATGACCAACCTAAATAGCATATTGAAAAGCAGAGACATTACTTTGCTAACAAAGGTCCATCTAGTCAAGGCTATGGTTTTTCCAGTGGTCATGCATGGATGTGAGAGTTGGACTGTGAAGAAAGCTGAGCACCGAAGAATTGAAGCTTTTGAACTGTGGTGTTGGAGAAGACTCTTGAGAGTCCCTTGGAATGTAAGGAGATCCAACCAGTCCATTCTGAAGGAGATCAGCCCTGGGATTTCTTTGGAAGGAATGATGCTAAAGCTGAAACTCCAGTACTTTGGCCACCTCATGTGAAGAGTTGACTCATTGGAAAAGACTCTGATGCTGGGAGGGATTGGGGGCAGGAGGAAAACAGGACGACAGAGGATGAGATGGCTTGATGGCATCACCGACTCGATGGACGTAAGTCTGAGTGAACTCCGGGAGTTGGTGATGGACAGGGAGGCCTAGTGTGCTGCAATTCATGGGGTTCCAAAGAGTCGGACATGACTGAGTGACTGAACTGAACCGAACTGGTATACATTATAAACAGAAAAATACAGTGTCATAATGTTTACTTTAAATAGCTGTGCATCTATTAAAATATATTGTATAACATTTTATATACATATGTTTAT
This sequence comes from Bison bison bison, assembly GCF_000754665.1. Taxonomy (NCBI): domain Eukaryota; kingdom Metazoa; phylum Chordata; class Mammalia; order Artiodactyla; family Bovidae; genus Bison; species Bison bison. Next base: position 13,425,119 of record NW_011494956.1, on the reverse strand, counting down.
ATATATAACATGAATACTTTTGTATATATGATGTGTGTATAATATATAAAATATATAGATATACACATTATTCATTCTTGTATTACTTTCTATAGATTTAGTGTACTGTCTGCTGGCAATGTATTCTCTGCTTTTGTTTATATAAAAGTCATTATTTTATTCCTTTTATTTTTAAAGAACAGTTTCATTGGATATGGAATTCTTAGTTAATATTGTGTTTTAGCCATATTTCTTAAATATTTTGTTTCATTCTAACCTTTCTTTCTGGGACTGCTTTGACATGTATTTATATTTTTCTACTGGTCTGTTGAATCCATTTTCTGTTGAGCCCATTTGGTGAATTTTTCATCTCAGTGGTTTTAATTTCAGCTCCCAAATTTTAATATACATTCCCTTTCTCTGATAAGACAAGGGTATTTTCATTCATTGAAATTATTTTTCTTTAGTTTTAAAGTATGTTTTTCTTTGATGCTATGAGTCTATTTATTTATTTATTACAGTTGCAAGCCATAATGGGAACATGATTAACCTAACAATATAAAATAATTACATACAATTTGGGGAGTTAAGCAGAGTGATGTGGTAAGTGGAAGTGCATACATGTGCAAATTTTCATCTGCACAGCCAGTCTGTTTTTTGGTTGGTGCATTTAATTCATTTACACTTAAGGTAATTATTGATACATATGATCCTATTACCACTTTTTTAATTGTTTGGGATTTATTTTCTATAGGTAGGTATTTTCCTTCTCTTGTTTCCTGCCTAGAAAAGTTCCTTTAGCATTTGTTGTAAAGCTGGTTTGGTGTTGCTGAATTCTCTTAACTTTTGCTTGTCTGGATAGCTTTTGATTTCTCCACCAAATCTGAAGAAAAGTCTTGCTGGGTAGAATATCCTTGATTGTAGGTTCTTCTCTTTCATCTTTTCAAATATATCATGCCATTCCCTTCTGGCTTGTAAAGTTTCTATTGAGAAATCAGCTGATAGCTTAATGGGAATTCCCTTGTATATTATTTGTCATTTTTCTCATGTTGCTTTCAATACTTTGTTGCTTTTAATATTTTATCTCTGTCTTTAATTTTTGTCAGTTTGATTACTGTGTATCTTGGTGTGTTCCTCTTTGGGTTTATCCTTCCTGTGACTCCCTGTGCTTCCTGGACTTGGTTGACTATTTCCTTTCCCACGTTTGGGAAATTTTCAGCTATTATCTCTTCAAATATTTTCTCAGGTCCTTTCTATTCTCCTTCTGGGACCCCTATAATGCAAATATTGTTTAATGTTTAATTAATGTTGTCCCAGAGGTCCCAGAGGCTGTGTTCATTTCTCTTCATTCTTTTTTCTATATTCTGTTCTGAGGCAGTGATTTCCACCATTCTGCCCTCCAGGTCATTTATCCATTCCTCTGCTTCAGTTATTGTTCTATGGATTCCTTCTAGTATATTATTCATCTCTGTTTGTTTGTTCTTTAATTCTTCTAAGTCTTTGGTAAACATTTCTAGCATCTTCTCAGTCTTTGCCTCTGTTCTTTTCCCAAAATCCTGAATCATATACATTATCATTATTCTGAATTCTTTTTCTGGAAAGTTGCCTATCTCCATTTCATCATTGTTTCTGGGATTTTACCTTGTTTCCTTCATCTGGAACATAACTTTCTGCCTTTTCATGCTGATTAACTTTATGTAACGTGGCTTTTGTTTTAGTCACTGTGGTACTATGGTTCTTCTTGCTTCTTCTGTCTGCTCTCTGACGGATGAGGCTAAAAGGCTTGTGTAAGTTTCCTGATGGGAGGGACTGGTGGTGGGGAAAACTGGGTTTTGCTCTGGTGAGCACGGTCTTGCTTAGTAAAGCTTTAATCTAATCGTCTGCTGATGGGTGGTATTGTGCTATCTCCCTGGTAGTTTTTTGTCCTGAGGCGACCCAGCTCTTGGGTCTACAGGCTCTATGTTTGGGTTAATGGTGACCTCCAAGAGGGTTTATGTCAAGGGGGACCTTTCTAGACTGTTGTTGCCAGTGCCCCCATCTCTGTGGTGAGGGCTGACCCACACTTCCACAGGAGACCCTCCAACACTATCAGGTTCAGTCTCCTGTGGGGTCACTGCTCCTTTCCTCTGAGTCTTGGTGCATGCAAGGTTTTGTTTGTGCCCTCCAAGACTGGAGTCTCTGTTTGCCCCAGTCCTGTGGAAGTCTTGTAATCAAATCCTACTGGCCTTCAAGGTCAGATTCCCTGGGAATCCCCAAGGAATCTTTTAGCTTTTGATGTGCTGAGGTCATGGTACAGAGACAAACCAGAGAAGCAGTCTGACAGGTAGCTGAATATACAGTCACAAGCATCCTTTGGAAACAGTTTGTAAGAGCCCTTGGAGAGAGTATGCAGACTAAGGATAGTGGTGGTCTGAGAACAACATCTAGAGGTTGACATTTAAGGTGTGAGCCAAAAAGATGATTGATAAGAGAGGAAAGAGAAGCTGATGGATACAGTGGAGGTAGTCACAAGCACTAGAGAGAGTAGTGGTCTCCCACTACAGACATCTACAATGCTGGAATCTTGAGAAGGGCTGGCCTCACCTACATCTTTTTCCTCACCTCTTACTGGCCCCTCTAACTCTTGCTCCTAATCCAGATTGTATGCCAACCCCTTACTAAATTAATTAGAAAAGCCCTAAAAGATGCAATATCCCCTAAAGTGTTATTTAGTTTTGCTAAAGACTTCTGCCCAGTTGTACTCCATTGCACTTTATATTTAGCAAAATAACCCCCTGGCAACCTCAACCTATTCATCAAAAATCACCCCAAATGTGCTGATTAAGACCACAGAGTCTCAGGATCAGACTCATTAGCCAGGGGATCCTTCAGTTTAATTCTCTATGGACTTTCCTCAGTCATCTTCACCAGAGGGCCCTGCAGCCCTGGACCCAGGAAAATGAGAAAGCATGTCCTGCAAAGGCTTAACCAACCAGAATTCTCTGCAGTCTTCAAGAATCAGAAAAAGGAGGAATGTCACTGTCCTAAGAAACACATTCTAAACCCACAAAATAGCATTTAAAGAGGGAAAGTAAAGAGCAGACTGAGTGTGGATTTAAACACATGTTCTTAAGGATTCAGAATTCACTTATACAAATAATCACAAATTACATGAATCTCTAAACTGAAAAGAGATATGTTTTCCAAGAGAAAAATGAGTTACTAGGTAACAATGAAAGATTAAATGTTGAGCCATATTATCTTTCTTAAATTTCAGAAGACACAGTCATAACTCACAACCAAGGAGGAGGGATTTAGGTAAATATTTGAATAATCCTGAACTGGAAACAGAATAAATTTTGAAGTAAGAGCAACAATACTGCTGGGAAGAGGATGGAGGGGAGGCTAGAGAGGGTGGTTCAAGGGAAAGAAGCTGGAACTAGATGGAGTTTTAAAGAGACTTACAGCTTTTATGAAAACTCAGAGTATCTAAACATAGAGAAAATTTCTGCACCCACACCAAATTACATGTACTTAAGTTGTACAATGTGATAATTATATATATATGTATATATATACCTTGTAAAATTATTACCACTATCAAGTTAATTAACACATCCATCACTTCACCTGGTTTCCCTTTTTGTTTGGTTGGTTTTGATTTTTGGTGAGAGCACTTAAGATCTACTCTCGTAGGAAATTTCAGTAAAATAATGAAATATAGTGATGCTGAATACCTTTCCATGTAACTTTTGGCCATTTATATTCTTCTTCAGAAAAAATGAGTATTTAGATCTTTTGCCCATTTTTAATTGAGTTATTTGGTTTTTTGCTAATGAGTTGTGTCTCATATTTTTTATATTAACCCTGTATCAGATACATGGTTTGAGAATATTTTCTCCCATTCCACAGCTTGCCTGTTTGTTTTGTTGATTTTTTTCTTTGCTGTGCAGAGGCTTTTTAGACTGATATGGTATTGTTTGTATATTTTGCTTTTGTTGTCTTTATTTTTGATGTCATATCCAAAAAATAATTGCTAAGACCAATGTGAAAGAACTTTCCGCTGTGAATATATCACTTGTGACATATTCTTGCCTGAATTCTTTAATCTGAATCATCAAGTTTTCAAATTTAACTTCCGGTTCCAGGCTGTCCACATGTGACTGACCAGACAAAGTCATTAACCACTTGGGCTTGGCAGCTGACTCAGAAGCTGTAGAGTAGAACAAAGTAACCTAGAGTGCAGGCCCTGGGGCTAGACTGGCTGAAACTGAATTTCACTGGTTAATTTTACTAGCAGTAGAACCTGGGGAAGTCATCTCTGTGCCTCAGTTTCCTCATTTGCAAAATGGGGATTATGACTATATTTGCCTCATAGGGAAGTTCTAAAGAGAAATGATTTATAAATATAAGACCCTTAGGACAGCACTGCACACATCATGAGGGCTCCATTGTCACTTGCTGTTATTAAACATCACCTGTTCTTGTGTGATATATTAGTAATGTAACAGGTGTCTGTGTACACCTTAGGGATATGTATGGTCTTGCCTTGATTTATCTGGCCCTATCTTTCTACCACACTTCACATCACTGTGCCTTGTCTCCCACTCTACTTATTGGATTCCAGCTTTATTCGTCCTGGATCAGTTCCTATACTATCCACTTCTGTTCCTTCCCAGGACTTCACAAGGTATTCCTTCTGCCTAGATGCTCTTCACACAGATGACTGTTCCTCAGCTTAAATCTCATCTCCATCTTAGTCTGGCTACATGGGCTTTGCCATCCAAAGTGGACTCACTCCATATACCTTTCGTACTTGTGTTCATTTTGGGGGGCTATTTTGTTTTGTAATAATGTTATTGATTTACTTTGATATCTGCCTCTGCCTATGATGGTTAGCTCTGTCCCATCTGCTCTTGTAATCACAGTGCCTAGCACAGGGCAGGGCACGTGGAAGAATTCTGTTGATAGTTGTTAAGTGAATGCACAAACTAGAAGAGCCATTCAAGTAATTCTTCTCAAAGGAAAACAAAAAAGGAAAGAAAGAAAGAAATGGTGGCATTATATTATAGCCAGAAAAACAGTATAAGGGTACATCTTTTCATGGCATTTTCTTTTCCTTGGGAAAAAAAAATAACTGTAAAGTTTTGCTCACTTCATTCCACTGTAATAAAATTGAAAATAATAAGAAATATAGTGGCAGCCAGAACGCAAACTGGAGACAAGCTAATTTAAAGGAGGTACAAAAAAAAAAAGACAGAAAAATATAGAAGTAGCAGAACACAGGGGGAAAACTAGCCAGTAAGTACTGAGAGACTGAGAGTTTACAACAGATTGGGGGTCTTCTTAAGGAGAACAAAAAAAGAAAATCTGAAGAGGGCCATGCCTGCTTCCTTCATGAACTGTATTCCCACAATCATAGGGACTGCCTGGACACTTTACTGCTAGAGCTTACCAGGAAGCTTTCATGGTAAAAATCAATAAGGAAATAGATCAGAAAATAATAGATCAAAAAACAATCAGAAAATTGTTTTTTCTGAATCTTGGTTCTTGACTCTCCACTGCACCAAACTGGCTGTTTTACTTTCAAAGTGACCAGAATGTGAAATTTTCTTCAAATGGAAAGTGAAAAGCAAGAAACATCACAATGTAATCATGTCTAGAATGAGTTAGGAAATAGTAGAAAACCCTGAGTCCTTTAATGAACCTGAATTCAAGTCTCCATGAATTATGTAATCATGTAATCATGAATTACAGGCAGCAGAGATCATCTCAGTGTTACTTTGAACATTAGAAATAGGAACCTGAAGAATGAAGGCAAATGAATACTATTTTAATTTTTTTAGAGATTCCTTAAAAAAACTGGAACTAGAACTGCCATACAACCCAGCAGTCCCACTGCTGGACATACACACCAAGGAAACCAGAATTGAAAGAGAGACGTGTACCCCAATCTTCATCACAGCACTGTTTATAATAGCCAGGACATGGAAGCAACCTAGATGTCCATCAGCAGATGAATGGATAAGAATGCTGTGGTACATATACACAGTAGAATATTACTCAGCTATTAAAAAGAACACATTTGAATCAATTCTAATGAGGTGGATGAAACTGGAGCCTATTATACAGAGTGAAGTAAGCCAGAAAGAAAAACACCAATACAGTATACTAATGCATATATATGGAACTTAGAAAGATGGTAACAATAACCTTATATGCAAGACAGCAAAAGAGACACAGATGTGTCTGTCTTTTGGACTCTGTGGGAGAGCACAAGAGTGGGATGATTTGGGAGAATGGCATTGAAACATGTAAATTATCATATGTGAAACGAATCACCAGTCCAGGTTCGATGCATGAGACAGGGTGCTCGGGACTGGTATACTGGGATGACCCAGAGGGATGAGATGGGGAGAGAGGTGGGAGAGGGGTTCAGGATGGGGAACACATGTACACCCATGGTGGAAAAAAAAAAGTTAAAAGACACACTTAAATATCTACTCACAAATAAGCTTGCCATTGTGTACAGCTAAGTTCCAGGGAAAAGTCATTTGTCTTATAGAGCTGGCATTTTAGTGCATCTCCCTTCTTCTGCTACTGCTACTAAGTCACTTCAGTCGTGTCCGACTCTGTGTGACCCCATAGACGGCAGCCCATCAGACTCCCCAATCCCTGGGATTCTCCAGGCAAGAACACTGGAGTGGGTTGCCATTTCCTTCTCCAATGCATGAGAGTGAAAATTGACAGTGAAGTCGCTCAGTCGTGTCCGACCCTCAGCGACCCCATGGACTGCAGCCTACCAGGCTCCTCCATCCATGGGACTTTCCAGGCAGGATTACTGGAGTGGGGTGCCATTGCCTTCTCCGCCATTCTTCTGCAGTTGCAGCCTTAGTGTTACATAAGTCCAAACATGTTTGTGTAACTTCTTCATGATATCACCAACTACTATACACAAACAGAGGACACACAAATGGAAGTCTAACATCCCAGACTATAAGAATTTCTAGACTAGAAGCTCAGAATCCTAGACTAGAATAATTTCTATTAGAAAGATTTGAAAATCCCAACATATCATAAATGTGATCTTTTAGAAAAAAAGGAGAAATCAATCAAAACAAAAGAGTTTACAAAGAACAGACCATGCTACATCATCCCCAATCCTGGAGTTATTAAGAGCAAGGAAAATTCTAGAGAACTCCTATCTGTATCTTGATATCAGTAAGCATCTGAAACGGCTGTCCATGGTACCATTTTGAATCAAATAAAGACTGTAGACTCAATGATATTACCATCAGTTCAGTTCAGTTCAGTTCAGTCGCTCAGTTGTGTCCGACTCTTTGCGACCCCATGAATCGCAGCACACCAGGCCTCCCTGTCCATCACCAACTCCCGGAGTTCACTCAGACTCACGTCCATCGAGTCAGTGATGCCACTCAACCATCTCATCCCCTTCTTCTCCTGCCCACAACCCCTCCCACCATCAGGGTTTTTTCCAGTTAGTCAGCTCTTCGCATCAGGTAGCCAAAGTATTGGAGTTTCAGATTCATCATTAGTCCTTCCATTGAATATTCAGGACTGATTTCCTTTAGGATGGACTGGCTGGTTCTCCTTGCAGTCCAAGGGACTCTCAAGAGTCTTCTCCAACACCAC
>NW_011494956.1:13398795-13417282 GCF_000754665.1 Bison bison bison | reverse complement strand
CATCAGGAAGTTCACAGTTCACATATTGCTGAAGCCTGGCTTGGAGAATTTTGAGCATTACTTTACTAGCATGTGAGATGAGTGCTATTGTGCGATAGTTTGAGCATTCTTTGGCATTGCCTTTCTTTGGGATTGGAATGAAAACGAATCTTTTCCAGTCCTGTGGCCACTGCTGAGTTTTCCAAATTTGCTGGCATATTGAGTGCAGCACTTTCACAGCATCATCTTTCAGGATTTGGAATAGCTCAACTGGAATTCCATCACCTCCGCTAGCTTTGTTCGTAGTGAAGCTTTCTAAGGCCCACTTGACTTTACAGGTGAATGCAAATCATATGTCAACTACAGTAGAAGTCTGGTACAGTAGAAGCCCAGTTCACTCATTAAACAAAAAAATAAATAAATAAATTAGAGTAAAACCACCAGAAACACTTATCTACTTTAAATTTTTATTTGATACTAAACTATTCAAACTGTACAATCACTTGTCAATCTTTAGATTGACAGCAAGATATATTTTTCTTCTCTTTCTTGCAAAAAAGCACATCTTTGATAAATCCTTTATGATTCTAAGTTGTTGGGGTTTTTCTAGCAAACAAAGATTTAAAGACATTCACAATTTGAATGCAAACCCCTTTTTCAATTTTTGTGATCTTTTGTCTGTTTTCTAATTTTCTATATTTCTCTCACCCACATCCAAATAGACAGAACTTCTTTAAGCACCTCAGCCTTATCAATTTATTCAAAGCACTTGGCTCAGTTTTCACATAGACAATTTTTCCTTTTCATACTATTATTTCATTGGTTCCCATGATATCTGATTAATTTATATAAAAAGCTACTGTAGCAAGAGCAACTGGTATAAATGGGCTTGAGGCAACTCTTGGAAACATAAGTCTTAACAGTTGAAAGCAGCAGGAATCCCAGACATATCTGAGTAAGTTGCCAGCCTGATTCTGCAAAACACAGAAACTCCTCAGTTGGCTTAAAGACGGTATGGAAAGTACTGGTTACCAGAAGTCATTCAATGGAAGCTGGCAAATCCCCACAATGATAATTTAGAAGCTGCAGCAAAATCGTGGGCATTCTCTGGGGCAGTGCTGACTTGCTCTACAAAGTTCAACATTTCTTTCAGTGTCATGAAGAAGATAGATGAATCAAATTTTCCAGTGGCACAGAATTGATAGGAATACTAACATAGCAAGGATCAACTCAAAATCAAAACACTCTCAACTTCTATGAATTCGTCAGATGTTCTTCCACAGGGAATTTGATATGGAAAACAGTGCAACACTGTTAGGTGCTGGATAATTGCATAAAGATTATATTAGATGCACTTATGTGGATACAACATGATCTCTGGAGTGGCCCAGATCTCCAAATGCCTGGATCATTGCCTGGCATATGGAAGTTGCTCTGCTCAAGAGATATGTTTGAATAGATAAATATACTACTTACAGTGGGAAAAAAGCAAGGTGCTGAAGAATGTACATCATGCATTTGTGCAAAAAGAAAGAGGATAGTCTTTGTTAGTTTGTGTCTAAATAATTGGTGCATAGATAATTACTGGAAAGAAGATCAAGAAATTGATGAATGAGTGTCTCTAGGGAATGTCTCTAGGAAGAGATCCTCCAAGGGATCTTCCCAACTCAGGATCTAGATACCGGATCCTGGATCTCTAGGATATCTGAGATATGAATTAGAAGAAAAATTTACTTTTTTCTATATATTTTTATACTATTCTGATTTTTTCACTGTGTATATATTTTAAATTAACCTAATAGATAATAGTAACTTTAAACTACTTGGAATGTTAGATTGAAAACTGATATTTAAACTACACAAGGATAAAATGTGTAATCCTGCATTTTGCTTAAAAAAATAATTTCCTAACCCCATATGAGAAAGACAAAGTTCTGCACACTTGGGTTCTGAGAAGGGTCTCAGATTCAGGCTTTTTACCTTTATGCAGGGGAGCCCTTCTAACAGCCCCCTGTGTCTTCTGGGTGGGCCACCTCGAAGTCCTCCCACCTGACCTCATAGTCCCTCCCTACAGACCCAGCCCCACCCAAGACATGAAAACTCACCTAAAGGTTATTTCCCATCACTTTTTTCTCTTTCGATTTTTAAAAATTGAAATAATAATATACTGTGTTAAAAGGCAAAAAATTTTGCTAAGCTTACCATGAAAAAAATAGAGGCCCCTGACCCTGCCACCAACACTCCAAGGTTCTACCACCCAAGTGCGATCACTTCCATCTTTTTAGGCTGCTTCAGCTGCTATTTTCTTCTATATTACAAATGTAATATGATGTGATATTCATATGATATATCATCATTGCTTGAATTTCAATGTAAGATATTATCTACTGAGTTATTATTATGTAAGATGAAATATTAACACACTCACAAAACAGCCCCACACAAAATATAATCCAGCCACACCTTCCTAACCTTTCTATATAAGTGACATCAAAAATTTATGCTATTATGCTTATATTAACATTATAAATGGTTAAGAAATGTATTATTCTTTCTTTTCTTTTTTTATACAAATGCCTATTTTTTTTATTTTGCTTGCTTTTCTGTGGACCATCATTGTACATGCTCAGTTGCTCAGTCATGTCCAACTCTTTGCAAACCCATGGACTGTAGCCTGCCAGGCTCCTCTGTCCATGGGATTCTACAGACAAGAATACTGGAATGGGATGCAATTTCCTTCTCTCTGGGATCTTCCCAACTCAAGGATCGAAACTGCATCTCTTAACACCTCCTACATCAGCAGGGGGGTTCTTTACCACTAGCGCCACCTGGGAATGCCACAAATGGCATTCATTATTTCATTCTTTTTTGGCTGAATAATAGTCCATTGTGTATATATACCTCATTGAAGCCCATTGATGTTTAACCTAACTTGAACTATCTATTCTCTATCTCTGCCACACAGCCACCATCCTAGGACCATCACCCTGAAAATTCCTTGTATTTCTCTCCTAGGCTGGATTCTTACTCCCCAAATCTGATCTATGTCCCGTTTTGGAAGACCCCATTCTCCAACTGCTTCCTTGAAATGGTGCATGAAAGGTAAACTGAGACATGAATATTAAAATAAGTTTTCATTCTACTCACACTTTTTTGGAAATTTGGCTAAGTGACACGACTAAGCAACTAACACACACACACACACACACACATAAAAAGTTAGATTGGAAAAACACCTTGCTCTACTATCTTTTAGTTTATACTGTTGTTGTTGAGAAATCTGAGTCCATTCTGATTTATGATCCTTTCTATATGACCCATTTCTCTTCTCCAGAAATTTTTAAGTACTCTTTCTGTCCCCAGGGTTTTGAAATTTTATAATGATATGACTCACATAAATTTTGTTATCATTGTTGTGTTTCATCCACTGAACTGGAGCTCTCTTAAAGGCTCTTTCCACTGGAAACTTATGTTCCATGGCCAAAGAAAATTGTTTTAAATTATATATTTGTTCATTTTCTCATCTGTGATTTTTATGTTCTCTTTCTGAAAAGCTTTGTCTTCAGATATTAGCTTTCTTGACCTGATCCTCTAGTGTTGTTACCTTTCCTCCTATTTTCTACTTGGCATTCCATTCTTTGACAATTTGTGCTACTGTTTTATCTTCCAAAACCTCTACTGAAACATTCATTTATGCTTTCATTTTTAATTTCCAAGAACTCTTTTTTTTCCTTCTCTCTGAATGTTTGGTTTTATTAGCTTTCTGTTCTTGTTTCATGAACACAATACCTTCCTTATTTCTCTGAAAACATTTGGCCATATGGTTTTATTGTTGCTCAGTTTCCATCAGCCCATTCTGTATTGTCTGTTTCCTACAATATTTCCTGTTTCCTTTTCTCTATTTCTTTATTTTGATCTTCATATTTCACAGAAGAGGTTTTCCTCAAAAGGCTAGTGATGATAGGAAGCCCTGCATGCTTGGCTGTGCTTGCCAGGGCCAGAAGAATCCCCACGTGACAATGTCTGTGCATCTTTTCTCTTTGGCATCTTGTTTCTCCTCTCATCCCTGGTTGGGAGGGAAAATTCTGGCTGCTAGTGTTCTTGGAGTTGGTGTCAGAGGCATGGGGCCTTAGTGACTAATACAATTCTGCTTCCTGCTTCCATCACATCCCTGAAGTCCTAATCTACAGAGCCCTGAATCGTTCCCTTTTTAACCATGTGGGGCCAGGACAGGGGCTGGGCTTCTAACTGCTTCTTGACTCAAACATGTTTCATCATCAGCTGCACCCACCTTCCGTGCCCCTAATTCCTGAAGATTTTTGGCACTTTGTGAAAGGAATGAGGTTGTTTCTTCATTTACCTCCTCCATACAAGCACCCTCTGCAGGCTTTCACCATTCAGCTTTTTCTAGACTATTGAGTCAGTTACCACTCGTGTATCAGCTTTCCAACTTCAAGATTTGGCTAACATCTCCCTGCATTGTTTTTGTCCTTGGGCTTATGCCTTCTTTTATCCTGTAACTGTTATTTGGGGAGACATAGCATAGGGGCTTCCCAGGTGGCTCAGTGCTCATGAATCCACCTGCCAATGCAGGAGCCAAAGGAGACTCAGGTTCACTCCCTGGGTTGGGAAGATCCCCTGGAGGAGGAATTGGCAGCCCACTCCAGGATTCTTACTGAGATAATCCTGTGGACAGGAGAGCCTGGCAGACCACAGTCCATAGGGCAGCAAAGAGTTGGACATGACTGAAGCAACTGAGAATGTTAGCTAGAGCTCACACATGCACACACAGGAGACAAAGGGGAAAAGAAATTGTAGGAAAATAAAATTTTGTAGGATCAAAGTTTTAAATATGCTCCTCACTTATGCTGTGAGTTTCAGAGGTTAATTAAAGGACTTTTGAGAAATAATTAACAGTTTGGCCATTGTCTGGAGTTTTTCTACTGCCTTTTATATTTTTATATGGGGGATTCTCCAGGCTTCCCTAGTAGCTCAGATGTTAAAGAATCTGCCTGCAATGTGGGAGATATGGGTTCAATCCCTGGGTTGGGGAGATCCCATGGAGAAGGGAACAGCTACGCACTCCAGTATCCTGGCCTGGAAAAATCCATGGACAGAGGAGCCTGGCAGGCTACAGTCCATGGAGTTGCAAAGAGTCAGACACAAATGAGTAACTTTCACTACTTCACTTATGGGAGGCTCTGCTGTACAGGTTGGGTAAAATGAAGCTGGTTTTGGGTTCCCAACCATGCCCTCTATATTCCATGTTTCTAGACCTCTTCATTCTAGCAGATGGCTCCTCGCCTCTCCCACAGCAGCACGGAGATCCAGGGAGTCGAAGGAGACTGCTTCAGAGGGGCTGTGCTTCAGTGGCAGTATTGTGCAGTTTGAGTAAACTCTGGGAGTTGGTGATGGACAGGGAGGCCGGCATGCTGTGGTCCATGGGGTCTCAAAGACATGACCAAGCAACTGAACTGAACTGAAGTCACTGCACTGAGATGGGATCTGCTCTCCACTATATTCTAGTGGAGTCCTGACAGAGTCAAAGCTAGACATCTCTGAAAGCCTATCTGCAAGCCTTGAATCAACTCTTGCAGCCAGTGACCAGAGCCCAAGCTGGTGACTGTGCACTCCTAACTTGACAGTAGGAGGCAGGACCAGTACAGAGTTCAGTTCCCAGAGCAACTTATTGAAATCATTTAGAAAACAAACACTAATTGACCCTAATGAACCCCTGAACTCTGAAGCAAAATCAGGGTTAAAGATTTTAGTGATGGCTAATTCTGGAAGCCTTCTTGTTTATAGAAGTGAAAACAGTGACAGATTTTATTTTCTTGGGCTACAAAATCACTGTGGATGATGACTGCAGCCATGAAATTAAAAGATTCTTGCTCCTTGGAAGGAAAAGTACAGCCAGCCTAGACAAGGCATTAAAAAGCACAGACATTACTTTGTCAACAAAGGTCCATATAATCAAATCTATGGTTTTTCCAGTAGTCATATATGGATGTGAGAGTTGGACCATAAAGAGGGCTGAGTGCCGGAGAATTAATGCTTTTGAAATGTGGTGCTGGAGAAGACTCTTGAGAGTCCCTTGGACTACAAGGAGGTCAAACCATTCAATCCTAAAGGAAATCAACCTTGAATATTCATTGAAAGGACTGATGCTGAAGCTGAAGCTCCAATCTGGCCACCTGATTCAAAGAGCTGACTCATTGGAAAAGACCCTGATGCTGGGAAAGGGGATGACAGAGGATGAGACAGTTGGATGGAATCACTGACTCAATGGACATGAATTTAAGCAAACTCCAGGAGATGGTGAAGAACAGGAAAGTCTGGTGTGCTACAGTCAATGGGGTCACAAAGAGCCAGACATGACTTAGCAACTGAATAACCACAACAAACATAGGTATACTATAAAAAACAACAGAAAAGGAAAAGTCAGAAAATATCTTTTAAAAGTAGACTGACATATCACTATAAATTATCTTGGCATACTATTGAAAAACACAGCTCATTGATTCCGCAAAATATTTGCTTCCAGAAAAATAGAATTTTTCTAACTCAAGTGTACTCTTCTCATTAATCTAAACTTTGTGACCTTTCTGAATTTTCCACTTGTCTCTGGAAAAGCTTGCCCTCAGTGTGTTTGCTGCTCAACACAACCGAGGATAGTTATAATGTACCAGGCACCACTGTAAATTAGAGTTCCTTCCAAGATCCTCTCTTTATTTTGACTTGATTATTGTTCCTCAAGAAACTATGCAGACAGAATTATCATAAAAGGAAGGTATAAGCATTAGATGAAAATGAAGAATGAACCCACCTTTTCTTGCTGTTGAGGCCATGTGAAGAGCAAAATTTTCAAGGTGCCATCTATTATATAATATAAATTTCACATAAAAAATAGATTAAACACAGAAAAAAATTCTTCTGAGCTTTTCATACTGGTCTCATAAAATTTTAGTGATCACTGCAGGCATTCTCGCTGCTGCTGCTGCTGCTAAGTCGCTTCAGTCGTGTCTGACTCTGTGTGACCCCATAGACGGTAGCCCACCAGGCTCCCCCATCCCTGGGATTCTCTAGGCAAGAATAGTGGAGTGGGTTGCCATTTCCTTCTCTAATGCATGAAAGTGAAAAGTCAAAGTGAAGTCTCTCAGTCATGTCTGACTCTTAGTGACCCCATGGACTACAGCCTACCAGGCTCCTCCATCCATGGGATTTTCCAGCCAAGAGTACTGGAGTGGGGTGCCATTGCCTTCTCCAGCAGGCATTCTTATCAATTCTTAAATGTCATAAACATTTTCTGTGACTTACTGCATCATCATATATGCAGCTTATTGAATCACTGACTTAAGTATCATTCTCACCAATTTCCTTAGGGAATACAGTGATGGAATCATGCACCTAAGAGGGACCCAAGATAGTCCAACCTCTTCCTTTTATTATTGATGTAGTTAGGTAGGTAGAATAGTAGGTAGATAAGTGATAGTTAACTCCAATTTCACAGTGGATTTAAGCCTCTGAAGCAGGTCAGCACCTCCCATACTGGCACATATCCCCAGATATTGATGCAGAAATTAAAACTGGCGACAGTCCAAAACCAAAGTTTTTATAAATAAATAGGCAATGGCACCCCACTCCAGTACTCTTGCCTGGAAAATCCCATGGATGGAGGAGCCTGGTAGGCTGCAGTCCATGGGGTCGCTAAGAGTCGGACACAACTGAGCGACTTCACTTTCACTTTTCACTTTCCTGCATTGGAGAAGGAAATGGCAACCCACTCCAGTGTTCTTGCCTGGAGAATCCCAGGGACGGGGGAGCCTGGTGGGCTGCCGTCTATGGGGTCGCACAGAGTCGGACACGACTGAAGTGACTTAGTAGCAGCAGCAGGAAAGTCTTTTAGGTGGAGTGCACACCAGTCCCTCCAGCTTCATATCCAATCACTTCTGACATTTCCAATACCTACCTGATCCTGGAAGCAACCGAATTTTTCCCCATCAATTAAAGCTCTAAATCAGTTCTGTCTAAATAGAACTTTTTGTCATGATGGAAATTTTCAGCATCTATGTTGTTCAATTAGATAGCCACTAGGCACATGTGTCTAATTAAATTAGTTTAAATTACATAAAAGAAATCACTTCAGTTCCTCACTTGCACCAGCTACTTTTCCAGTGCTCAAAAGCCCCAAGTAGCTAGTGGCTATAGTATTGGCCAACACAAATTAGAACATTTCCATCACTGCAGAAAGTTCTATTGGACAGTGCTGCCCTAACTCATCAAAAACACTTTTAAAATATTCAGAAGCAGAGGTTCTATCATTGTTTATTATAAATGCTTTCCATATTAAAATATTTCTTCACCAGCTATACATGTATTCACACACATATGCACACACATATTCTAAATTCTAATAGCATATTTGAAAATCACTTTTTATTTCACAAAGAGCTTTCCCACTCATGATATTACTTTATTTTCATAAGAATTTATGATCAGACAAGATTAATGTGTTGGGTGATGTGCCTTGCAAAACAGATAGTAGTATCTCACTTCACAATTGAGAAAACTAAGCCCTAGAAAAGTTAAGTGATTTGTCTATGTTATAGAGCCAGAAGTTGGAGAGGTAAAGATTTAAGCAAAGGTTTTCCAACTCCAAATCCACATCTCAGTTTCATAAGTCACAAATTTCATAATTCACAAATTCATTCAAAGTCACAAATTCATACCATTCATTCATTTACTTATTTGTCAACATTTGTTAAGCACCTACTCCAAACCAGCCATTGTGCAGATTCTAGAATACCAAAATTAGTAAGACACATTTCTATTTTAAAGGCACTCCCAGTAAAGCAGACAAGATTAATGAGTGAAACTGGCAGTTACAATCCCCAGTGACTTGAGCAACAGCAGAGGAAGAAGGAGATGCTCTAGGAACACAAAGAGGAGCACCTTGACTGCCATAGTCAAGGCAGGAGGAGGGAATCAACAGAAACTCTGGAGGAAACATCTAAGCTCAGGATGAAAGGAACAGCAGGTGTTGGCTAGGTGAAGAGTGAAGAGTCCTGGAAAAGAAAACAATACATTCCAGGGACTAGAGGCAGGAGTATGCAGGACAAATTCAGCAAACTTTCAAGACAAAGTCAGATTTTTCTCATATGCTCTGATTTAATTTCTTTCCTACTTTCATTCCCTCCAGTCTTCTCTTTCAGTTCCTAGTGTGTTTAATTCTTTTTCCTGATTCCTCCCTTTTCCCACTCCTTTTCCCACTGTCTCCAGTTGCCCAACTCATGACCCCTCTATTATCTCTGCTGCCTTCTCTCTTTTTAACCCCCGAGTTCTCAGTGTTGGCATAGACTTCTGGCACTTTCCTTCCCATAATCTTTGCCAATTCATCCAAAAAGCCTTTCCCAACAAATATACACACAAATATTTGTGCATGTGCGTGATCATACTCCCCAGAGGGAATGCAGAGTGTGCTGCATGCTCTTGTAGATGTTGTTAGCTCAGTTGGCTATTATTTACTGAATGCCCACAGTGTCCCAGGTACTCACTGTTCCAGACACAAAGCAGCCTTCTTGGAGTACACTTCCCAATTGGGGAGCACACAATAAAGGAAGAAATAAATATAGAAAGTGACAGGTTACAGATATCCATACACATCAGTACATAAATGAGATACCATACATGATTCTCTAAGTTGCTCTTTTTCACTCTACTGTATATCAAGGGTGCGTTTACTCTTCAATACAGATCGATCTTTGTGATCTCTTTTTATCTCCAAGGCGACCTTGAGCAGCATGCAGAGGCAGCCTTTTCCTCCCTTTATTGTGCTTCTTTCTCGCAGAAGCTCAGACCCCTGCTTTTACCCTATACATCATTGCTTGGCTCCACTCTGAATCCAGGTGACCTAGTGAGCCACTTAGAGAGCACATCCTAGTCTCTTCTGTATCCCAGGCTCGTTCGTCCCCAGGGGATGCACATGGCAACAGTCAATGTACCCTCAGCCCACAGTGATCAGTTCAGTTCAGTCGCTCAGTTGTGTCCGACTCTTTGCGACCCCATGAATCGCAGCACGATGGGCCTCCCTGTCCATTACCAACTCCCAGAGTCTACCCAAACCCATGTCCATCGAGCTGGTGATGCCATCCAGCCATCTCATCCTCTGTCATCCCCTTCTCCTCCTGCCCCCAATCCTTCCCAGCATTAGGGTCTTTTCCATTGAGTCAACTCTTCACATGAGGTGGCCATAGTGATCAGAAGGACCATAACAACTTAGACTACATTTAGCCACATCCAAGCAAGTCCACACTGATATTTCCAAGCAAGGTCACAGGGTGTCTGGTCTGTGCTTGTTCTTTCACGCCCTCTCTGGATGCATTATGAGCCCACTGCAATTTCCTTTCTGAGTTAAACAGTGTTTCCTTGTTGTTTGTACACTAATTTAAACACCTCCAAATAAACTTCTTTTGTTCTCCCTAAAGGAATAGATAGATAATTAAAGCTTACAACCCAGGGGTCTCCCCAGACGGCACTTCATATGACACATGCTCCAGGAGACAAGCGTTTACTTTGCTGTCAGTCTGAGCCAAGTCCGCATTAAAGGTTCTACGATCTCCCAACTTGGTGACCTGGGGCAGGTTCCTCTGTGGTCACTCTTCCACATATCATCCACCTTCTGGTAACTCCAAATCACTGGCCCCTTGAACATGCCTTGCTTCCTCTCTCCGCCACGTCTTTACAGATTGCTGGTCCATCTATCTGAAATGATAACAAAAACGCCCATCACTTACTTTGCCCCTGCTATCCGCCAGTCCCTATGTCAGCCAGTTTTTAAAATGCAGGTGCCATGTTAAATTTGTTTATTTTTATTTATTTGTTTGTTTTTGGCTCTGTGTGGGCTTTCTCTAGAAAAACCCTTGAGATAGAATAATTGCCTATTTCTTGGAACTGAACAATGAATCAATTTTCTTTCTTTCTTCTTTTTATACTTTTATTAAGGTACATTCACATACCATAAAATTCATGAATTTTTAAAAAGTAAGCAATCTAATCACTTTAGTAAGTTTACAGAGTTCAGCAATCATCACTACAATTTTAGAACATTCCCATTACTCCAATAAAAAATCCTTCTTGCCCATTTCTCATCACTCCCCAAACTCCACCCCAGGCAACCACTAATCTATCAATATTTTCTATCTCTATAGATTTTTCTTTCTGGACATTTAAATAAATGGAATTATCTCATATGTGGTCTTTTGTGTCTGGCTTTTCTCTTAGCATGGTTTTGAGGTTCACCTATATTGGAGAATGTATCAGAACTCTTTTTCTTATTAGTGCTGTATCAGTTCAGTTCAGTTCAGTCACTCAGTCATGTCTGACTCTGCAACCCGATGGACCATAGCACACCAGGCCTCCCTGTCGATCACCAACTCCTGGAGTTCACCCAAACCCATGTCCATTGAGTCGGTGATGTCATCCAACCATCTCATCCTCTGTCGTCCCCTTCTCCTCCTGTCCTCAGTCTTTCTCAGCATCAGGGTCTTTTCAAATGAGTCAGCTCTTCGCATCAGGTGGCCCAAGTATTGGAGTTTCAGATTCAGTATCAGTCCTCCCAATGAACACTTAGGACTGATCTCCTTTAGGATGGACTGGTTGGATCTCCTTGCAGTCCAAGGGACTCTCAAGAGTCTTCTCCAACACCACAGTTCAAAAGCATCAATTCTTCGGTGCTCAGCTTTATTTATAGTCCAACTCTTACATCCATATATGACTACTGGAAAAACCATAACCTTGACTTGATGGACCTTTGTTGGCAAAGTAATGTCTCTGCTTTTTAATATGCTGTCTAGGTTGGTCATACCTTTCCTTCCAAGGAGTAAGCGTCTTTTAATTTCATGGCTGCAATCACCATCTGCAGTGATTTTGGAGCCCCCCCCCCCCAAAAAAAAAAGTCTGCCACTGTTTCCACTGTTTCCCCATCTATTTCCCATGAAGTGATGGGACTGGATGCCATGGTCTTAGTTTTCTGAATGTTGAGCTTTAAGCCAACTTTTTCACTCTCCTCTTTCACTTTCATCAAGAGGCTCTTTACTTCTTCTTCACTTTCTGCCAAAAGAGTGGTGTCATCTGCATATCTGAAGTTATTGATATTTCTCCCAGCAATCTTGATTCCAGCTGGCGCTTCATCCAGCCCAGCATTTCTCATGATGTGCTCTGCATAGAAGTTAAATAAATATGGTGATAATATACAGCCTTGATGTACTCCTTTTCCTATTTGGAACCAGTCTGTTGTTCTGTATCCAGTTCTAACTGTTGCATACAGATTTCTCAAGAGGCAGGTCATACAGGTTTCTCAAGAGGTAGGTCAGGTGGTCTGGAATTCACATCTCTTTCAGAATTTTCCACAGTTTATTGTGATCCACACAGTCAATAAGCAGAAATAGATGTTTTTCTGGAACTCTCTTGCTTTTTCCATGATCCAGTGGATGTTGGCAATTTGATCTCTGGTTCCTCTGCCTTTTTTAAAACCAGCTTGAACATCTTGAAGTTCACAGTTCATGTATGGCTAAAGCCTGGCTTAGAGAATTTTGAGCATTACTTTACTAGTGTGTGAGATGAGTGCAATTATGCAGTAGTTTGAGCATTCTTTGCATTGCCTTTCTTTGGGATTGGAATGAAAACTGACTTTTACCAGTCCTGTGGCCACTGCTGAGTTTCCCAAATTTGCTGGCATATTGAGTGCAGCACTTTCACAGCATCTTTTAGGATTTGAAAGAGCTCAACTGGAATTCCATCACCTCCACTAGCTTTGTTTGTAGTGATGCTTCCTAAGGCCCACTTGACTTCACGTCCAGGATGTCTGGCTCTAAGTGAGTGATCATACCATCATGATTATCTGGGTCATGAATATCTTTTTTATACAATCTTCTGTGTATTCTTGCCACCTCTTCTTAGTGCTGTATAGGATTCTGTGAATATTCTATGAATTCTATAGTCTATGAATATACCACATTCTGTTCATCTGTTCTGTGGCTGATAGACATTTTGGTTGTTTCCAGTCTCTGCTACTGTGAATAATGCTGCATACATGTCTTTTTTGTGGACATAGGATAGGATGAAATTATTACTCCCAATACTTCATTCCCCATCAATAAGATAATATTACCACATCTTTGCCATATAATCTTGCAGCATCTACTCTTCTGAACAGAGTATAATTCCCCCCTCCCCCATTAATGTTGGACTTGGCCATGTGAGTTATTTTGACCAATGGATTGTCAGCAAAAGTAATGGTATGACACATCCAAGATGAGGTACTAAGTAACATGAGAAATGTGTACTCATCCCTCTTGAGGTTAGGCCATCTGCCATGAGAATACACCCAAGGTACCTTCTGGTCTCTAAAAGAGAAGACATGTGAAGCTGATCTGAACCCAATATATAGCCTCTGACAATAAATCCTGCTAATCTCAGCTGAGTCCAGCACTGGCCCCACCAATTATAGAGTTACGAGTGAAAAAACTATGTATTACCTGTTGTTAGCAACTGACTTTGGGGAATGGTTTTTATGAAACATTATTTCAGCAATAACTGACTAATACATCTTACTCTCTTCCTAATCCTTTATCCAAATTACCATTATATATCCTTACAGCATATACAACTTATCTGATATGCGGCAGGATTTCACATGTACTCTATTAAATTATTCTTTACTTCCCTCTGTGTGGTAACTTCCATGATGAACATGAAAGTCCAAGGGATCATTAAGTATAGTTATACTTAATAGAACTATTAAGTATAGTTCCTAGTATGTGGTAAGCACTCAAAGATGTTTCTTAAAATATTTTTGGTACATATAGTCTTTTCCTGGCACCAAGAAAATCATTTCCAATCAACACTGAGTATTATCTTATGGGCAAAATGAATTCTCACTTTTAATTTTCTCTTTTCTACCTACTGCTCCTTCTATTTTCCATCATAATTTTTTTCTTTTTAAAATTTATTTATTTTTAATTGAATGATAATTGCTTTACAGTATTGTGTTGGTTTCTGCCAAATATCAACATGAATGAGCCATAGGTATGTCCCCTCCTTCTTGAACCTCCCTCTCACCTTTGTTCCCATCCCACCTCTAAAATTTTAATCATCTCTTTTATATCCATTTTCTCTGGATCCTCACAATAACCCAGTTTTATTCCCAATTAATAGATCATGATGAGAGAGGAAGTGACCTTCTGAAGGTCACACAGCTAGGAAGGACAGAAGACCTGTTAGGTCTGACCATAGGCCCAGTATATTACTGAGAAAGAAGTGCCCCTGGATACAGAGTGAAGTAAGCCAGAAAGAAAAACACCAATACAATATACTAACACATATATATGGAATTTAGAAAGATGGTAATGATAACCCTGTATGCGAGACAGCAAAAGAGACACTGATGTATAGAACAGTCTTTTGGACTCTGTGGGAGAGGGTGGGCGATGATTTGGGAGAATGGCATTGAAACATGTATAATATCATATAAGAAATGAATCACCAGTCCAGGTTGGATGCAGGTTACAGAATGCTTGGGGCTGGTGCACTGGGATGACCCAGAGGGATGGTATGGGGAGGGAGGTGGGAGGGGGGTTCAGGATGGGGACTCGTGTACACCCATGGCGGATTCATGTTGATGTATGGCAAAACCAATACAATATTGTAAAGTAATTAACCTCTAATTAAAATAAATAAATTTTAAAAAAAGATAAATTTCCACCACTATCATAAAAAAAAAAAAGAAGAAGAAGTGCCCTTGGTTATTTCTCATCTGAGTGTTTTTTTGTGTTTTGGCTTTTCTGCTCTCCCAGGCAGTCCATCAGTCATTGGGGTCACAAATTTTTGCTCTGCCTGTTTCTTTTCTGATAAACTCTGATTTTGTTTCTATATTACTGGGCAGCCAACATTATGAATCTTCTCCTATGTGACAGCAAAGGCTGATGTGTTTTCTGTTTTGCATACCTTTGCTTTAAGCACACTTTTTTTTTTTCTTATATAAAATCTGGTGCTACTTCTGCTTTTCTTACTTTCAGATGTTTATTTTCAATATGAAATAGTTTGTAAGGCTTATCTACTTGACCAAATTATTCTATTTACTATAGCCTCTATAAACCATTTTTAATAACTTCTTCCACTCATCCATCAATTTCTTCTTTATGAGGACAGCTCTCCTTTAACATTTCTTTGCATATAGTGTTCTTGAATATTTACCAATAAAAAATTTGTCTTTTCCTTTCCCCTTTCCCTGATACTTCTTTTTCAAAGATTAATGTTCATAACATTTTGTGTCCCTGTGTATGAATTATTTCAAAAAATAGAAAACACCCCTCCATTCTGGGTATGTTACCTTTTGGTTACTTGTTTGAGAATTCAAGGAGTTCACAACTCTTGAAATAAGTTTAAATTGACAAAACTCTGGGTCGGTAGAGTGAGGATGATGAAGTTACTTTCCCCCTCCAATTAAAGCTTTCTTTAGAATGAAATAAAAATCATATGTTGAATGCTAAGAGGGAAAGAAGCCAGTAAGATGACAAAATATGGTAAAAAGCACTCATTGGGACATTTCAAAATCTGTGTTAGCAGAGGAGGAATAAACAGAAAAGGTAAGGGTTTAATCTGATAATATTTAAAGCAACAATATTAATTCCTACTGACCTATCTGGAGCTTTTATTCATGCATTCATTCAACATTTATTGATATTTTACTATGCATCAACAATTATCAAAATACCTAGCCTATAGGTTGGCATTCAATAAATATCCAGTGCCCTGGATTGAATTCTTATGCAATGAGAATAGAGATAAATACTATAATGAAGATAGTTTGGTCTCTTGAGCTTACAATCTGGAGGATTAAGAAGAGGCTTAATATTCATTGGAGAATGTATTAGGTACTGGAAAGTTTTAACTAATCTCCCATTTAATCCTAATAGCTCATACTCTAAGGATAAGAAAAATGGGGACTAAAGTCACTTAGGGATACACTGGGAGAAGTAGCAGTAAATTGAATCACCAATGGCCTAAATAAATAGAAATTTGTTTTTCTCACATAACAGATAGGCAGGTGAATTTCTGGATACAATAGGTAAAAATATCAAGATTGACACTTCTATGGCTCTTTTGTTTTTTTCTTTTCTTCCTTTAGTTTCATGGTTACAAGACACGTGCTGTATCTCTGTATATCAATCCATATTCAAGACATAAATAAGAAGAATGGTGCTATATACTTTGACAAGGAGAAAAATAGTGCTATATATTTCTGTCCTTTTTAATAGTAGAGGAAAATCAGATTTAACATCATATTGTTTCCTATGTATTATTTCATTTAACTGTCTTCTCATTGGAATACATTTTTTAAAAGTTCTTTTGGTGAAGATCTGTGGTAGTAAAATTTCTGAGTCCTCATTGTCTGAAAATTTACTTATTTAATGTGCATACCTGAATTACAATTGAGCTAGGTATAAAAATAAGTTCAAAATTATTTTCCATCATGGTTTTGAAGATATTTCTCCATTGTCTACTTGATTTAAATATTGCTAAGTAGAGAATGACATTGAAACATGTAAAATATCATATAAGAAACGAGTTGCCAGTCCAGGTTCGATGCACGATACTGGATGCTTGGGGCTAGTGCACTGGGACGACCCAGAGGGATGGTATGGGGAGGAAGGAGGGAGGAGGGTTCAGGATGGGGAACACATGTATACCTGTGGCAGATTCATTTTGATATTTGGCAAAACTAATACAATTATGTAAAGTTTAAAAATAAAATAAATTTAAAAAAATATTGCTAAGTAGAAGTCTGGTGTCACTCAAATTATCATTCCATTGTAGTTAATCTGCCTTTTGTAACTGCTCTATTGTTCAGTCACTCAGTTCTATCCTACTCTATGTGACTCCATGGACTACAGTACGCCAGGCTTTCCTGTCCTTTACTGTCTCCTAGAGTTTGTAATTGCTATCTTTTTTATAATTCTTATTTTGATTGAAGTATAGTTGATCTACAATATTTCAGGTGTATAGCAAAGTGATTCATTTATATATATGCAAATTTTTTTCAGACTATTTTCCATCATAGGTTATTACAAGCTATTGAATATAGTTCCTTGTGTTATAGGTCCTTATTATTTGTCTGTTTTATACATAATAGTTTGTGTCTGCTAGTCCCGTGTCCGAGATCAGGGGTGGGGAAGAGAGGAGTTACCCCACGTCCGAGGTCAGGAGCGGCGGCTGGGAGGAGATACCCTACGCCCCAAGCCCGAGGCCAGGGGCAGCGGCCGGGAGGAGCAACCTCACGCCGAGGCCAGGGGGATGGCCAGGAGGACCAACCCTACGTCCAAGAAGCCGTGGCTGCGCAGGCGCAGGAGGGCCTAGAGGAGCTATCCCACGTTGAGGATCAGGAAGGGTGGCAGTGAGGAGATACCCTCTTCCAAGGTAAGGAGCAATGGCTGCGTTTTGCTGGAGCAGCCGTGAAGAGATACCCC
Organism: Bison bison bison; assembly: GCF_000754665.1. Classification (NCBI taxonomy): domain Eukaryota; kingdom Metazoa; phylum Chordata; class Mammalia; order Artiodactyla; family Bovidae; genus Bison; species Bison bison. The sequence goes on along the minus strand of NW_011494956.1, from coordinate 13,399,778 downwards.
ACACCCAAGGTAAGAGAAACGCAAGTAAGACGGTAGGTGTTGCAAGAGGGCGTCAGAGGGCAGACACACTGAAACCATACTCACAGAAAACTAGTCAATCTAATCACACTAGGACCACAGCCTTGTCTAACTCAATGAAACTAAGCCATGCCCAGGGAACCCAAGACAGGCGGGTCATGGTGGAGAGATCTGACAGAATGTGGTCCACTAGAGAAGAGAATGGCAAACCACTTCAGTATTCTTGCCTTGAGAACCCCATGAACAGTATGAAAAGGCAAAATGATAGGATACTGAAAGAGAACTCCCCAGGTCAGTAGGTGCCCAATATGCTACTGGAGATCAGTGGAGAAATAACTCCAGAAAGAATGAAGGGATGGAGCCAAAGCAAAAACAATACCCAGCTGTGGATGTGACTGGTGATAAAAGCAAGGTCCGATGCTGTAAAGAGCAATATTGCAAAGGAACCTGGAATGTCAGGTCCATGAATCAAGGCAAATTGGAAGTGGTCAAACAAGAGATGGCAAGAGTGAACGTCGACATTCTAGGAATCAGTGAACTGAAATGGACTGGAATGGGTGAATTTAACTCAGATGACCATTATATCTACTACTGCAGGCAGGAATCCCTCAGAAGAAATGGAGTGGCCATCATGGTCAACAGAAGAGTCCAAAATGCAGTACTTGGAGGCAATCTCAAAAATGACAGAATGATCTCTGTTCGTTTCCAAGGCAAACCATTCAATATCACAGTAATCTAAGTCTATGCCCCAACCAGTAATGCTGAAGAAGCTGAAGTTGAATGGTTCTATGAAGACCTACAAGACCTTTTACAACTAACACCCAAAAATGATGTCCTTTTCATTATAGGGGACTGGAATGCAAAAGTAGGAAGTCAAGAAACACCTGGAGTAACAGGCAAATTTGGCCTTGGCATACAGAATGAAGCAGGGCAAAGGCTAATAGAGTTTTGCCAAGAAACTGCAC
>NW_011494956.1:13397424-13398695 GCF_000754665.1 Bison bison bison | reverse complement strand
ACATGGACATCACCAGATGGTCAACACTGAAATCAGATTGATTATATTCTTTGCAGCCAAAGATGGAGAAGCTCTATACAGTCAGCAAAAACAAGACCAGGAGCTGACTGTGGCTCAGATCATGAGCTCCTTATTGCCAAATTCAGACTTAAATTGAAGAAAGTAGGGAATACCACTAGACAGTTCAGGTATGACCTAAATCAAATTCCTTATGATTATACAGTGGAAGTGAGAAATAGATTTAAGGGCCTAGATCTGATAGATAGAGTGCCTGATGAACTCTATCAGGAATGAGGTTCGTGACATTGTACAGGAGACAGGGATCAAGACCATTCCCATAGAAAAGAAATGCAAAAAAGCAAAATGGCTGTCTGGGGAGGCCTTACAAGTAGCTGTGAAAAGAAGAGAAGTGAAAAGCAAAGGAGAAAAGGAAAGATATAAACATCTGAATGCAGAGTTCCAAAGAATAGCAAGAAGAGATAAAAAAGTCTTCCTCAGTGATCAATGCAAAGAAATAGAGGAGAACAACAGAAGGGGAAAGACTAGCGATCTCTTTAAGAAAATTAGAGATACCAAGGGGACATTTCATGCAAAGATGGGCTCAATAAAGGACAGAAATGGTATGGATCTAACAGAAGCAGAAGATATTAAGAAGAGATGGCAAGAATACATAGAAGAATTGTACAAAAAAGATCTTCACGACCCAGATAATCACGATGGTGTCATCACTGACCTAGAGCCAGACATCCTGGAATGTGAAGTCAAGTGGGCCTTAGAAAGCATCACTATGAACAAAGCTAGTGGAGGTGATGGAATTCCAGTTGAGCTATTTCAAATCCTGAAAGATGATGCTGTGAAAGTGCTGCACTCAATATGCCAGCAAATTTGGAAAACTCAGCAGTGGCCACAGGACTGGAAAAGGTCAGTTTTCATTCCAATCCCAAAGAAAAGCAATGCCAAAAAATGTTCAAACTACCGCACAATTGCACTCATCTCACACGCTAGTAAAGTAATGCTCAAAATTCTCCAAGCCAGGCTTCAGCAATATGTGAACCGTGAACTTCCTGATGTTCAAGCTGGTTTTAGAAAAGGCAGAGAAACCAGAGATCAAATTGCCAACAGCTGCTGGATCATGGAAAAAGCAAGAGAGTTCCAGAAAAACATCTATTTCTGCTTTATTGACTATGCCAAAGCCTTTGACCGTGTGGATCAAAATAAACTGTGGAAAATTCTGAAAGAGATGGGAATACCAGACCACCTGATCTGCCTCT
>NW_011494956.1:13374541-13397324 GCF_000754665.1 Bison bison bison | reverse complement strand
AGGCTATGGTTTTTCCTGTGGTCATGTATGGATGTGAGAGTTGGACTGTGAAGAAGGCTGAGCGCTGAAGAATTGATGCTTTTGAACTGTGGTGTTGGAGAAGACTCTTGAGAGTCCCTTGGACTGCAAGGAGATCCAACCAGTCCATTCTGAAGGAGATCAGCCCTGGGATTTCTTTGGAAGGAATGATGCTAAAGCTGAAACTCCAGTACTTTGGCCACCTCATGTGAAGAGTTGATTCATTGGAAAAGACTCTGATGCTGGGAGGGATTGGGGGCAAGAGGAGAAGGGGACGACAGAGGACGAGATGGCTGGATGGCATCACTGACTCGATGGACGTGAGTCTGAGTGAACTCCAGGAGTTGGTGATGGACAGGGAGGCCTGGTGTGCTGCGATTCATGGGGTCACAAAGAGTCGGACACGACTGAGCGACTGATCTGATCTGATCTGATCTGAGTCCCAAAGTGAATTTGTCCCTCCCCTACTTGCTTTCCCCTTTGGTACCATAAGTTTGTTTTCTATAACAGTTTTTGTTTGTGTTTTATAAATAAGTTGATTTATATCATATTTTAGATACCATATATAAGTAATATCATATGTTATTTGTCTTTCTCTAACTTTCTTCACTTTGTATGATATTTCTAGGTCCATCCATGTTGCTACAAATGACATTATTTCACTATTTTTTTGTGGCTGAGGAATACTCTATATGTATGTAATATGTATATACACACCACATCTTCTTGATTTAGCCATCTCTCAGACATTTAAGTTGTTTTCATATCTTGGCTACCATAAATAGTGCTTCTATGAACATTAGGGTTCATGTATCTTTTCTCCAGATATATGCTTAGGAGTGGGATTACTGGATGACATGGTAGTTCTATTTTTAGTTTTTAAAGAAAACTCCATATTGGTTTCCATAATGGCTGCACCAATTTACATTCCCATAAATAGGAGTGTTTATTTTTCTGCAGTGTTTGTTATTTATGGACATTTTAATGATGGCCATATGACCACAGTGAGTTGATACTTGATTGTAGTTTTGATTTGTATTTCACTAATGTAATTGTTATTTTAAAATTTTTCTGTTTTTTCTTAATGTTCTGAAGTTTCATACAAAGTTTCTAAGTATAGGTTATTTTTATTTATCCTGTTCTGCACTGGTGGTCTCTATAAATCTCAAAACTATGACCATATCAGGTATTGGAAATTTTCAGATACTGACTTTCTTCCATTCTCTTCATTTTCTCTTCCTGAAACTCTTATCACAGTGCTTAGATTTCATCTATTTTAATTTTTTCTTTACTTTTTCCCATACTTTCATCAAAGAGTAAGCAAAGACATTCAGTTTAGTTAAAAACAAAGATGAAATTTACTTGAATAAGAGGAAGATAAAACATATACAGATTGATTACCAGGGGGAAAATAGTGATACAGGGTTTATAAAAGAAAAAATAAACCCATTTTGTGGTAATGATATACTTATTTTTATGTCCTTGGTAGATGTTTGGCTGAAATTGTGTGCCCTGGAGCATATTACCATTGTGGTCAGGGAGACAGCTCAAGTTACATGGATTGTCCACAAAATATTGTGATCTCACCCAGGAAAGTTTGTGGGATGCTCATCACTAGGCAGTGGCTGCTCCTGTCCTTCTGATGGCTTCTCCACTTCAGTAAACCTGAGACTACACATTTCCCTCACTATTATTCTTTATTTTTTAATCTCTTGTTCTTTTTGTATAACACTCTGGAATACTCCTCAGCTCAACGTTTTGGCTCACTGATTCACCCTTCAACTGGTTCAATGTGCTATTTAAACCATAAATCAAGGATTCTTTTCTCAATAACTGTAAGTAGATAATTAGACACTCATGTGACTGACAAGTTGCTGTTTGCTATCATATAGGAGCTCAGCCTGGGCATAATCAGGGGATTTGGCTTCTCATCATGTGGGCCTCAACAATGGGGTGTAGGAGAGTAGCTCAGTCCCAAAAGCTAGTGTCCTGAGAGATCCAGAGGGAAGCTGTATTACCTTTCATGATTTAGCTTTGGCTATGGAAGTACCATAACCACAACCCTGCCTAAATTTAAGGGATGAGAACATAGATTCTATCCCTCAATGAGAACTATGTCCAAGTCATATTATAAGAAGGGAATCTGGAATGGGAATTGTGATGGAAAATTCAGTTCAGTCACTCAGTCATGTCTGACTCTTTGCAACCCTATGGCCTGCAGCATGCCAGGCTTCCCTGTTCATCACCAACTTCCTGGTTTGCTCAAACCATCGAGTCTGTCACGCCATCCAACCATCTCATCCTCTGTTGTCCCCTTCTCCTCTTCCCTTCAATCTTTCCCAGCATCAGGGTCTTTTCCAATGAGTCAGTTCTTTGCATCAGGTGGCCAATGTATTGGAGTTTCAGCTTCAGCATCAGTCCTTCCAATGAATATTCAGGACTGATTTCCTTTAGGATTGGCTGGTTTGATCTCCTTACAGTGCAAGGGACTCTCAAGAGTCTTCTCCAACACCACAGTTCAAAAGCATCAATTCTTTGGCATTCAGCTTTATTTATAGTCCAACTCTTACATCCATATATGACTACTGGAAAAACCATAGCTTTGACTAGACAGAACTTTGTTGGCAAAGTAATGTCTCTCTGATTTTTAATATGCTGTCTGGGTTGGTCATAGCTTTTCTTCCAAGGAACAAGCGTCTTTCAATTTCATGGCTGCAGTCACCATCCACAGTGATTTTGGAGCCCAAGAAAATAAAGTTTTGTCACTGTTTCCATTGTTTCCCCATCTATTTACTATGAAGTGATGGGACCAGATGCCATGATCTTAGTTTTCTGAATGTTGAGCTTTAAGCCAACTTTTTCACTCTCCTCTTTCACTTTCATCAAGAGGCTTTTGAGTTCCTCTTCACTTTCTGCCATAAGGGTGGTATCATCTGCATATCTGAGGTTATTAATATTTCTCCCAGCAAATTATGAAAATCTGTCACATTTTCTTTCCTTTTTGATGGTGACCTTCTTGAGTTACTGGTCAGTTTTGTTGTGGGTCACTTATATAGTCTGTCCCCTCTTCTTGGGGCAGTCTCATGACAGTGGTGGATTCAGACTCACAGAGACAATGCTACAAGAGCCCAGAGACCACCTGAGCCCTTAGCAGCAGTGTGGTGGCCTCAGCTCTCTGCTGTGGTTCCTGTTCTACTTTTTCTATCAAGGACTCCCCATTTTAAGTGCACAGACAGTCCCTTTGTTGTTTTATAGCTTGGCTATGTATTTCCTTTTACTATCATTTTGGTGATTTGGTGTATGAAGGGAAGATTTAGCATTTCCTCAACCTATCATACTGAACAGAATTTCCTTGGTTGGAATTTTTATTGTCTATATTTTACAGTTAAAGAATGTGAGGCTCAGAAAGTTTAAGTGACTTGCCTAAGCTTGAGAGGTTGAAATGAGTCTGACTCCAAAGTTACTATGCTCTACCCCATCTCACTTAAAAGTTCTTGTTCATGTCCAAAATATTACTGTAGATAAAGGAGACAGATTTCATCAACCATACATATAAATCCATCCAACTCTCTTGTAATCAGACCTCATATATGAAGTATTTTAGTACATCAGTAGGAATGGCTTATGAAACTTTGATAGCTTGAATCCAGCAGCTTCTTATCCCATGATTTGAAAAGATATCTCACCATTTTTGATAACAAATTCTTTACCAGGAAAAAATATATATGATTTTATAACTTGCAATGGTCAGATACTAGGTAGCAGGATCATACTAACTTTCTGTATAATATTTTATAATAAACCTAAAATTGTGAGTTTAAAACAGAGCAATTAATTTCTTAACACTTCTTTTAATAATATTTCCAGTGACTCATAGGAACTGATTTCCTTCCTTCAAGCCTGTGAGTATACATCAACTCAGAATAACAAACCAGAAACAACCCCAAGGCATCGAGTCATCATGTTGTTGTTGTTTAGCCTCTGGGTCATGTCTGACTCTTTTGCCCACAGACTGTAGCCGTCCAGGCTCCTCTGTCCATGGGATTTCCCAGGCAAGAATACTGGAGTGGGTTGCTATTTTCTTCTCCAGGGGATCTTCCCAATCCAGGGATCAAATCTGTGTCTCCTGCATTAGCAGGTGGGTTCTTTACCACTGAGCCACCTGGGAAGCCCAGAGAGCTGCCTGGAAATAATCATCATAGCCATTTTAGTATTATTGTCTTGGAAAAAGACATTTTGTTTAAATATAAATTATATATAAGTTTGCACTTAGACTCTTCAATGGCTCTTCCCTTTCACATCCTCTGGGTCATTTCTATTTCATTTTCTTGTCCCTTCTCACCATTTTTCAACTCAACATGAAAGTCTTGACTCAGCTCTCAATATGCTACATGGGGGAGCAGTGGTTCCCACACGTGGAGAGCAGTATAACTACCGACAAAGCCAAGAAAAGTATCACATACAAAAATGTAAAGCCATGGGGCTAACATGAGAGTTGATAGTTGTTTATTTTGCCAAGTACATTAAAACAAAGAAAAAGAAAAGAAAAGAAAAGCTACTATCATTTCCAAAACAAGGACACACATACTTTTAAAGATTAAGAAAAATGTAATCTCACACTTCAGATTTTCTTTCTTTTTTTTTTCATTACTGTTTATCATGCGTGTGTGCTTAGTCATTTCAGTCATCTTATTCTTTGTGACCCTACAGACTATGGCCCACCAGGCTCCTCTGTCAATGGGATTCTCTAGGCAAGAATGCTAGAGTGTGTTGCCACCCCAGGGGGTCTTCCTGACCCAGTGATCAAATCTGAGTCTCCTGTGTCTCCTGCATTGCAGGTGGATTCTTTACCACTGAGCTACCAGGGAAGCCTGTATTGTTTATCATAGGATATTGAATACAGTTCCCTGTCCTATATGGTAGGATTTTGCTGTTTATTTATTCTATATTTAAGAGTTTGCATTTGCTAATCACAAGCTCATAATCCAACCCTCCTGCTTGGCAATTACAAGTCTGTTCCTTGTATCTGTGAGCCTGCTTCTGTTTTATACATAATTTCTTTTGTGTCATATTTTAGATTCTACCTATAAATGATATCATACGGTATTTGTCTTTCTCTTTCTGACTTCCCTCAGTTCAATTCAGTTCAGTTGCAGTCGTGTCCAACTCTTTGTGACGCCATAGACTGCAGCATGCCAGGCTTCCCTGTCCATCACCAACTCCCGGAGCTTACCCAAACTCATGTCCATTGAGTTGGTGACGCCATCCAACCATCTCATCTTCTGTTGTCCCCTTCTCCTCCACCTTCAATTTTTCCCCACATCAGGGTCTTTTCAAATGAGTCAGTTCTTTGAATCAAGTGGCCAAAGTATTGGAGTTTCAGCTTCAGCATCAGTCCTTCCAATGAATATTCAGGATTGATTTCCTTTAGGATGGACTGGGTGGATCTCTTTGCAGTCCAAGGGACTCTCAAGAGTCTTCTCCAACACCACAGTTCAAAAGCATCAATTTTTCCATGCTCAGCTTTATTTCCCTTGCTGCTGCTGCTGCTGCTGCTAAGTCGCTTCAGTCGTGTCTGACTCTGTGCGACCCCATAGACGGCAGCCCACCAGGCTCCCCCATCCCTGGGATTCTCCAGGCAAGAACACTGGAGTGGCTTGCCATTTCCTTCTCCAATGCATGAAAGTGAAAAGTGAAAGTGAAGTCGCTCAGTCGTTTCCGACCCTCAGCAACCCCATGGACTGCAGCCCTCTAGGCTCCTCCATCCATGGGATTTTCCAGGCAAGAGTACTGGAGTGGGGTGCCATTGCCTTCTCCTTATTTCCCTTAGTCATACTTTAATTTTTAAACATGAAAAACTCACTGTAATTTTTTTTTGTGGTTCATTCATCTCCCCACAAGACAAAAAACTGACTTGTGGTTTGGGAATATTTGCTCTAGGTAATGTTGGAATTACTAAAGGAGATCAGTCCTAGGTGTTCATTGCAAGGACTGATGTTGAAGCTGAAACTTGAATACTTTGGCCACCTCATGCAAAGAGTTGACTTATTGGAAAAGACCCTGATGCTAGGAGGGATTGGGGGCAGGACAAGAAGGGGACGACAGAGGATGAGATGGCTGGATGGCATCACCGACTCAATGGACATGGGTTTGGATAAACTCCGGGAGTTGGTGATAGACAGGGAGGCCTGGCGTGCTGCGATTCATGGATTTGCAAAGAGTCGGACATGACTGAGCGACTGAAATGACTGACTGAATCTTGTTCCAGTGTGATGTCACTTACAGCTGTGACTGGACATCAGCTGGCATATCACTGTCCCTTAGTTTTTCTTCACTCTCCTGCAGTGCACCTCTTCCTCCACATACCTGGGGACCCAGTCATGTTTGTCAAAAATAACTGCACAAAATTCTGCCTGCCTACTCTTCAATAATGATGTATTTTTTTGACTTGGGCAGGTATACTGTGTAACCACTGATCTCATTTATCCCAAAGGCTTGTTGGTTTTGGGAATCTATATGTTTCACTTGTGCTTCTTAGTCATATGGGTAAAGATTTCACCACTTTCACAGAACATCCAAGGTCTTCTCACACTTTGGGACATAAGAATCTCTAAGAATCTAGAGCGAACATTTTCTTTAACCCTCAATGAGCAGAAGACAGTAGTCAAAGGGGAAGCATCAATTATATATGTATATAGTCTCACACAACAGAAAGTCCAGCTGATGCAGCTGATGGGAGGGACTGGTGGTGGAAAAAAACTGGATCTTGCTCTGTGGGCAGGGCCATGCTTAGTAAAGCTTTAATCCAATTATCTGCTGATGGGTGGGGTTGCGCTCCCTCCCTGTTGACTGTTTGACCTGAGGCAGCCCAGCCTTGGGGTCTACAGGCTCTATGGTAGGATTGGTGGAATCCCCCCAAGAGGACTTATGCCAGGAGGCCCCTTCCAGGATTGCTGTTGCCAGTGCACCTGTCCCCATGGTGAGCCACTGCCAACCCACACCTCCAAGGCAGACCCTACAACACTGGCAGGAGGAGATGTGTGCACTTCATTCTACTCTGCCATCTTGAACAAGAAAAGCCTCATCCACCAGAGGGCAGACAGAAGAAGCAAGATGAACCATAATTCTGCTGCAGCTAGAACCAAAACCACATCACAGAAAGTTAACAGGATGAAAAAGTAAAGGGTTTTGTACCAGATGAAGGGACAAGATGTTGTTGTTGTTGGTCAGTCACTCAGTCATGTCCAACTCTTTGCTACCTCATGGACTGCAGCATGCGAGGCTTCCCTGTCCTTTACCAGTGCCCGGAGCTTGCTCAAACTCATGTCCACTGAGTTGGTGATGCCATCCAACCATCTCATCCTCTGTTGTCCCCTTCTCCTCCTGCCTTCCATCGTTCACAGCATCACGGTCTTTTCCAATGAGTCAGCTGTTCACATCAGGTAGTCAAAGTACTGGAGCTTCAGTTTCAGTATCAGTCCTTCCAAAGAATATTCAGGCTTTATTTCTTTTAGGATTGCCTGATTCAATCTCCTTGCAGTCCAAGGGACTCTCAAGAGTCTTCTACAACTACAGTTCAAAAGCATTAACTCTTCAGTGCTCAGCTTTCTTTATGATTCAACTCACATCCATACATGACTACTGGAAAAACCATAGCTTGATATACAGACCCTTGTCTGCAAAGTAATGTCTTTGCTTTTTAATATACTGCCTATGTTTGTCATAGCTTTCTTTCCCAAGGAGCAAGCGTCTTTTAATATCACCATCCACAGTGATTTTGGAACCCAAGAAAATAAAGTCTGTCACTGTTTCCATTGTTTCCCCATCTATTTGCCATGAAGTGATGGGACCTGATGCCATGATCTTCGTTTTTTAAATGTTGAGTTTTTAAACCAGCTTTTTTTTTACTCTTTTCTTTAACCTTTATCAAGAGGTTCTTTAGTTTCTCTTTGCTTTCTGACATATAGTGGTGTCATCTGCATATCTGAGGTTATTGATATTTCTTCTGGAAATCTTGATTCCAGCTTGTGCTTTCTCCAACCTGGCAGTAAGCATGATGTACTCCGCATATAAGTTAAATTAACAGAGTGACAATGTACAGCCTTGGCATACTCCTTTCCCAGTTTGGAACCAGTCTGTTGTTTCATGTCCAGTTCTAACTGTTGCTTCTTGACCTGCATACAGGTTTTTCAGAAGGCAGATAAGATGGTCTGGTATTCCCATCTCTTTAAGTGTTTTCCACAGTTTGTTGTGATCCACACAAGCAAAAGCTTTAGAATAGCAGATGAAGCAGAAGTAGGTATTTTTCTGGAACTCTCTTGATTTTTCTATGATTCAACAGATGCTGGCAATTTAATCTCTGGTTCCTCTGCCTTTTCTAAATCCAGCTTGTACATCTGGAAGTTCTCGGTTCACGTACTGTTGAGGCCTAGCTTGGAGGATTTTGAGTACAATCTTGCTAGCATGTGAAATGAATGCAATTGTGCAGTAGTTTGAACATTCTTTGGCATTGTCCCTCTTTGGGATTGGAGGGAAACTGACCTTTTCTAGGCCTGTGGCTACTGCTGAGTATAACCTAAATCAAATCCCTTATGATTATACAGTGGAAGTGACAAATAGACTCAAGGGGTTAGATCTGATAGACAAAATCCCTGAGGAACTATGGATGGAGGTTCATAATATTGTACAGGAGGCAGTGATAAAAACCATCCCCAAGAAAAAGGGACAAGGTAAAACCCTAGAAAAACAACCAAATGAAGTGGAGATAGGCAAACTTCCAGAAAAAAAATTCAGAATAATGATAGTGAAGCTGATCCTGGATCTCAAAGAATGTAAGTAAAAATTGAGAAGATGCAAGAAACGTTTACCAAAGACCTAGAAGAACTAAAAAACAAACAGATAAACAATATAGTATGTACATACTAAGTCGCTTCAGTCATGTCTGACTCTATGTGACCCTATGGTTCTGCAGCTTGCCAGGATCCTCTGTCCATGGGGATTCTCCAGGCAAGAATACTAGAGCGGGTTGCTGTGTCCTCTTCCAAGGGATCTTTCAGCCTTAGAGACAGAACCCACATCTCTTCTATCTAGTGCATTGGCAAGTGGGTTCTTTACCACTGGTGCCATCTGGGAAGCTAGAAGGAAACAATAGCAGAATAACTGAGGCAGAAGAATGGATAAGTGACCTGGAAGATAGAATGGTGAAAATCACTTTCTCACAACAAAATATTAAAAAAAAAAAAAAAAGAATTAAAAAAAATTAAGACAGCCTAAGAGACCTCTGGAACAACATTAAACACACCAACATTCACATTATAGGAGTCTCAGAAGGAGAAGAGAAAGGATCTGAGAAAATATTTGAAGAAATAATAGCTGAAAACTTCTCTAACATGGAAAAGGAAGTAGTCAACCAAGTTCAGGAAACACAGAGAGTCCCAGGCAGGATAAACCCAAGGAGGAACACACCAAGACAAAATGACAAAAATTAAAGACAAAGACAAAACCTTAAAATCAACAAGGGAAGAATGACAAATAATACACAAGGGAACTCCTATCAGTCTATTAGCTAATTTTTCAACAGAAACTCTATAAGCCAGAAGGGAATGGCATGATATATTTAAAGTGATGAAAAGGAAGAACCTACAACCAGGAATACTCTACCCAGCAAGAGTCTCTTTCAGATTTGATGGAGAAATCAAAAACTTTCCAGAAAAGCAAAAGTGAAGAGAATTTAGCACCATGAAACCAGGTTTGCAACAAATATAAATGAAATTTTCTAGGCAGAAAACACAAGATAAGGAAAAGACCTACACAAAATAAATCCAAAGCAATTAAGAAAATGGTAGTAGGATCATACATATTGATAATTACCTTAACTATAAATGGATTAAATGCACCAACCAAAAGACGTGGACTGGCTGGGGGGTGAGAACATGTGCTTGTATGCACTTCCACTTACCACATCACTCTACTTAAAACCCCAAATTGTGTGTAATTATTTTATATTGTTAAGTTAATCATTTTTATATTATTGATTGTAACTGCAATTATCTTTTCTTCTTATCTGGCTATTGATTGTGAAAACTGATAAACTGCTTTTACTCTCTTGGGGGAAAAAACTAAACATGCTATATTCCATGGCCATCCTTGCCTTCTGTTATGGCCCACACTCTGTGGCTTGTGTTTCTTCCAAGGCCTCTCACTTTCTAAGATGGCCCACAATCTGTGGAGAGTGTTTCTCCTAAATAAATCCACTTCTTACTATCAAAAAAAGAAAAGAAAGTCCAGAGAAATAACTTCAGAGAGGAATGATTTACAAGATCAGTACCGTCATCAGACCCAGGGTCTTCCCTTCATACTATTCTGCATTTTCCCTGTGGGTTTCACCCCTAGGTTGACACCACAGGGCTGTGGCCCTCCAGCCATCATGTTCAGACACGTGTCAGAGAGGTAAGGAAGTTCATGTCTTCCTGTATTTCTCTCACAGGAAGGAGAGTGTCCCCAGAAATCTCCTGGAAAATTTTCCCTAAAGTTTCATTGGCTTAAATACACACACATGCCCACTCCTGGACCAATAATGAGCAAAGGTTAAAATTAGACTAAAACAGATTAGGTGTCCTCTTGGAGCTGGAAGTGGAGTCAACTTCCCCTGGGTATTTGATTGCAAGGGAAGGGGTGGCTGCCTAGGAGGAAAATCAGGGTTCTGCTATGGAGAAGCAAGGAATAAGTATCAGGCATGCAAATAACAGTGCATCCCACATCCTTTTAAATAAATTTGTGGTTCATTAACCTGCATTTGGTGGAGAAGGCAATGGCAACCCACTCCAGTACTCTTGCCTGGAAAATCCCATGGACGGAGGAGCCTGGTGGGCTGCAGTCCTTGGGGTTGCTAAGAGTTGGACACGACTGAGCGACTTCACCTTCACTTTTCACTTTCATGCATTGGAGAAGGAAATGGCAACCAACTCCAGTGTTCTTGCCTGGAGAATCCCAGGGACTGGGGAGCCTGGTGGGCTGCTGTCTATGGGGTCACATGGAGTCGGACACGACTGAAGTGACTTAGCAGCAGCAGCAACCTGCATTTGGAAAACAAGAGTAAATAAATATGTGAGATAATATTATTTATTCATCTCCAAGAAAATAGATTCTGTGTTAAAATATTTTCAGCTACAAGTTCAAATAATATTCAACCAAATGTGGTTTCAATAATTGTAGTTTCCCTTGTGGCTCAGCTGGTAAAGAATCTGCCTGCAGTGTAGCAGACCTGGGTTCAATCCCTGAGTTGGGAAGATCCCCTGGAGAAAGGGAAGGCTACCCACTGCAGTATTCTGACCTGGAGAAGTCTATGGACTGTATAGTCCATGGGGTCGCAAAGAGTCAGACATGACTGAGCGACTTTCACTTCACTTCACTTTTCTCTTAAACAGAAATATTTTAAGTAGATCATTCCAGGTTTGGTTCAGTGGCTCACCACTATGAGGACTCTGGATCAGCTTTTCACTGATTTTCTTGACTTTTTCCTCATAGTCGCAAGGTGGCTGCTGATGCTTCACATGCCTCATCCCCACAGGACAACAGGAAGGAAGCGAAAAGAGGTGAAGGGAAGAAATGGGAGGGGAGGAGGAAGACAGGGAGTGAAGGATTTCCTCTTCTAAGGATTCTCTAAGTCTGGGCTTTTCTGACTACAAACCCTGAGGCAAAGACTTGTGTGCAAGTAGTTGGTTAGGGAATGTGATTCTTTTGTAAAGAATGAAAGTTTAGGATACAAGCAGTGAAACAGAAATGAAGGGAAAGACAATGCAGGATGACTACTGATGTGGCCACTACTGTGGGAGATGTGCTCAAACTACTGGGACTTTCTGAGGAGGCTTATGAAATGCATCTTCATGAATGTCCATACAGGAGATGAAAGAGAAAAGGTTTATCACCTCTGACCTCCCAGTGGTTGAGGTTTGCCTAATAGGCATTAAGTCACCCCACACCTCCAGATTATGCTGCAGAGAACAACCTTCCTGTGGACTTTGAAGGTTGTGGCATCAGAGAAGCCCCCGGACAAGAAATGAGAAGCACAGTGCCTGGGCCCAGGTGAGGTCCCGTCAAACTCCACCTGCACAGTCAGGCACTGGCTGGCACAAAGCTGGTCTCCTCAGCAGAAAGGCTGAGGGGATTTTTAAGTGATGCACTAGAGGGGTCCAGTGCAGTTTCTCTTTTCAGTAGGGAGGAAAATCATCCATGAAGTTCTAAGCAGACACTCACTATGTGATGTCTCATGGTCTCATTGTCCACAGCTGGGTGTCATGCTCACCCATAAGTGTGTAGAAGGTTATGATGTATGCATTCTTAGCCTCTAGAAGAAAAGGTTGGCTTTGCCAGCAAGACACAAGAGGGTGGGATATGTATTTCTTGATTAGTGTAATGTATTCTCATGAATACATTAAAATTCTATGCTCAAGGAAAACAGAAAAGAGGAACACATTAGGGAAAAAAAGGAAAGAGAGAAAGCTGCCAAGATGATATACCAGAGACCACTGGTTGTGCCCCCGCCATCCCTTTTCCTTAGTAACAGAATATGTGGGATAGGACACATGTACCAAAAACAAAGCCTGCAGTTCCCAGCTCCCTTAACATCCAGGATGGTGATGTGACTCAGGCTTGGACAACAAAACATAACAGATGTAATGTGTGTAACTTCAGGGTGAGTCAAGAGGTTTCTTTGGAGCCACGGAGAGGAAAAGAAATAATGGGGAAATAACACTTTGTTCTGGTCCTATTTTGTTCCAAGCTGGGTCTATTGCTTAGATGGTATTTTATTTTTGATCCTCAAGTCAACCAGTGGAGAAGGCATTAGTATCTCTTGTATAGTTTAGGAAGAAGAAGCTTAGTACATTTGAAATTTAC
This sequence comes from Bison bison bison, assembly GCF_000754665.1. Classification (NCBI taxonomy): domain Eukaryota; kingdom Metazoa; phylum Chordata; class Mammalia; order Artiodactyla; family Bovidae; genus Bison; species Bison bison. The sequence continues at coordinate 13,384,409 of NW_011494956.1, read as the reverse complement.
TGACACAGAGTGAGTCATGTAAAAGCAGCAAGGTTACTTCCCCCAGTGACTGCCCCTATGTTTAGTAGATTTCCCTCTCCCTTCCTCTCTCAAAGGAGCCCAGAGGGGCTTTTCCCTCCCCCAGCCACTGCCATAGTGTGAGAGTCACCCACTTGAGGACCAACTACAAAGACAAAATGCCTCCTAACAAAGGATAGAGGATAGGTGCTTATTTGCTGGAGGAGGTTTTTCTACCACCAGACACAAAGTCAGACCCAGTGGGAGGAAGGGGAGGGGAAGGAAGAGTGGGACAACTGAGAAATGTGGACAGGAAAAGGAAATTCACTCTGTCTGAGTGGAGATTGGTGGGTCTGCATCTTGAGAACCAGGGAGCTGGGAACACGCTGAATCCTGCTCAGTGTCACCCACCTGAGTACCCTGCCAAGTCCTCCATGACCCAACTGATATACTGTCTACATAAAACCCACCATGCACTAGTTCCAACACCTGGGGTGGCAGATGGCCGGGAGGAGAAAGGCTCTGCCCTAACCAAAGGGGACCAGGAAAAACCCTATGAGACAGGAGAGCAGTGGACACCTCACCCGTGTTATGAAAGGTATCCAGCACTCTGGTGTGACATGTGGAACATTAAGTTTGGTTTTAAAATAGAAATCTGGCAATTGTGCAGATGAGATAAGTAAAGAAAAGTTCCCATCAGTTCAGGACCTTTTAGAACTAACGCCAAAAAAAAAGATATCCTATTCATCATAGGGGACTGGAATGCAAAAGTAGGAAGTCAAGAAATACCTGGAGTAACAGGCAAGTTTGGCCTTGGAGTACAAAATAAAGCAGGGCAAAGGCTAACAAGTTTTGCCAAAAGAACCCACTGGTCATAGCAAACACCCTCTTCCAACAGCACAAGAGACACCTCTACACATGGACATCACCAGATGGTCAATACCAAAATCAGATTGATTATATTCTTTGCAGCCCAAGAGGGAGAAGCTCTATGCCATCAACAAAAACAAGACCAGGAGCTGACTGTGGCTGATGAACTCCCTATTGCAAAATTCAGACTTAAATTGAAGAAATAGGGAAAACCACTAGGCCATTCAGGTATGACCTAAATCAAATCCCTTGCAATACACAGTGGAAGTGAGAAATAGATTCAAGGGATTCGATCTGGTAGACAGAGTGCCTGAAGAATTATGGACGGAGGTTTGTAACATTGTACAGGAGGTGGTGATCAAAACCATACACAAGAAAAAGAAATGCAAAACGGCAAAATGGTTATCTGAGGAGGCCTTACAAACAGCTGAGAAAAGAAGAGAAGTGAAAAGTAAAGGAGAAATGGAAAAATGTCCTTATCTGAATGAAGAGTTCCAAAGAATAGCAAGAAGAAATAAGAAAGCTTTCCTCAGTGATCAATGCAAAGAAACAGGAAAACAACAGATTGGGAAAGACTAGAGATCTTTTCAAGAAAATTAGAGATACCAAGGGAACATTTCATGCAAAAATGGGCACAATAAAGGACAGAAACAGTATGGACCTAACAGAAGCAGAAGATATTAAGACGAGGTGTCAAGAATACACATAGGAACTGTACAAAACAAGATCTTCATGACTCAGATAACCATGATGATGTGATCACTCACCTAGAGCCAGACATCCTGGAATGTGAAGTCAAGTAGGCCTTAGAAAGCATCACTATGAACACAGCTAGTGGAGGTGATGGAATTCCAGTTGACCTATTTCAAATCCTGAAAGATGACACTGCGAAAGTGCTGCATTCAATATGCCAACAAATTGGGAAAACTCAGCAGTGGCCACAGGACTGGAAAAGGTCAGTTTTCATTCCAATTCCAAAGAAAGGCAAAGCCAAAGAATGTTCAAACTACCAAACAATTGCACTCATCTCACATGCTAGCAAAGTAATGCTCAAAATTCTCCAAGCTAGGCTTCAACAGTACATGAACTGAGAATTTCCAGATGTTCAAGCTGTATTTAGAAAAGGCAGAGGAACTAGAGATCAAAATGCCAAGATCTACTGGATCATAGAAAAAGCAAGAGAATTCCACAAAAACATCTACTTCTGCTTCATCTACTATGCTAAAGCCTTGACTGTGTGGATCACAACAAACTCTGGAAAATTCTTAAAGAGATGGGAATACCAGACCACGTTACCTGTCAGTTCAGGCACAGAGTGACAAAAGCTAAAGATAGGAAAGGGAAAGGAGGCAGTAAGATCCCCTGGAGGGGGAAATGGCCACTAAGAAGAAAGACTAAAATGGCCAGTAAGAAGAAAGACTGGGGACTTCCTTGGTGGTCCAGTGGTTAAGAATCCACCTTTCAATGTAGGGGATGTGGGTTCAATCACTGGTCAGGGAACTAAGATCCTACATAGAAAGTCAAAGAAAAGAAAGTGAAGTCTCTCAGTCGTATCCGACTTGGCAACCCCATGAACTGTAGCCTACCAGGCTCTTCCATCCATGGAATTTTCCAGGCAAGAGTACTGGACTGGGTTGCCATTTCCTTTGCCAGGGGATCTTCCCGACCCAGGGACTGAAATCAGGTCTCCCACATTGCAGGTAGATGCTTTTTGAGCCACCAGGGAAGCCCAAGATCCTACATACCATGGAGCAACTAAGTCCAGAAGCTGCAAGTACTGAGCCTGCTCACCACAACAAAAGATCCTGCATGACTCAACGAAGACCGTATGTGCCCCAGCTAAAACCTGATGCAGTCAAATAAATAAATAAATATTTTAATAAAGAAAAAGAAAGACTAGACAAGGGTTGGTGGGTGGCAGCATATGAAAGAAAAGAGAAAAGAAAGAGTTGGTAAGAGTCCCAATATTCCCACTCCTGGTGAATCATGCTACCACAGCCTGAAAGAATGAAGGAAGAAGTTAAACAGTCAGCATGGAAGGAAAGATAATTTCTGTTTTGGACAGAAGGTAAAAGAAGCAATGTCCAGACACCCTCATGGAAATGCCCACTAAGCATAGAGACAGGTTAGAAGTTGGGGAAAAGGTCAGAGGAGAAGACAAATCTGAGTCCATTCCACAGATACCTGTTGCACTATTAGGCGTGTGTGTGTGCTCAGTAGCTAAGTCGTGTCCGGTTTACAACCCTGTGGACTGCAGACAGCCAGGCTCCTCTGTGCATGGGATTTTCCAGGCAAGAATACTGCAGTGAGTGGCCATTTTCCCCTCCAGGGGATCTTTCCAAACCAGGGATCGAACCCGAGTTTCCTGCATCTCTTGCATTGACAGGTGGATTCTTTACCACTGATACACCTGGCAAGCCCCTGAGCTATTAGGTATAAGATCCTGAATTGTCCTTGGTACTAGGTTAACCAGACTCTTCTTGGCTGGAAGCTCATCTGAACTCAGGTAACAGGTTTTCAATATACAGCTTGCTTGTCCCAGAGAGACAGTGAAAAGGGAGGAATCAAAAAGGCTGAAGTCAGACAGAGCTTTCGGGGCAGGTAAGTTTAGAGGATGGAGAGCAGTACCAACTGCTGCAAATGGCCAAGGGAAAACAGGGTTGAGTGAAGGTCATGCCTTTGCCAGGATGAGGCTCTAGCCATCTTTGCTAGTTCCTTTTTGGTAATTTGCAGAAGCAGAAAACAGAAAGCAGTGTGTTAAGAAGGAGAGGTGCAGTGAAGGCACAGAGTCAAAGGCATAGGTTTTCCACTCTAGTTATCTAAAGCAGCACCTACTGTTCCAAGATCATTATAGGAAGAAATTCAGCATGATTCACTTCAATTCCTCCTGGAGTTCCAAACCAAGGACGATTTTGAAAAGGGAAACAGGGACTCTAGGATGGTGCACTGAAAGAGCAGTAGAGTTGGCTTTGTCTTTTGCCCAAGAACAAGCAAGCCCATCTCTAGGCAGAAAGAATGACATCTTTGAAGAAGACATGTTAATATAAAGACTCCAGGCTTTATGGCAGGAGGAAGACAGAGGAATGATGCATTGGTGGAAGGAACTTTGAAGAAAAGGAAGGCATCTCTCCCTCTGAGACTTGAAGGAAAGAAAAAGATGAGAAAGAAACAGCCTGGTTTGGACATGGAGGGATGCTGAGAGACCTCACAAGTGAAATGGCTAGAGTCTGATGGACTTTAGTGCAGCCTCATTGAAGGGAGTGTAATCAGAATGACAGATGAACAGAGGGACTGCTGGGCAGCCACAGGCAGCTGCACCAGGACTGGCAAAATCAGCACAATTATAGGACTCAGGATAGAAGCTGAGGGGCTACAATGTGTGCATGTTGGGGAGGAGGTCCAGACCCCCAGTCATATTAGGGCTAACACATTTCCCAGCAGCCATAAAGGAGAGCAGTATCTACTGTTCCAAGATCATTACAGGGAAAAACTCAGTCCACCTCATTCCTATTCCTCCCCAATTGCAAAACTGAGGGGTTATTTATATAGCAAGCAGATGCCAACCCATATAAACTGGTCAGTAAAAATAATCACAATTTTACTACATTAAAGTATGTGAAAATAGAGTGTGTAGCTGAACAGAAAATCCATAAAAAGAAGACTCAGATGTGCATACCAAAAGAGCTTCAGTTCCCACACATAAAAGCTTAGCAGCGGTTGTGTAAATTCAGCTAAGTCCAATTTTAAACAAAACCTGAGATGGTAAAGATGAGGGGCTTTGCTCTCACATAGGCAGCTTTTGACTGCACCAACAGAAAACCTAACCAGAAAGGACTTCAACGATAAAGGAAATGAATTATCTCACACAACAGAAAGTTTCAAAGTTGTTTCGGTTATTTCAGTAGCTCTATGAAGTCATCAAGGAACTGAATTCTCCCCCTTTCATCACTCCTCATCTTCATCTTATTGATGCATTTTCTTCATTTCATTCTCCCTCATGATCTCAGTAAAATAATGACATGAAGACAATGAGATCTCAAAACAGGAAAACTGGGATCACTTTCTCCTGGGCAACTCTTGTGAAGAGCAAAGAAAACTTTCCCCAGAATCCTACACCACAGCAGGCTTCTGCTGATTGGCCAGACTGTGTCACATGACCACTCTTCAACCAATCACTGACAAGCAGATGGTGAGTCTATTAGTTTAATCAAGCAACCCCTGGGCACTGGATATTGAAAAAAATCAAGGTTAAATCAACAAGAAAGAACAGGGGAAATGACTCTTGACAGATAATCAGCATTATCTGTTGTGTTTGCAAGTCAGGGAATCACAATATGACATTCACACATGAGAAGGAAGTTCTGTGCCAGTCAATGGGACTACAAAAGAACTTCAAGGTATCTGACCTACTTACTCAGCTCAAGACTGGCTTCACATATTTAATAAATATTTCTTATGTTTAGATATCTTTAAGCAAGTATTTTAGCAAGGCAGTCTGGTAGAGTAGGATTAGACAGACCTATGTACCAATCCTGGCCCCATGACTTGAATGTACATAAGGGACCTTGCCACACTATTCCAAGGTGGGTTCTTTTTCTTTTAATCTTGTATCCATTGTGGAGATTAATAAACAGAGGATCTCGGTGTGTAGTAAGCAGTATGAAATACAAGGATTGAGATTATCTTCTAAATTATAATCCAAGGATTATAAATGGACTGCCCTGATTTATAATAAAGGCTAATCATTGCTAAAATTATCCTACAGAATTTAACTCGTGAACATAGGTTGATAAGGGAATCAATCCACACTAGCATCATAAGTACAAACCTAAAATATTTTTAGCAAAGGACTGCTGCAAGATATATTTGGTTAAAACTGTAATAACAGAAGAAAATAAGTCCTCATCAGCAGACTAGACATTCTGCTTTCAGATAAAAGTAAGAATTTATTGAAATAAATGGTGCCTTAGCAGAGACATTGCAAATGCTTATTCAGAATAAATAAGGACAGTAAATAAACACAGTATAACTTCCAATTTCTTCCCATCTCCAACATTTCTATAACATTCTTATACTGAACTTCACAAAGTTTCACTTTTAAAAGAATATGTTTTATTGAAGTATAGTTTATTTACAACATTGTGTTAATTTCTTCTGTACACCAAAGTGTTTCAGTTATACATATTATATACATTGTTTTTCATATTCTTTTCCTTTGTGGCTTATCACAGGATATTGAATATAGTTCCCTGTTCTATACAGTAGGACTTTGTTGTTTATCCATTCTATATATAATAGTTTGCATCTTCTAATCCCAAACTCCCAGTCCATCCCTACATCATCCGCTTCTTCCCCTTGGCAACCACAAGTCTGTTCTCTGTGAGTCTGTTTCATAGATATGTTCATTTGTGTCATATTTTAGATTCCACATAAAAGTGACATCATATGGTTTTTGTGGTTCTATAAAGTCTCACTTTTAAGCCCTTACTACTCATCTCCAACATGTACTGTTTTGGTTGCTCATCTGATAGCTTGCCAGCCCTCATTCTGGTATCTGAAGATGTCAAAATCTGATCCACTTTACCTCTTCCCAGTTTGTACTGAGAACTTAATCTCATCTTTATGCTGGTTGCAATGCACACAGCTTTCCACCTGACTGCTGCCTTCCTCCCCTCAGCATATATGATCTTCCTACCCTTTCATGAGAGTTGGACCATAAAGAAGGCTGAGCACCAAAGAATTGATGCTTTCAAACTGTGGTGCTGGAAAAGACTCTTGGGAGTCCCTTGGACAGCAGGGAGATCAAACCAGTCAATCCTAAAGGAAATCAACCCTGAATATTCATTGGAAGGACTGATACTGAAGCTAATGCTCCAATACTTTGGCCCCCTGATTGGAAGAACTGACTCACTGGAAAAGACCCTGAAGTTGGAAAAGACTGAAGGCAGGAGGAGAAGGGGGTGACTGAGGATGAGATGGTTGGATGGCATCACCAGCTCAATGAACATAAGTTTGAGCAAGCCCTGGGAGATGGTGAAGGACAGGGAAGCCTAGTGCACTGCATTCCATGGGGTCCCAAAGAGTGGGACATGACTTAACAACTGAATGACAACTTTTGTGAAGGAAGAGGGTCAGGGTTTCTGCTCAGGGAGCCTTCTGTGGAGATCTAGCCCTCAAGGATCCACATAGTCCTCCTCTGCCTTGTACCATGCTAAGGCTCAACTCAAGTTCATAGTGGGTCATCCCAAGGGGAGCTGGGACATCAAGATGAGAGCTCTTGAATCAGACAACATCTGAGTTCAAATCTTGGATCTGCTGTTTACCAGCTCTGTGACTTTGGGCAAGTTCTGTCTAACTTTTTAAAGGACCTCAGTTTCCTCTTCTTCAAAATAGGGATAATGTCAGATTTCTCTGCCTGGTTTTATTGACTATTGAATAAACTAATGTATGTAAAGGGTTTTTGCATAGTACCTGGAACATGATATGAGTAAAAAATTAATATAATAATTATTGGCTGCTCACAAAACACTTTCTGGGTCTATGTCTTGGCTTACAGGTTTGACTGAAATCCCTATAGATAATGACCACCAGGAAAAACAGATCTCCTCCTCTGCCCAACTCTTCCACCAGGTCCTGTTGGCCCTTCACCACATGGGAGGAGGTTTTGTGTCAACTGAACTTTCCCTTCTGCCACTAACCCACACTAGAATCAAAGATGCCAATTCTGGGACTTCTCTGGTAGTACAATAGATAGGAGTCCATCTGCCAGTGTGAGACTCATGTTCGATCCCAGAGCCCGCCCTGCCACAACTACTGAGCCGGTGTGCCTAGAGCCTGTGCTCCACAACAAGAGCAGCCACCAAGAGAAGCCTGAGCACTGAACCTAGAAAGTAACCTTTGCTCAGTGTAACTAGAAAAAGCCTGTGCGCAGCAATGAAGATCCAGTGCAGACAAATAAATAAATAAAAACGAAGCCAGCCCTGTCCTGGAGACAGGTGTTCCCTTATAGGTTTTGAGGGAAAGTTATAATAAGAGCAGAGCAACATGCTTGCAGAGGGCAGTATTGCCACAGGGGTGCATGAGGGCACACGCCTCTGGAAAGCAGTGGAGAAAGAATGCCAAGAGGTAAGATGGGGGTGAGGTGCTGGGTGGGGGGGAAGAGGAATTATTCCAGCCTGGAGCCATGGGACTTAAAGAGACCCATGCTGAAGACTGCCATTTTCCTGCCATGTCTTCAATCTGATGAAAACATAAATATATTAGGAGAGTGAAGGAGGGGAATTTACCTATCAAGGAATCACTTAACGGTTTGCACATTTTGTTTAGAAATATGGAGAAGCAAAGTGATTCTGGAAGAAATGAGAAAGATTATCTCTGGAGAGAGGCTCTCTGGGGAACTTTGGGAAGAGTTTCATGGGAGACTTACCAGGCTTTTGTACTTCCTAACTTTTGAAACCACATGAATATACTATTTCAGTAAAGTAAAATTTAAATAATAAAAAAAGGAAAAGACCAAATTGATCAGCATATTCTAAGTCAACACTCCTCATGAACTGGTTTTTCACTCAGAGATATTTTCACATTTTATTTAAATATGGACATCAGGATCATGACTAGTTAAAGAGCAGACAGAGTGAAGTGGTATCATTTCAGAGGTGTTGCAAGCAGCTCCATCAGCATCAACACTCCCTCCAGCTTCCCCATTACAGTCTCACAGACCTGGATCCCCAGCAGTCCTCTTCTAAAATCCTGCTCCAGAAAAGCCAAGTGGTGTTCATGGCCACCACTCAGTGTTTGTGGCTCCAGAGTCAAAACCCAGTTCTGGGAGGCCCCAGAACTCCCCTTACTGATCCCTACTAAGTCAACCCTTCCTTCAAATCCTGAGCACACACATATTTGTATGATAAATTTCCACTGGGGCTTAAATATAGTCTAGCTCCTCAAGTCCTTTATTGGCACCTTGATAATTAATGAGTGTTTCAGCTCACAGAAGCTGTTAGAAGTTAATAGGACACGGTTTGGGAAGGAGAATGATGGGGGTCAGGACAATGTTAACAAAACTAGAAGGGGGGAAAATTTCCCTGGTGGTTCACTGGTTAAGAATTCGCCTTGCAATGCAATGCAAGGGTTCAATCCCTGGTTGAGGAACTAAGATCCCACATGCCATTGAGAAGCTAAACTCATACAACTGCTGAAGCCCATGAGCTGCAACTAAGACCTAATGCAGCCCAATAAATAAATATTTTTTTTAAAAAACTGTTAAAAGTGCAAGAGCCAGCTTCAGCAGGGCCAACTATACACTGACAGAGTGAAGTGGTAGAATTTAAAACAAAATGAGGTTCTTGGCACAGTTAAGACCAGAGCTAGCTGTGATTCTGTCCAGAAGAAACAGCATCAGTGAAAGTAACTTAGAGGTATGGTATGTTACTGCCTACAAAGCTCTTCCCACTCTGTTGTCCAGTTAAAGCACATGAGAGTGTCGGGGGAGTGTGTAATTTCCTTGGTCCTGTCTTGTTGCAGCAAAGATTTGAAACGGAAGACCAGTGTTACAGCTCTGTTACAGCTCAGTTTTATTCGGCAAGCAAAGAAAAGTACACCCTCGAGGTGTAAGGGCGGGCTGATCCCAAAGGAGAGGCCTCAATCATCCTTGGCTTCCTCCTTTTATTTGTCTCCTCCCCTGCTGAGCCTGCCCTATGCAAATTGGGCTAACCAAGAAGTGGGTGTGTTTGTTTCACCTGAAGTTTTCACTCCGGTCCACGGGTTTTCTTTCTTAATTTTTCCAGTTTTTGTTTTCAAGAAAAAGTTAGATTTTCAGATAGGCTATTTCACAACAATAAAAATGTATTCTTTAAAAAAAAAATAGGAGATTACAACCTAGACAAAACAGAGACTGACAAAAAGACCATGTGAGGCGAGAACAAGAGAATGCGATCTGTAAGGCAAGGAGAGAGGCCTCAGAAGAAACAAAAACTTGCCAGCATCTGATTTTGCACTTCTGGAA
>NW_011494956.1:13367166-13374441 GCF_000754665.1 Bison bison bison | reverse complement strand
TGTGTTTGTTTCACCTGAAGTTTTCACTCCGGTCCACGGGTTTTCTTTTCTTTTCTTTTTTTTTTTTAACGGGTTTTCTTTTGTTATGCTTTCGCAGGCTTTCCCCTTTCTTTGTCTTTAAGCCACGGCCATTTTGGACTCCTTTTTCCTACTCTTAACTACCTAACAAGAGGAAGCCTCTGGGACAGTCCCTTGTGATTGCTTCTTTTGATATTCACACACAGTAGAGTTGTCTCCCACAGTGGACCAAGTCTCTGTCTTGGTCCTTCTCAGATCATTTGCACAAAGGAATCAAGCTACCATCCATTCTGTGAGCTGTCTTTAGGGAGAGGCTCATGTGATGAGAAACTGAGGCCTGCCAACAGCCGCACAAATGAGCCTGGAAGCAGATCCAACTCAGTTGAGCGTTCAGATGACTGCAGCCCTCACAACATCTTGATCACACTCTCATATAAGACTTTGGGTCAGAGCCACCCAACTAAGCTGCTCCTGAATTCTCTACCCTCAGAAAGGCGATGAGATAATAAAAGTTTGCTGTTTTAAGCCACTAACTTTTGGAGTAATTTGTTACACTGAAGCCAAGAGAAGTCAAGTGATTTGCCCAAGTTCTCATAGTAATTAGAAGCGCTAGGTCTTAAATTCCATTTTTAGAGCTCTTTCTACACAACCATCAACTTGCTCCACAAGTATTTCAATGACTTTATTATTAAATAAAATATTAAGGGTTGCTGGTCTTCAGAACATGTAAAAATGATGCTTTAAAGAAACAAAAGGTACATGAAAATAAAAGTGCTTAATGTAGTCCCTTCTGCAACTGCCGAGTGCCCTAATATTCCCTGCTATTTATGTTGGGAACAGAGGCAGGTACCATAAAAAGAGGAAGTGTTATTCTGATCCTCAGTTGGGGCTTGTTGCCAGAGTTTGGTCTTATCCTCTGCAGTGTATAATTTGTGATAAAATTGGCAAGAGAATGTATGCTCCAATAACTTGGCCGATTGCATTAGGCAAATACAGAGCCTTAAAGAGCATTATTTATGATAAGAGCTGACCAAGGATTTTTACATTAAAAGAATGGGATTCGGGGAGCCCTAATGCATGTGAAACACCTGAACACAATAAAACCCAAAGGAGAAGCAAACAATGCTGGCATTCTTTTGGCTTTTATTCTTAGAAATAAAATGTGTCTTTTCTGTTCTTCATAGTCAGTGGGATTTTTTTTTTAAATCCTAAGAAACCTCACTTGCTCATACACTCCTATATTTCTCAGGCTCGGAGATTCAAGATACCTATATGTGGACTCAGTGTCTCCAGAAAGGGTCAACTCAGAGTACTAAGGCTCTCCACAGGAAAAGAGAAGAACTTTACTTGGTGGGAAGTGGAAGAGTAAGTCAGGGAATCCGTCAGGCCAATAATATTTACAGAACATCAGTGGACATGTTTCCTGAATCATGAATGACTATGACCATCCCTTGGTTTATTCTTTGGCTTCCAGTGGGGAAAGGAGAGAGAAAAGGAGTCCAAAGTAATCAGCAAGGTGGCATTATTCTTTAAGAGCTGGTCAAGCAGCTGACTCCAGGGCCAAGAAAGTTCTGTCCATTTATGAAATTTCAGGCCTATAATTGGCGGTGCAATTCCTCCATAAGCAGAGTGTCAGATAAAGAATAATTTGTGTGTGTGGTTGCTGGAATTGTTTTGAATCATTCTGATGGCTCTCATTCCAATGACTTATCAGTACACTTAAAATAAAACCCAAACTCCTTGTGGAATCTACAAAGGCCTGGGGGGTCTGGATTCTGCCAACCTCATACAGCCTTTTCCCTATACTCTTCCCAGAATCGTGGCCAGGTTTCAGCCATACTGGCTCCTTAAATCCTTTGGGTAACCTCAGTTAAGTCTCTCTCCCAGGCAGTGGTATTTCCTGCTTCTCCTACTTTACTTGCCCCTTTCCCTCTGGTTCCTTCCTTCAGGTCTCTGGGCACCTAGTGTAAAGGAGACCACCCTTCTTCCCTTGGCCAGTGTCTCATCACCCTGATTCACTGTTGGCCACTTATCACTATCAGAAATCAACTCCATATTTATTTAATGATAAAATAATATAATCTGATGATTTATTGGGCATATTCACATGCCAACCACTGTTCTAAGGATTTTCCTCATAATAACTCAATTAATCCTGATAACAATCCATTATCGTTTTCACCGCATCATTGCGGTGAGGAAACCAGGACACAGACAGGTTAAGTACTTTGCCTGAAGTGATACAACTAGTTGGTGACCGAGAGAATCACTCCGGGGTTTGTTTCTTGGTTTATGTCTGTTCTCCCATTGGGCTGTAAGCACCAGGGGAGAAGGGCGTTTGCAGGTTTTGTTCACTGCTGTATCCCAGAATGTAGCATAGTGCCTGACACATAGTACGTCATTCTTTAATGAATGAATAAGATTTCACAGACCTACCCCTACTCCCAACCTACCCCTACTCTCAACCCTTGCTCTTTCTGGGAGGTGTGTGCAGATGATATACAATCCTCTATTAACTTTCATCAAGTCGGTGAATCAAGTGATTTCTGCTTCCAATAGACTCCAGGTACTCAAATTACGGCAGTTCGAAGTATCAAAAATTCTCCTTACCTGGGAACACTCGGAGTTTGAGATAGAAGTGTCCTCCGCGTACCCACGCATGCTCTGCCCGCTCGGGGTCAAACCGGCTGTTGCAGGCTCTGCAAGCGTCAGTCCTGAGACTCGGTTTTGTTTGGTTTCAAAACGATTCTTGGTGGAAGCCACGCCCTCCTTACCATTTTGGCTTGAGGGACGCTTAGAATTTTACAAAATTTCAAGACCTATGGGGGCTGGGGTGGGTTCTGGAGAGAAGACTCTAGGGCAGTAACCAAGAAATGTTTTAATAAGGTATTTTAGGGCGCTCTCTGAGAGATGGGATTTATATCTCGGAATTTGAAAATACACAGAAAAGGGGGGAAGGAGGGAGGTAAAAGCGGGGTGGGGGGGCAAATATTTTGTAAAATTTGTAATAAGAAAAAATAAAAGTTTATGATTTAAACAAAAAGTGTATTATTTCTCAAGATTGATTTTTTTTCATCTGCAGTCAACTCTGGGGAGTGGGGCAGATTAGCTTTCCGGTAGCTGAACACCTCGAGCATGCCTTGCGCTCACACTCCCTGCAGCAACCTGGAGCCCAGGCTACGAAAAGGCTCCCCGAAACCGGCACCTGGAGCTTCCCTCGGTCCCTTTTGGGAATCCCAGAGGGGCCGCAGTGAGCCAGCAGGGCCGGGGGTCCCGCAACACCTCGGCGGTCCAGACGCGGGGCTTCTAAGCTGGCCTCTTTGAAAACCTGCCGGGCGAGAATCGTGTGACAAGTTCTCCTCTTCTCTTTCACTCCCCGTACCATCTTCTCCAAGCCAGAGTCTGCACATCGTCCTCTCCCCGTTGGGCTGTAGCTCAGTCCGGGAGGCCTAGGAGGGGAAAACTTCTGTCTACTGGAGAGGAGGGGTTGGGGGCTAGCAGGTGGGCAGAACACTGAGGCCAAGCAGGTGGGTCTAGGCTTGGGGGTCGTGACTTTCATGCTAGGTCTACTAGACTGCATTTGGAGTCCTGTCCCCTCAGCTCCAAGGCACGGAGATGCCTGTTAGAAAAGTTTAAGGCTGAACAGAAAGAAATTCTCCAGTGACTTCTTTGCGTTGGGCTGTGTGTGCACCCTGGACACTCAAAGATGAGTAACACGAAGCCGCTACCTTCGAGAAACTCCAAGTCTGATGGACTGCACGGGCTGTGACAGGGTTCCATATGAGGCTGAGAAAGAGGCCATGAGGTGGAGAAGGTGTAAGAGGGGGAACGTAAAAAGGGGTTTTAGCCCAGGTCGGGAATCAAAGAAGGCTCCCTAGAGGAGGTGAAACCTTGTAGGAGACCCGAGATACGCAAAGGAGTTAGGCAAAAAACCAGGTGGAACGCTCCCTAGAAAGGCACAGAGCCAAAGATAGGAAGGCTCTTTTTGAACCTTGCTGGGGAGCCAGGGGAGAGGGGACAGGGCAAGAAGTGGATGTGGATTGGGTTTTGACTGCTGAAGGCTCTCCTTCCCTTCACGTGAAAGACAACGGTTCTCAGAGCGAATCCATGTTGCTCTGTGATCCAGACAACAGGCTTAGGCTGGCACGCGGCGTGCCTTGAGTAACTGCGCTGCGCAAAGAAGCGCGTACTGAGGACGTGCACACGGAGGACGTGCGCGCGGATTCTCTAGGCAAAGAAGCAAGCAGAAAAGGCACCCCCCCGGGAAGTCTTCAGCCCTGGAGTGGCGTTCGACCTTCTGCACGAACTCCAGAACGCGGATTAAGCAGGAGGCGCGTTTAGGTGACCTCTGTCCCAAGACCTGTTCTGGTGGTGACCAAAATTGCTGGTTCTCCCAGGGGCCACTTCTCCAGGACGTCTAACCCGGGATCTAAGCCTAGCAGGGAGGCAGAGCTCAGAGAGTTTACAAAGCAGTCAAGAAGGTAAAGGCATAGGCTGAGACAGCATCAGGCCAGGCCGGGGGATCTGGGGAACTCTTTCTCCAGGCCCAAAGCTAAGAAGTCTTGAATAAACCGGTGGCCAGCCAGCACTATGCAAGGACTGTACGAGGCAGCGTTGTCCGCCTAGGAGACGCCGAGATGCCGAGTGGGGATCGTGCGCTCCTCGATCCTGAGTTCCCTAGCAGCGCGAAGGTCAAGTCTCAAGGCCAAGATGAGTTGCAGGATGCTGTCTCCTGCCAGTCAGTGCAGCGTGACCCAGACAGCCTGGGGCTTCGAATTCTGGGTGGTCAGTGGCGCCCTGCCCACAATTGCCAGCCTGCCAGTGCACGCCCTTTGTAATAATCCGCTGCAGACTTCGGATTTCGAGCTGAGCTCTGAGCACAAGATGTTTAAAGAGCAACGCGGACAAGAGGAGTAGGTGGAGATATGAGGACTGAAGGAGAGGGCACACCTGCCCCGAGTTGCCTCGGAGCAAAAGGACTGAGTTGGCCTGGAGGCTGGAAAGAGAGAAAGGGTCTACGACCCGGTGCCAGATCCCCTCCTTAAACAGTTTTCAAGGTGTTGGTGTGCATTAACAGAAACCTCTAGGTGTGGTTTTGGTGTCCCCTGAGGGTTCCGGAGTGAGATTTGGAGGGAATCGCTGGACTCTGTACCTCTCTGCAGATGTGAACGTTTCTGTTATCCTTTGCCAAGCCGTCGTGATCGTCCAGGGGACTCAAATGGCCTGGGCCCTGGACTTCGGATCCCTGGCGGACTCAGCACAGCGGTCAGTCCGCAGGCTGATCCAATCTGAGTTGGAGTTGTCTGTCCCTCTTGGAAGCCCTCCGGGAACTGGGCTGGAAAGGGCTTCTACTTGCTGGTACCTCAAGCTAAATGAAACCTCTTGAAGAGAAAACAGGGGTAGAGGGCAGGGTGAACGCCAGGGCTGGGGCTGAGAGAAGTGTGAAGAATGTGCATCTGCTCGCGAGCCCACGCGGAGGTGGGGCTCCGGGCGCGAGGTATACAAGAGAAGCCAGGTCTCAAGCCAGAGCCTAAGTGAATCAAGAGCAGGCTTGAGAATCAGTCCTCCAGTGCAGTTTATTCGTATGGCAGGTTTCGATGGCTACAGTAGTCTAGTCGAGGGTCCCGCGTTTGGCTTAAGCATTATCTAATCCTCAGACGTGGGGTGGAAAAAAAAAAACAAGGTTTCAAATTCTGCACATTGGCCATCACCGCTTCCCACTGGAGTCACTTTTGGCAAATCGCGTAGCCTTCTCAAACTCAGTTTCCTAATCTGTAAAATGGGCATAGCGTCCATCTCTCCGAAGAGCGCGCCGAGGATGAAAAGGGCCCACATCTTTCTAATCGTAGAAGGAGAAGCAAAGACTTCGCCTCAAACTTGACAAACTACAATTCTAAAGAAAGAACCTCTCTCTTCCTGCCTCGTTCTATGCTTACCTCCCCCACCCCCAACCGGCCTAAGCCCGCGGAGCCACGCGCCTTTCTGGTCGGTCCTCCCGAGAGAGGCTGGTGCAAAAGCCAATAAGCCTGGAACACACGCAGGTCCTGCTGGGCCTGGGACAATGGTTTCCATTTAATAAATATTTCCCCCAAGGGCATTTCAAATCGGGCAGGCAATTATTCAAAGGAAACAGGCGCGCAGTTTGGCTCCGCGGGTTATTTCGTCCTCTTTACCCGAGGAATGCTCATCTGACGCAAGAAACGAGTCTCCCTTTTCCCTGGATGGGAAGAGGCGCCCCGGGACAAACCGACCCTGGGTGTGGATACAGCCTGAGACTCCGCTCTAAGGTCTCTGCTGAAACGGCAGAGGGGAAAATCACTCGCCCGCCGCGCTGGCCGACCTTCAGATTGCACTTCCCTAGGTTTGGACAGATGTGGAGGGAAAGTTGGAGGTTTAAATACACTAAACAATAATAACATAAATAGGAATCGTGATGGAAATCCTATCCCTCGCCCCCTCCACGAAAGTGAAGAGCGGATCGCGGTGGTGCTCTTCGAGGCTCACCAACCAAGGTTTGAAAATTGTGCCGCCGGAGGCAAGGCCTTAGGGCATCGGCATGGAACACACGGCTGAGCTCGCCCGGGTGCCGAATCCCGGGGCAGGGTGGAGGCGGAGCCGTGCCGGCGTCCAGTGAGAACGCCGCCAAAGGACCGCCCAGGGCACTGCTCGAAAAGTTTATTTCGCTTTTTAACCTGAGTTTGATATATTCTTTTTCGCTTCCAAGGATGTTTGACGGGGCAGGGGCGGGGGGAGTGCTGTCCTTGCATTTCGTGGCAAGGCTGTCCTATTTATCAACACGCGCTCTCAGCTTGCTCCCTCTGCTGTCCCCTCCCCGGGTCTTTGTATTCGAAGCCCTATTTCTCCTTTGCACAACTGGGAAAGGAAATGGGCACGAAGAGTTTTATTTGTTGACACTGCCAGAAACAAGGTGGAATCCAAATCCGGCGTCCTGAGTCGGCAGCTGGGTTCTCTGGCTCTCCGGGTCTCTCGCTCACACCTCTCCCCGCCCCCAGCAGTCACGCTCCCTCTTTCCTAGGCGGGCGCGCTAGCAGGTGCGCCCCCTCGCCTTCTCTGCTGCTGATTGGCGCCCAGGTTGGGGAGTCGCCGCCCCGCGCTTATGTCAGAGTGCGTGCCGTCCGGGCCCACCTCGCCTTTGAACTTCGCCGCTTTTGGCTCGCGTTCACCAGCCTCCCCGCATTCTCAGCCAGGTGCTGCGCTAGGCGAGGCAGCTCCGGGAAAGCCACGGGCGGGGGGGAG
>NW_011494956.1:13366572-13367066 GCF_000754665.1 Bison bison bison | reverse complement strand
CACCCAGCCTCTGGCACCGAGAGCCCCCCAGCCGGCCATCCTCTCCTCCCCCCGTCCTTCCTGCCCCCGCTCGTCCCCCGGGGCCTGCCTGGGTGCCCAGACTGGCATGATCAGCTGAACTTTGTGGGGTTAGCGCTTCTCTCTGGCTTCCTCTCTGTGTTGCGGAGGCGAGGGGAGCGCAGACCCCCGGCTCAGGACGGACAGACAGGCAGACCGACCACC
The DNA here is from genome assembly GCF_000754665.1 of Bison bison bison. Taxonomy (NCBI): domain Eukaryota; kingdom Metazoa; phylum Chordata; class Mammalia; order Artiodactyla; family Bovidae; genus Bison; species Bison bison. The sequence goes on along the minus strand of NW_011494956.1, from coordinate 13,366,844 downwards.
GCGTCCAGGCTCGCCTGCCGAGCCACTGCACTCCCCACCCCAACCCGCCTAGCCTCCGGGACCATGTCCAAACCTTCAGACCACATCAAGCGACCCATGAATGCCTTCATGGTATGGTCCCGAGGCCAGCGGCGCAAGATGGCCCAGGAAAACCCCAAGATGCACAACTCAGAGATCAGCAAACGCCTAGGCGCCGAGTGGAAGCTTCTGTCCGAGGCAGAGAAGCGGCCGTACATCGATGAGGCCAAGAGGCTACGCGCCCAGCCCATGAA
>NW_011494956.1:13362721-13366472 GCF_000754665.1 Bison bison bison | reverse complement strand
CATGAAGGAGCACCCTGACTACAAGTACCGGCCGCGGCGCAAGCCCAAGAACCTGCTGAAGAAGGACAGGTATGTCTTCCCCCTGCCCTACCTGGGCGACACGGACCCGCTCAAGGCGGCCGGCCTGCCCGTGGGGGCCTCCGACGGCCTCCTGAGCGCGCCCGAGAAAGCCCGGGCCTTCTTGCCGCCCGCCTCGGCGCCCTACTCCCTGCTGGACCCCGCGCAGTTTAGCTCGAGCGCCATCCAGAAGATGGGTGAAGTGCCCCACACCTTGGCCACCGGCGCGCTGCCCTACGCGTCCACCCTGGGCTACCAGAACGGCGCTTTCGGCAGCCTCAGCTCCCCCAGCCAGCACACGCACACGCACCCGTCCCCCACCAATCCGGGCTACGTGGTGCCCTGTAACTGTACCGCCTGGTCTGCCTCCACCCTGCAGCCCCCCGTCGCCTACATCCTCTTCCCGGGCATGACCAAGACTGGCATAGACCCCTATTCGTCAGCCCACGCCACGGCCATGTAACCCCCATCCCGGCCTGCCAGACCTGGAGGGCGGCCTGGAAGCGGGGTCTGCACCCTGTTCTCTGCGCCTAGCCGGGGCCTGCAGATGCCCCCTACCCTACCCCAGACTCTGCCTCTCTCTCTTGCACGGGAATGGTAGGGGCGTCCCGCCGGACCCAAGGCGCAGACAGGTGCCAGAAACTTGTGAACGGTTATGACAGCTATACAGCTGCCCCTACCGCGAAAGTCCCAAAACGAACCTCCGACTGTGCCCTCTTTGGACAAAAAAAAGTAGGCAGTTTTGCTTTATTTATGTCCCCTTCTCTTTACTCTGATGGGCTTTGGACTCCAGAACTCCCAGATCCTGGTATTATATCTAGAATATGCATATTTTTTTTCTTTTGCACCCTGAAGAAATAGCTGTCTCTTGTGTTTTGCCATCAGACACAACTAGGTGCCATTTGCTCTTCATGTGTGGGGGGAAAGGCTTAAAAGTTTAAAACCACAGAAAGGAAAACATTTCTATTCAAAATCATGCTATGACAGTGTTTGCTTCTTTAAAAGGTAAAACAAAAGGACCCACATGGTCATTTACTTTGTATAAAGCAGTGCTCCTAGAGACCTAAGTTTACTTTTAGACAGAATGTCAGGTTATAAAGTCAGGAAGTAGAAAGTGAACAAAAATTAAAAAAAAATAAAAACATCTTCAATGGTCATAAATGTTTTGACAATGTCTTGGAAATGTACCTAGAAGGATTTCACCTCCTTACTCTGTTCATTTGTTGAACAAAGATGTTTTGAATAAAGACAATCTGTCATTGCAAAAAAGTAATCTTTGATGTGCATAAAATCTGAAGTGGAGAGGCAAGGTCTGGGGAGCTGGGTGGCTAGGAGGCAGAGTGTACACAGAGCGACTCCAGCAGTGGCGCTGGCAGCTGGCCTGCATGGGCTGAGCTTGGTGGCCCTTGGGGTCGGGTGCCTAGGGGCCCAGAGTCTAGGGTTTGTCCCTATCATGCCCTCTGGATCCACTTTTTGCCTTTAGAGGCTGGACAAAGTTATCTGTTTCTGGGACTTCACTCCTTCCTTGCATTTTTCACAAAGTGGTCAGACCGCTTGAAGGAGCAAATGAACTAAGACAAAGGCCAACCTAGACTTCTGAAATTTGAGTGCATTTTCTTCTTTTAAACCAACTCCAAAGGAATGGAGAAAAGTACCAAGTCTATAGGGAACCAGTTGCCCACAGAGCTCCATGTCCTGCTGTGGGTGTTTAAGTTCAATGCCAGGGAAAGAGAAGTGGAATGGTTTTTTGGTTATTTGTTTGTTTGTTTTAAATAGGTTGTCTGAAAATGCTGTTTCTAGGTCTTCTGGGGGTTGGGGGTTTGATACTGGTTTCTGTGTTTTATAAAAGTCTAAGAAACATTGAAAAACATGTGGTAGTTTCCCACTCTTGACTGTGGGAGACTTTTTGCTAAGACCCTGCAGATGTAAAGGGAAAAGGCAGGCGATAGTGACACAGCTTCCACATGGAATTTTTTTAAACATCATAAAAATTAAATAACTCATAGCCCTTTGTGTTTATTAAGGAAGGGAAATGGCCTTTTTCTTATCCCTGGTGGGTGAATGTTAGCTTGAAGATTACTCTGGTTTTCACAGGGAGAAAGGACCGTCTGATTCCTTCCAGAACTACTCTTTGGAACTTGTTCTCAAAATCGAAGGGTGCCCCCCTAATCCTTGTCTCCCCCCAGTCTCATCCCCACAGCCGAGCTCACCAGTATTTTTGAGGTCGGTTGCTTTTCTCACTGGCTTTGATAAGGTGCGGGGTCGAAGCGGGGCGGGGCGAATAGGGGAGCAGCCTAGCGGCTGGGCTGCTTTCTGCTGCTGTTGAGGGATTTGTGCCCTGCCTCGGTTGTTTCCAAAGAGTCGGTGGCTGCAAGTGCACTGAAACGTTGTCAACAGACACCAAAGCCTAAAACCACGGATTAGCATATTGTCCTCAAAACAATTAGAAGTGTTTGAGGTGTTATTTGGAGCCTATTCATCTGAGCCCCTTTGTCAAAGGGGGATTTTCATTACTGAAAAAAAAAAAAAAAAAGTTAGCAGTTGTCCATCTGGCTGAGCTGAATAGCAAAGTGATCCGTGTTGTATATGCTTTTCTCATTAAGAGCTCTTTTGAGACCGATGTTAGAATTAAATGGTATAACACAATTAACATACACGGGCGCTGAATAGGAAGGGACGCCTATAAATAATAGATAGATAAATAAATGAGCGATCAGGCGTAGGTAAACAAAGGCGGACTGGGGGACGGGGCGGGGGCGGGGAGCGGGGGGAGGCCAGGCGGGCTGCGCCACGCTTACTTAGCATCACAAAACCCTCTTACAAATCGAGACAATTAGGAAGTGACTTGCCTCTGGTGGCCGTCGGGTCTGGGGGCTCTGGGCGCTTAGGGAAAGCCCCTCCTCCCGCCCCCTAGGAAGCCCTGGAGGCCCAGGGCGGAGGCTTCGCGGTTTCGCTATGATATAACCTCAACTGACAGTCCTGTCAACCGCTCTGATCTCCCTCATAGCTCAGTGTCCCTTAACATCTTCTAAGATGGAGCTTACAGGGGTCTGGGTGTCTCCCCGCAGAGCCCGGCGCACCAACACCCCGGGTCCACAGAGAACCCCAGGCCGAGGAGGAACCCGGCGCACCGCACCGCCGGCCGGCCCAGCCGACTTCCAGGCGGGGTTAGGCTGGGAAGGGGCACCAGGTGGGTCCGAGTGTGGAGGGCTTCAGGCGGCGGCAGTTGGAAAACTGAAACCCGAGTTCCCGACTGAGCCGGCCCTGGGGACTCGGAAGGGAGCTCCAGGAAACTGGGTGCGCTGTGGCTCCGAGGCGCCGGTGCGCCGGCTGCTGGGTCGCCGAGGCTTCTTTCCAGCCAGCAGGGAGCAGGGGGCCCAGCGCAGGTCCTGGGACCTAAAGCCGCAGACCTAGCTCCGGCCGTTTCTGCCGATCACACCTCCTCTCTATTCCGGGCTGTTGGATATACGCAGCTGTCTGCGCTCCTGGGGTCTGGTCCCAGCAGGGACCTGCCTGAGCTCTGCCTCCCGGGCCCCGCGGGCCGCCGAGCCTCTACCGAGGTGCGCGGCCGGGACTCGCCCCAACAAACCGCCCAAATCCTCCCCGTCAAGCCGTTGACGGGCCGATTACTGACTTTGAAGTCAGACGCAGACAAAAAGAAATCCCCTGGGGGTGGCGGCGGGGGGGGGGGGAG
>NW_011494956.1:13350449-13362611 GCF_000754665.1 Bison bison bison | reverse complement strand
GGGAGAATGAGCGCTCCCTCTGCGCGCCGGGCGCCCGAGACTCTGCAGGAGGCCACTCCGTCGACCCCTGTGAGCTTGGCGCGCGTCCCACGGCCCGAGAGCCCGGGACTTCTGCCCACCACCCGGACCTCCTTCGGGCAGGTTCTGCAGGGCAGATCCGGGCCTCTTGCCTGCGGGTGCGATTGCTTCCAGGGAACAACCACAACAAAAATTGACCCAATAGAAGCTGCGCTTGCCCGTGCCTTTCCTCAACTGGGCTTTTGCTAGGAGCGCGGAAACCTGGCCAACAGACCGGTCGCTCGGGATGTCAGCGGGCGGCGCTGGCCCGGCAGAGGCAGAGTTGTTTGGCTGTTAGGTTTTCTTTTTTAAACCTTGGCAGCCGTTTTGTTCAAGGACACACTGGCCACATTCTTCTGGGAGATGCAGGATGGTTGGATCCCCTCCACCCCTGGCTTCTCCTGGAGACCCTTTGCAGCTTTTCTTGTTTTGGATCCTACTCCAAACACCTTCCCCAGTTTTGGATCCTACTCCAAACACCTTTGATACCCTTCCAGTTTCTTTTTTAATATCAATTTCCTTAGAACTGCTAACTTCATTGATGGGAAAGATCGGCTACTTAAGAGTAAGACGTACTGAGGTGGTAGTGGCTGGGTTCTGAGACCCCTTAATATTTGCATTTTAAAATACGATCTAGGTAACCTCCGGGAATCCCTCCAGTCATCTAAAACGGGATGATATTTCAAACAGGGTAGGGCCTAGAGGACTTTCATTATATCACAACATCCAGAGAACCCACTCTAGCGTGGGCAGCTTCTTTGGAGAGATCCCAGACTGCCAAGGCCCGGGAAACTTGGAGAGCGGTGGCACCAGGATTGCCCTGGAGGACTCGTGTTTTTTTTGGGTTTTTTTTGTTGTTGTTTTTTTTTTCCGGCTCCTCCTCAGCTCAGGCCTTGCCACCATTGTTCAAGCGGACAATGAATTTCAAGTCATTTGAATTTGAATATCCGGTAACTCACAAGATTGCTGTTAAGAACTCTCATCTCTTTACTGAGCTCACTGTACCTGTGTTTAAGTGTTAAAAGAGGAAGACAGAGGCAGAAGGGGCCCATTAGATTTGGGTTCAGGAGACGCTGGGGCCGGTGCTTCGTGCCTCCGCCGAGGGGCGCGCGCTCCTAGGCTGTGGCCCTGCCCTGGCCTCGGAGACCTCGCAGACCCAGGTGCACTGCTTGGGCTGATTTCTTTCTTGGCGCTATGGGATGAGACTTATCCTGGAGCCAGAAACGCTAGCGCAGGGCCGCCGCAAAGTAATGAAGAAACAACATTAAGTTGGGGGAGGGTGTGGGCCGCTAGAAATCCTGGGGCGTCCACACCACAGACCGCAACCCGAGACTTGCGGTCGCCTTGCCTGAATCTCGGCTCTGTGCGCGCCTGGGGCCGGCAGCTTGGTAGTGTCCGCCGTGGCACTGGGAGGGGACTGAAGGAGAGAAGAGGGAGCTTCGACACTTCCTTCTCGTCCAGCCCCCTGATCTGCGTCCAGCTGAGCGTCACTCGTGAACTCCTCGCCTGTCCCTGGGGCCCGGGTGTGACTTGTGCTCTCGGAAAGCGGGAAGAGCCCCAAGCCCAGGACGTTCTTGGGCAGCCTCCCTAGATTCTCCGCCCTCTTTGCTCACATCTCTGCTCTAGGCATCCTCTCTGACCCCCAAAGGCCCCAAGAATTTGGTACGAGTTGGAAAAGGGAGCAGGTGCCTAGACCGGATAGAGACCGAAAGAAGTCCACGAGCTTCCTCTTTGCTGCCAAGTGGAGGAGTTGCGCTACTCTAGCAGCCGGTGGCCGTTTCCAAACTTTTTTACTCTTGGGCTGGGAGAAGCAATGCATTCGGGATCCCCGCCTTCGAGGCAGGCACTGAAGGGACTTCGGAAAACTCTGCCGGCCTGCAGGGTTCCACTCGGCCTGGAACTGGGAGGAGACCCCACGGACGCGTGCTGGACGATCCACCGCACATGAGTGCGGGTCCTCCTTGCACCTCCAGGCCTTTGCGCCATTCGCCGCTCCCTGCCTCTCCAGGGTGTTTCAGGGTCCGGCCGCACCTCGGAGCCCGGAGGCTCTGCGGGCGCTAATAGGCGGTGAGGAGGGGAGGTGGGTGGGAGGCGCGTGCCGGGTGCGGCGGGAGAGCTGGAGCGGCGCACCCTCCTAGCTGGCAGAGGGCGGAGATCCCGGAGTCCCGAGTGCCGCTTAGCTGCTCCCGACTTCCTGCAGCCGGGCCAAGCCCCCGCGGGCTCTCCGGGCGCCCCGCCCGGGGACCGAGGGAGGAGGGAGAGGAGAGGGAGGGAGCCGGCGGCCGAGGCGCACGCCTCCAGTCCGCGTTAGCCCGGCACCCCCCGTGGCGCGGCGAGTCAATGGGATTTGCACACTCGAGGTGTAACAGCATTACTGCATTAATTACCATTTCCATTTCACGTCCAGATTGTTTACTTATCTGCGGGAAACATATGTCGGGAGAAGTTCACATTCCGGATTCTGCTCCGCTGCCCAAGGTGCAATTCCGGGGAGGCGGCGAGGGGGAGGGGAGGGCTTCAGATTTTTTATTACACCCTCTAGCCTTATCTGCCGCTGTAAATTATGAGGATCCTCCATTGAGCGGCATATGGAGATTATATACTTTTTTGAATATCGTTTCCCAAAGCCTGCAGATTTTCACTTTGAAATGAAACAATCCTCCGCCGGCTCCCTCGGGGCCTGGAGCCTGCTGCGCTCGTCTGCGCGACCCAGGGGACCCTTTTTGCTGGGCCAGGCTCGCACCCATGTCCCTAGTGCCGCGGCCAGCGCCCAGTGGAGCCCTGTTTCCAGAATCTGAAATAATTTCACTAGGAAAACCTAGTCGTACGAGGTGTTCGAGGACCCACGCGGCGCTCTGCTCGGTTTTCTGCACCTCAACCCCGGACTTCTGCGTAGTTTGCAGCTTTTTCATTTCGGATACCCGCGTAGACGCGAGCCCACTTCTGCCCTCTTCCTACGCTGGGCGGCTCCAACCCCGAGGCGAGGGTCGAGTTGTCCACGCCCGCCCACTGCCGCCTGTCTTGCGCTCGAGCATTTCAAAGGTTCCCCAGGGCTTTGGTCTTGGGACAACCCCGGCTTGAGACCGCTTCTTGCAAACCCCGAACGGAAATCCTGCGAGGAAGGCAACTGCTTCCCATTCCCGGGAGAAGCAGGACCGACCAGAGCAGCGCAACCGAATCCCATCTTTCTTATCTCCCCGAGACTCCTTTCAGGCTGAGATCAGAGAGGGAGGGAAAAGGAAGAGAGAATCATTGTTCTTCTTTTTTTTTAATTTAATATACCAAGCCACCCGTTCAGGTCATTTATATGCTTAATTTAGTGATAAAAGTCAATAAGCACAATCACAGGACTCTCCCCTCTTTCAGTTTCTTTTGACCATATTTTTTTTCACAGTAATTGGAAAACCAGTAAAACAGATATGCCACTGATTTCCACCCCCTTCCTTGTTCAATGCTTTGTCTGCAATGCAATTATAAGAAATGTGCTTTTGTAATTTGTTTGGGTTTTTTTTTTTAGAACATAAGAGGGAAAAGATACCTTCTATGCGATTATTTTTTATCTTGTTTGGGTTCGATTTGCAGAATTACACACACCCTGTTTATAGACACCCACTCTCAAAAACAAAATCAGAAATTTCCTTGATTTTTATGATTCTAAATATCCCTTGGGAAGCCTAGTGTGATGTTATAGCAGAAACAATTAAATGGACCAAAGTAATGCAATTAAGAAGGAGAAAAAATAAGCCGGTAGAACGTGGAAATAAACAGATTCTTTTCCACTAAGTATTGTTTTGGGATTTCTAATTTTTTCTTTGAGACTTCTAAGAAAATTGTGAGGTGTCACTTCTCTCTTCTGGTCTATCTGTAATTGAATCTAGGTCACTATTCTAAAGCAAGAAAAGTCTGCTTCCCACTTTCTTACATCAGGCTGAAATTTGGGGAGGGACAAGGGTCTCGCAATTTCATTTAAAATGTAATGGTGGATGAACTGATAAGCAAATAGGGAAAAAGGAGTCTGCTAAAAAGAAAAAAAGGGGAGGGGGGCATGGTTTTAATATGCTCCAGATGGGGGGAAAATGATTTACATGAGAGTTTATTTCCTCTTTGCTGATATGAAAGAATTACAGATACAAAACTCACTGATCTATAGAATAAAAAAAGAAAAGAAATGTTATTTTCCTGTAAAGGTGTCAGTTCATTTATATTCATTTAACCATCCATCCATCAATTCACTTTCTCACTCCGTGCACATTCTCTCTGGCTCTGTTAAATCTTCCCCCATCATACACTTTGCTAGAATATGCAATGAAGTTTTCTTTCTTTAAAATAATGTGAGAGTGAGATGAAATAGGTAAAGATAGGTAAAGAGGGAAGGTTTTGTTGTTGTTTTCAAATATCCCTGACAATTTAACATTATGATTTTAGGGCAAAATTTTAACCATAGTCACCTTACATTGTTGCTGCAGTTTGAGCCTGAAAGATTATATGCAGAGAATACACGATTATTTTTTCATAAAATATTCATACAGTAGAAAGACGTTTACCAGTTGAAAACCTTTGTGTAACATAGAAATGTACCAAAGGATGAATTCTTATGTAGAGTCAGATGTTGGGTCAGTAATGCATTGTTTTATTAAAAGAGTTGTTATGGACATGAGCAAGTTCACATTTCCCTGAAGATTTCCTGCTTGGTCAAGGTATGAGCAGCACAAAATCTTCTGTGTTGAGAGTTGAAAGGTCTAAATACCTGTGAAGCAAAATTTGCATATATCAAGAAAGAAATGAGAGGTGCTCTCATTTGGGGATTCCCAAGGGGAGACAATTACTTAAGAAAAGGTATTACTTTTCTTGAAATAAAAGATGATGATAGATGCTTTTCACCCAAATAAAGTGATAGTATAGTATCACTTCCTGGAGAAGGAAATGGCAACCCACTCCAGTGTCCTTGCCTGAGACTCCCAGGGACGGGGGAGCCTGGTGGGCTGCCATCTATGGGGTTGCACAGTCAGACACGACTGAAGCGACTTAGCAGCAGCAGCAGCAGCATAGTATCACTTCCAGTTTAAAGTCACCCAAATGGATGATTGGAGACCTAAGCAAGGACAAGATCAACTGTCAACATCTGATGATGGTTTCACAGTTAAGAAAAACAGTAAATGCATTCCCATAGAAGTTTATCTACCCTGAAGACTAATTCTTTCATTCTCCCCTCCCCTTTCTCATTCTTCCTCCTCCTACTTATGTTTAGTTTTCCTTTTTAGAATGTGAACACTGCTGTCAGATCAGAAATTTCCTTCATAGGTCTTCATAAATTATCAGCATCATTTTTCATCATGCTGGTTTCTTCCCAGTCTCACATCCTTCTGCTATGGTAATACATTTACTTTCCCATCTAATTTTTAATCAAACCAACTGAATATGAGGCAAAAGGAATAACAGCTTGGCCAGAAGTTAAGATATTTCATGTGTGTTTCTTACCGCAAACTCCATAGATACACTTGAAGCGAGTGCTTATAAGTTACCTGGATGAGATGACACTTTTAAGGCATTTAAAATGTTCTCCTTATCATTGTCTTTTACATCCTGGGTTTTCCGGACTGTTTGCAATACTTATACCTAATAAGAAGGGTCGATTGGCTTTGAATTCTCTTTGAGAAGGAAATTGACAAGAAAAAAACTGAAGTCATCTGTAGCTGAACTTGGTCCAAATACACTCTTAGTTTACAGTGAGCCATTTATATATGAATATAAATATGCTACACTCTGAGTTAAAGTGAGCACAAACAAGGTGTAAATACAAACAATTTACTATCTGCTGTTGTGACAGCTCTAGCTGTCTCTTGGGTTCAAATCCACCTTGTTACCACTGGCTTGGTAAAATTCAAAGTGTATTACACAACTCACTGTAGCAGCCTTCACAGCTAATTTGTTAGGTGGAGAGGATTGTCATCAGATGGAGGTCATACTGTCATATTAACAACCTTTACTCCCTTTGCAGATGGACGAAGTTACTCCAACAACTTAAAATGTGTTTTAAACAACAATAAAATGTGTTTCTTGAAAACACATTTGGTAGTAAACAGGTTAAATGAGTGATCATGGCAGTAGGCTTGGATTTTTTATTTTAGGAAATTTCATCTGCAAATCTGAAGCCACGCCTGTCATTAGTTCTCTCTATGTCCTAGTCCCATCCTTCTGCAGGTGGTCTCTTGAGGAGTTCTCCTGGCACACTAAGACTGCCGGTCCCTTTGGGGGTTGCCTCTTGCTCTCTCATACCAACTCTCAGAGGACATTCTACAGGGACATTTTATTCTTACCTTCTCTTTTTTTCTTCTTTTAATGGGAACAAAAATTCGGTTATCTCCACTGTCCACCTTTGTGCGATGTGATGGGCTTCTAAGTCATCAAACCCACTGAAAGAAGGAGCCCTCATCCCCTTAGGAGACAATCTGGAGGAAAACAGGTAAATTGGTTCAAGACAAACTGTTGCCAAAAAGAAAATTACCAATATAATTTCACTGTTCTTAGCTGGGGAGGGCTCAAACAAAGGATAAAGTCTGAAAAAAAAAAAATTTGGATTGACACCAAAAGGGATTTGTATTAATTTCTGTCTTTTGGTCATCCTCTGGATATCCAAACAGCATTCTTTAGTTAGTAAGGTGGGGAAAGGCCTTGATCCATGAATGCACTTGTCAACCCCTATGGTTCAAATTCCTTATTTTCCTGAATGGGCAGCTAGTCACCATGACCCAGGGCAATCCAGAGCCCTTAAGTGACAGTTCCACAAAACTGTCAGTAAAACAGGGTGGGAATGGAAAGATGGAGGGAGTGCCATACGACTGCCAGTGAATCATCAAATTCCTAATAATGGGGTTCTGGGTACATGCTGATGGTATCATAGAGAAGGAAATGGCCACCCACTCCAGTACTCTTGCCTGAAAAATCCAAGGACAGAGGAGCCTAGTGGGCTATAGTCCATGGAGTTGCAAAAGAATCGGACATGACTGACTAAACAGCAAACAACAACAAACCGATGGTATCAATTCACTCTTACACTCTTTCCCTCAATGATGGCCGGCAGCATCAAAAGTTCTGACTGTCTTCCTAGGAGAAATCCCTGGTACTGAAAGACACAAACCTGGAGAATGATCAGACAAGCCTGGAAGACTCCCAGAGCCCACTGGGCAGCTGTTGCCCTGCATGGACGCCAAAGTCTGAGCACCAAGGCTCTGACAGTTCATTTACTGAATTCCTTGGCTTAGATGCAGAAAAAGAAGTTACAAAACTTGTGTTTTACTCCAAGGGGCATTGACTGTGCCTGGATTGGTGGGTAGAACAGTCCACTGGATTCAAATGGGTAAGATTTTTATCTCTTGAAATCAATGATTTAAAGAAAAGCCAGCATTGTCGACTGTTTAGGTACCATCACAGGTAGAGAATTAAAAGATATTATTTTTTTCTCTTTCAGTAAAATGTGTTTTAGAGATATGTTTTAATTGATTATATTTCTTTCCAGGACTCTGAAGATCTGTCTTCATCTTCCCTGGGGAGATGCACTCTGCAATAAGGGAGAACCACAGTGGTTTATTAGATAGGTGTTAACTGTGCTCTCTGTGCAAAGAAGCACGTGAGGTGCCTTAAATATTCCATGTTGTTAAATTCTTCCTAGAGCACCAGGAGGTAAGTACTGCTATTACCTCTGCTTCTCACAGGAGAAAACTGAGGCTCAGAGACATTCATAACTCACCCAAGGGCTTATGGCCCTCACAACAGAAAAGTTATACCAGTGCTCTCTGTCTATTCACTACCACTATCTATACAATCAAGAACTCACTGGAGATGGGTAAAACAAGGAGCCAAGAACCCATAGAATTCATACCTGGTGATGAAACCAAGGAAGAGGAGAAAATGTAGAGTTTCAGGGTAAGGTGAAGGAGCTGCAAAGTTTTCCCTCTCTCAGGTGGATAAGGAGATGCAGAATTGAAATGGATTCACATCTTCTGCCACCATAGATGGAATCCTCTCACTAGCTGAGCCACACACTTCTTCAGTCTTCTTGGCCCAAGATTCACTATCTTCTAAGTTTTGCTGATACACACATAGCCAGGGACCAGGACATCACCAAGCTAATCACAAATCATCACAGAGCAGGCTGCCCTGGTAGCTCAGTGGTAAAGAATCCGCCTGCCAATGCAGGAGACATGAGTTCGATTCCAGGGTTGGGAAGATCCCCTGGAGAAGAAAATGGCAACACTCCCGTATTCTTGCCTGGAGAATCCCATGGACAGAGGAGCCTGGCAGTCCATGGGGCTGCAAAGAGTTGGACATGACTTCAAGACTGAACAAGAGCAAGGCATAGACACAGATTCCCTGAAGAGCAGACAGTCAAGTCCCTAGGCCCTTTCAGATGCTCCATTTCATGACGTTCATGAAATGGAGGTAGAGCAGAGGGGGACCAAGACAGCAATTAAGGAGGAAGCTGCCTCTGCAAGGGAGCTTAGCAATTGAAGCCATAGTGTGTAGGGGAGGGAAGAAGAAATGTTTGCCCCAATTCTGTTTTGCATTCTCCTGCTTCTAATCAGGTTTAGTTAAAAGCTGCTACTCTTCTCCTGCCCCTGAATTCCTCAGCCAGATTCTTGAAATCTGCCCAGCCTCTGTGTCTTTGCCTTAAGATGGGAACACTGATTTTTTGCTTGTTCATCCTGTATTGAGTGCTTGCATATCAATCATGGTATACCAAGGATTTTGCATTTCCTTGCTAAGAATAGTTTGCATTTGTCATGTCTTTGTAGGAAGATCAAAGCAGGGCATAAACAAAAAGTTACTTATCACAATATTTATGTTTAAGGCAATTTGGGGACATTCCAAAGCCTCTTAGTTGCCCAGTCCCTGCTTTGGTGTGATGTTACAGAACTGCTTGGAAACAGGCTCATTGACTCTTTCCTTTTCTAACTTTAGAATTGCATCCCTGGGCAGCATACAGATGATTCCTAAGTCACATAAAAGAAATGAATGTATGAAGTCAAAAGCAGGGAGTCTGTGAGAGCTGAGGAGCAAAAACCTATGGGCAAGATGTGATAATTTTATAAACACTTAAAAGGAGATTTGAAATGCTATTGGCCTTACCAAACTTTTATTTCTGAAGTGCTCTGGGTGACATGATCACTTGTGCAAATTACAGTTGGAGACCAAAGGACCTCAAATCAGCGACTGGGTGCATGGGGCGGGTTTCTCAGAAACATTGATGGGAATCCCTTCCAACGTTGAATGGAAGCTGGGAGGGTAGAGCAGAGGGGGACCAAGACAGCAATTAAAAGAGGAAGCTGCCTGCTGATCCTGGTCTCTGCTTTGATAAGGGGCAGAAGGTGAAGGCTGGCTTCTTTCTAGTATCATCCTTCACAATTTTGGTCATATCCATCGGCAATTTTAGTAACCTCATATATTTTTCTTTCACTTAACTCATTCTTTCACTTTACTTTCATCCTACACAATAATTACATGAATCATGAAGTTTTTTGTGGTAGGGTTTTTTTTTTTAAGATTAATTGAAATTAAAAATACCCCCTGTAAAACAATCATGCTATCTCAAGATAGCATGGAGAAACTTGGAGAAACACTGTTCTAAAGTGTCCACTTCATCATGGAGGGAAATGAAGAAAGATCAGGGGGGTAAAGTACTTTCTCCAAAGTCACACAGCTTGACAACAGCGAAGGGAAGTCTATAGACCAGGTCTTTTGGGTCTTGGCCCAGCACACTTTCCTTCTGTTTCTCTCGTTTTTCTCAGAGGCTAAAAGGAAGCATTAGACAGTTAGCACTTTCTTTGGGGGGAGGAGGGTATGAAGATTGGTTCTCTCATGAATTTTAAGCTCTGTGTTGGTAGTACATGTGTGCTTAATCGCTTCAGTCATGTCTGCTTCTTTGCAACACTATGGCCCATAGCCTGCCAGGCTCCTTTGTCCATGGGATTTTCCAGACAAGAATACTAGAGTGGGTTGCCATGCCTTCTTCCAGGAGACCTTCCTGACCCAAAGATAGAACCTAAGTCTCCCGCATCTCCTGCATTACAGGTGGATTCTCTACCACTGAGCCGCCAGGGAAATCCTTCTTGGTAGTACTAAATCCTATTTCCTTATTCAGAATGTCTTCAGCCTACTGATTATATTATATAAAACATAACACAGGGGCTTCCCTGGTGGTCCAGTGGTTAAGAATCTGCCTGCCAATGCAAGGGACACAGGTTCTATCCATGGTCTGGGAAGACCTCACATGCCACAAAGCAACAAAACCCCTGTCTACAAGAGAAGCCATGGCAACAGGAAGCCCAAGCACCACAACTACTGAGCCTGTGCCGTAGAGTCCCTGCTCCATAACAAGGGAAGCCACGGCAACAGAAAGCCCAAGCACCACAGCTAGAAAGTAGCCCTCACTCGCCACAACTAGAGAAAGCCCTCAAGCAGCAACGAAGTCCCAGTGCAGACAAAAAAATATAAATAAATAAATCTTAACAACATCAAAAAACCTAACACATTTCCCTGGGAATTGAGGGAAAGGTGGGAGCAGTCTATGGGAAGGAGGGATCTGAATGGGCTTTGAGAGCCAGGAGCTGCCCATGCCCTAGGAAGGTCAGTTGGACAGGAGATGGTGGGAAGGAAAGGGAAAGGCCACTAACCACAAGCAGTCTGCTGGTGGCAGCCACCAATGTCTCTGTGCCACAGACAGACCCAGCGAGCTGGGAAGTACAGTCTCCTCAGTCATCAGCTGGGGTCCCAGGGCTGTGTACCATCCTACCGAACATCCCCCGGGTACTTGTTTTAACTTGGACCACTTGATGGCCCAAGGGGACTGAATTCTTCATCTGTGGCCTTGCAGTGTCTGTGGCTGTTTTCAAAATGAGGTGGCCTTTTTTAAAAATAACATCTTTTTTTAAAAAAAAAATTATAACTTGGGCTGTTTTCATTTTATTTTATTTTATTTTTTGGCATACTGCACGGCTTGTGGGAACTTAGTTCCCCAACCAGAAATTGAACCTGGGCCCTCAGCAGTGAGAGGGTGGAGTCCTAACCACTGGACCTCCAGAGAATTCCCGAGGTGGCCTTGTATTTGTCACTCCCAGCACAGATTTCTAAGCAGCCTTCAGTGAGAGTTAAAAAAGGAAGAAGGAAAAAACCCCAGGGATGCAGTTTAGCACCATTAAAAAAAAAAAAAAAACCTACTCAACAAATCAAGTATTTTGTCACAGACCAATAGTGGTTTTCTTTGTTTATTAAAGGGTCTGCGGTCTTCTCACAAACTACTTTTTTCCTTTGGGCACAGCTCTCACTCTTGCACTAATGAAATCAATCCTGAATATTTATTAGAAGGACTGATGCTCAAGCTGAAGCACCAATACTTTGGTCACATGATGTTTAGAGCCGACTCATTAGATAAGACCCTGATGCTGGGAAAGATTGAAGGCAGGAGGAGAGAGGGGTGACAGAGGACGAGATGGCTGGATGGCATTACTGACTCAATAGACATGAGTTTGAGCAGGCTTTGGGAAATGGGGAAGGATAGGGAAACCCGGCATGCTGCAGTCCATGGGGTCTCAAATAGTCAGACAAAACTGAGTGACTGAACAACAACACAACTTTCACACAGAACTAACCTGTAGCTTACACCTCCTGCAGGCTCAGCTGCAGTAAGGAATGTATGTAAGTCCTCCCAGCTTACCTGCCTTCCCCTACAGTCAATTCCCAACACCTTGTCTGTAGGTATTATCTCTCTCTCTCTCTCTTTTTTTTGCATTATCTCTATTTTACAGAAGAAACTGGAGCTTTGAGAAGTTAAATAACTTTGCCTGCGGTCACAAAGACACTAGGAAGAGGCCCTGAAAACTCAGCTCTTTTCCCTCCCACCTTGGGTCCCGACTCTCACCCCATCAGCCATCTTGACCTGTATCTGTTGCCTTCCTTAAGGCAACACACACTTTCTCCAGAATCCTTGGGGCCTTCATCAGTCAGTCACTTCTGAGTCGATAACTAACTCCTTAGGACTCTTCTGCCTTGTGTTCGTTTTGTCTTTTGTGTCTTTTTTCGGGCATCAGATTATCATTTTGGTTGATCATT
>NW_011494956.1:13341095-13350058 GCF_000754665.1 Bison bison bison | reverse complement strand
TTTTTTTTTTTTTTTTTTTTTAGCTCTGTCTACTTACTACTACTTAAGGACTCCCCTGGTGGCTCAGATGGTAAAGCATCTGCCTACAATGTGGGAGATCCAGGTTTGATCCCTGGGTCGGGAAGATCCTCTGGAGAAGGAAATGGCAACCCACTCCAGTGCTCTTGCCTGCAGGCTCAGCTGCAGTAAGGAATGTATGTAACTCCTCCCATTTACCTGCCTTCCCCTGCAGTCAATTCCCAACACCTTGTCTGTAGGTATTATCTCTCTCTCTCTCTTTTTTTGCATTATCTCTATTTTACAGAAGAAACTGGAGCTTTGAGAAGTTAAATGACGTTGCCTGCGGTCACAAAGACACTAGGAAGAGGCCCTGAAAACTCAGCTCTTTTCCCTCCCACCTTGGGTCCCGACTCTCACCCCATCAGCCATCTTGACCTGTATCTGTTGCCTTCCTTAAGGCAACACACACTTTCTCCAGAATCCTTGGGGCCTTCATCAGTCAGTCACTTCTGAGTCGATAACTAACTCCTTAGGACTCTTCTGCCTTGTGTTCGTTTTGTCTTTTGTGTCTTTTTTCGGGCATCAGATTATCATTTTGGTTGATCATTGGAATGTGGAGTGAGATCCTCAGGTCTTGAATTTTGTAGAACTTCCCTGATGGTTCAGTGGTTAAGACTTCATGCTCCCAACACAGGGGTTACAAGTTTGATCCCTGGTTGGGGAACTAAGATCCCGAGTGCTGCACAGACACAGCCAAAAAATAGACTTAAATCTTAGCTCTGCTGCTTGCTAGCTGTGTGACTTTCTGGGTCTCACTTTACTCGTCTGCAAAGTGGACAGAGAAACAGTTTTAATGTCTTGAGATTGTTTTGAAAGACAAAATGGTTGTAAAGAGCTTATTAGTATCAGGCCACACATTTAATAAGTATTAGCTACTTTTTGGATTTACTACATATTCTCTTTCACTTAAAAGAAATTCTTTTCCCCATGTATTTTTTATGATGAATGAGAATATCAGCTTAGTATCTGTTCTGTCCATCTCTACAAAGTGGTGTCATACTTTTTCTTCAAATGATGTGAAGAGAACCTCCAGCCTTTTTCCATTTCCCATGTAGCTACAGTTTGCCCATCGTTTTACAGGTTATTTCTTTTCCTCATAGCACAATTGAAGGTAGAAACACAGTTTAGGATGTTTTCATGGACAAATCTTTTTTGTTCCCTTCTAGTTATATTGAAAAGAAAAAAAATCTCTCCTGTTACAGAAACACTGGGCTCGTTGGTAGTCAGGAGCTGGAAAGGGCAAGGGGGATATCAGGGGGTTTTTCAGCTCCCGAGTCAGAGAACACATCCCTCTCCCGTTCTCAGTTCCAGCATCTCCTTGCCTTCTGTCCTCATCACAGTCCTCTTAGGTAACTGCATTCCTGAGGGGCCCGCTGTTCCTTCTGTGCTCTCTGAGGTGCTTCCCAGAGCAGCCCCCCTGGTCACCTGATTCCTCTTTCCCCACTAAAGTCAGTCTCCCAGTCCTGCTCCCTCTTCTCCCTACCCTGGCTTGCCCTCTGCCTTTCCTTCTACACCTTTAGCCATCCAACAGTACTCATGGAGTGCTAGTCACATTCAAACACTTTCGGGCACTAAGGAATCAGAGGGGGACAAGGCAAACCCTTGGAGGCTACTGTCTTCCCTTTAGTGATGGGAGTGAATGTAAGCTCTGCTCTGAAATTACTTGTACCTTTTTTTTTTTTTTTAGCTCTGTCTACTTACTACTTACTTTTCTGCCACTTACTACCTCTACAACTATGGACTACTTACTATACCTCTTGGTGTGGGTTCATTCATCAGTGAAAGGAGGGATTAAAATAGCAACCCCAGTGCCTAGCCACAGATGCGTTATCAGGATTAAATGAGATAACATGCAAGGTGCCCATCTTGGTGCCTGGCACATACTCAATGCCCAGGAAATGTCATGACTCTCATGTATTATTATTGAACTCTATCTACATTGCAGAAACCAGTGGGGTGTACCACTTTATTAATCCAAAGTTTTTTTCTACTCTTTTTTCCTTTCCCACAATATTTAAGTAGAAAAGCTACTTAAAAATATATGTGTATATATAATTTTTTAAATTTTAGCCTGCACAGTACAGCATGCAGAATCTTAGTGCCCAGCCAGGGATTGAATCCTGGCCCCTTGCAGTGGAAGTGCAGAGTCTTAATCACTGCACTGCCAGAGAAGTTCCAAGTTCTGTATATTTTTAAGTCAATTATCTAGTCGTTATTTCTGTACAGTCTAGATTCACTTGATAATCTCTCCGAGTTTCTGTGGTGTTATGTTATGTCATGTATCGTTCAGTAGTGTCTGACTCTTTGCAATCCCAAAGACTGTAACTCACCAGGCTTCTCTGTCCATGGAATTCTCCTGGCAAGAATACTGGAGTAGGTAGTCATTCCCTTCTCCAAGGGATCGTCCCAACCCAGGGACTGAACCAAGGTCTCCTGCACTGTAGGCAGATTCCTTACTACCTGAGCCACCAGGGAAGCCATGTTTCTGTGCAGACCCAGTGAAATACCAGAATAATAAACAGGAGAGGGGTGGGTCCACATTCTCAGGGTCAACAAATGTTTCAACCCAGATAAGGGTGGGCAAAGAGTAAGAAATGACTGAATTCTAAAGCTATGGTCTTTGTGTACTTAGGGTCTTAGAAGTTCAGAATTGAGAGAAATCTCTGAGAACTTTGAAATCACCCTCACATTTTTGTATAAAAAAGAAAAATCAAGGACCAGGGAGGAAGGCCAAGGTGCCATGGTCAAGGTCACACAGAGAGGTCATGGCAGAGCAAGACCTTTTGATATTTCCGCTTATGTAAGTTCCCCTTCATTATGTGGACAGGATAATAGATGAAAAAATGAAAATTTAGTCCGTTGCTTATATATGGAGGAATGGCCCAGGGGGTTCTGTGGACAAGCAGATATAAACCCTTATGATCATGAGTAGTCTCGCTACTGACAGCTCAGACTACTAACGGCCAGGACTTCCCTGGTGGGCCAGTGGTTAAGATTCTGCACTCTCAATGCAGGGGACCTGGGTTCGATCCCTGGTTGGAGAACTAGATCCCATGTGCTGCAACTACAACCCAACACAGCCCCCCAAAATAAAAAATATTGACTGCCTGCCTCTTGGACTGCTTTGTGCCAGGCACTGTGTGCATCCCTCATTTCATCCTTGCTCCACTCTTGAGGGTAAATGTTATTCTGCCCTGAGGACACTGATGCTCAAGAAGGCTAAACATGCCCGTGGTCCTAGTGGACCCAGGTTGGTACTAAGATCTGCGCATCTTCAAAGGACTTGTGGTTTTCCCCTGTGTCATGCAGATACTTTGTGCTCAGAACAGAGTCCTTGAGAAAGTGATGGAGAGGTCAAGAGTGTGAAGGAAAAGTTCCAGAGGGAGAGGGCAAAGAGGATCTTGAGAACCCCTTTAAGAAGCCCTCCTGGAAGAAGTAAGTCTGTAAAGAATTGAATGAAAGTGCATTGGAGGGAGGGAGGTGACAATAACAAGACATGTCTCGTCTATCAGTGGGTTTTCTTATACTCGATTTTTTGTGTCAAATAATAATTGTCAAGTTTGCTGTCTTTATTTATAAATTTTAAGACTATAAAATGAGGCAAGACTGGCTCTCTCAGCATAATTTCTTTTATTTATATGATATTCTCGAACAGACAAAAGTATAGTTGTTAAGAGTCAAGGGTGGAGGGAGAAGATGTGGATGACAAAGTGGCATGGGACGTTTTTGCCTGGGGGACTGTTCTGTGTCCTGAGATAGAAGTGGTCACTCCCACTTATACACTGTTAATACGCATAGAGGTGTACCTCCAAAAAGGCAACTGTACTGCATTTTCCAACTGATGAAAAAGCAAAATGTTATAAAATAAGGCACAGAAACTCACTGATGAGCACTTAGATTCCGATCACTAGGAACAAATGGATCTAGTTAAATTAGCCCACCCTTTGGTCTGTCATTCAAGGCCCCTCAGTGTCCAGTCCAGTGCCCAGCTGACAGCTGACCTCTCTACGTTTCCAGCTGAGGGCCAAGGGTCGGTTCCATCCAAGTGCAGCCTCCAGCTCTTCCATGGTCCCATTCGTCCATCTGAGCCTGGAGGAACGGGAGGAAGGGGTGAGTGGGGATCACATTCAGGCAGGAAATGCACCTCTCGCTCACAATATATAGTTTTTACAAGAAGCCTTTGTCACCACAGAGTATGCATGGCATTTCCCCTAAATCTATTCTCTTCTGAAATTAAACACAGGTAAAGAGATTCTCTAAAACAGGATGCGACTCTAAAGTAGCATTAAACCCTCTTGCAACTATAATAGCCACTGATACCATTTACTGAGTACCTCCTCAGGGGATCAGGAATTTTCTCTGTCTGCATTGTCTGATTTATCCCTCACCATCAGCCTTCAAGGGAGGAGAACCATTGCTCACACAAGGAAATTCAAGCTCAGAGAGGTGGCACCACCTGCCAGAGGTCACAAGGCTGGGCCCTGGCAGAGCTGGGCTTTTCGTCTTGGTCTCTGTCCCCAGGAGCTGGTGTGCTTGCTCTGAATTCCAATGGGGCCACCCCAGTCCTACCAAGCAGCCAGCCCTGGCCCACCCCTCCTTTTAACCCTCCTCCCCAGTTCCCATCACTGGCAATGCCACTCTGCCTTGCTGGTCTCCCCCTACCCTCAATTTGTCCCTACTCTCACTCCTCCCTTTAAGAGATCTGTCCTGGCTTTGAATCCATCTGTTCCCAGCTCTCCATCCTTCCCTGTTATGCTCTGAGAACCAGTAGCTTGGAAACAGGAAAGAAACACACTAAGTTGGAAAATGAGTGCCTGGTACTTACTCCATGTGGTTCTCCACGCTTGTCCTTACAGACCTTGTTATAAACAGTGGGCAAGATTTATAGGCTGTTGACTGGGAATCAGAAACTATTATTCTGTCTCTCTCTCTTTATACATAGATATGAATGTTGGAAGGAACCACAGCCCTTATCTCGTCCAAGCTCTAGGGACTGCAGAAAATCTTGTGGGCAAACCTAAGAATCTAGTAGTGTAGATCCATAGTACATAAAGTGGATGTATCTGCATCAACTGGGATCTTGTTAGCAATGCAGATTCTCAGGCCCCTGCCCAGACTTGCTGAACCAGAAACTCTGGAGGTGGAGCCCAGCAAACTGGGTTTCAACAAGACCTCAAGCTGATTCTGCAGTAACATATTTTTGAGATCTATAGATGGAAACTAGTGCTTCTAACACCTTTATGTGCATAAAAATTACCTGAAGATAGGGTTGCCAGAGGAGAAGGCAATGGCACCCCACTCCAGTACTCTCACCTGGAAAATCCCATGGATGAAGGAGCCTGGTAGGCTGCAGTCCATGGGGTCGCTAAGAGTCAGACATGACTGAGCAACTTCACTTTCACTTTTCCTTTCATGCATTGGAGAAGGAAATGGGAACCCACTCCAGTGTTCTTGCCTGGAGAATCCCAGGGACGGGGGAGCCTGGTGGGCTGCCGTCTATGGGGTTGCACAGAGTTGGACATGACTGAAGTGACTTAGCAGCAGCAGGGTTGCCAGATTTAGCAAATATTTTTTATATTTTAGGTACGTTTATAGGACATACTTATACTAAAGAAAAAAACAAATACTTTTCCTTGTTTAATCTGAAATGGAAATGTAATTGCCTATCCTGTATTTTATCTGGCAGTTCTGCCTGAGGTCTAGCTTCTGATTCAGTGGTTCTGAGGTGAAACCTGAGATTCAGCATTTCTAACAAACTCCCTGGTGAGGCCAGAGCTGCCAAACCATGCTGACAGCAAGGACCTAGAGCTACTTGTTAAATGCAGATTCCTGGACCTTCCCCCAACCTACTGATTCAGAACATCCAAGGAATATGTGACAGAGGGGCTGTGTGTTCTGAGTCACGAACATTCCATCTACAAACTTTGGGGGAGTCGTTCTATAAGTTCAGGTCTTAACCTTTACATGTAACTCCATACACACAATAGTTAGTGGAGGTGAGCCAAGAATGGGGGGCTCTGCTGAAAGACAGGAGAGGAAGGGAGGCTCGAAGAGGTAAATGGAGAACTCACCAAGGGAGTGGAGGACCCAGGAAACTGGAGGTCTGGTGCATCTGTAACAGAGGGAGCAAAACTCAGGGCTGCTGGTCTCCCAGGCTTACCAAAGACAATCAGATCTTATCAGAGTGGACCACGCTTGTGGGTACATTTATTGAACCCTCTTGCATTAAGAACTCTATTTTTTTTGTTCAGTCACTCTGTCGTCTGACTCTGCAACTCCATGGAGAGCAGCATGCTAGGCTTGCCTGTCCTTCACTATCTCCCAGAGTTTGCTCAAACTCATATCCACTGAGTCAATGATGCCATCCAACCATCTCATCCTCTGTCACCCCCTTCTCCTCCTGCCCTCAATCTTTCCCAGAACCAGGGTCTTTTCCAATAAGTTGCTTCTTCACAACAGGTAGCCAAAGAATTGGAGCTTCAGCTTCAGCATCTGAACTCTATGGATTTTATCTTATTTCAGTTTATTCTCAAACAATGTTTAAAGTTTGAAATTCTTCCTCTCATTTAGTAGATGAAGAGCCCAAGGGAGCTAGCCCAAGGTCATACAGCTGTTAGGTCCTAGAGTCAGGATTTGAATACAGGTCTGTGACCGGAGTGCTCTCCACTGCACGTGTCACTCTGGATTCTTATATTTATGGAAGGTGCTGAAGCACAGTGGTGGCTCCAGGGGCAACTAGCCACTGCCCTCCACAACTGCAGCCACAGGACCTTTTCTCATGGCATCTGCCTTCAGCCCCCTCCCAGCTGGGCCTCTCCACCCCATCAGATGACACTCCAGAGCATCACCCGCACAGACCCAGCCTGCTCCATGACTCACCGACTGGCCTGTTTCTCCCGAGGAGCATGGCCGGCATGGTGGAAGCTTCTCGAGAGCCCTGAGCCCCCCACTTCATTAGACCCATTAACCTCCTCCTCTTGCTGTTGTGGGATTAGTCATGTATTTATTCTTGATGCACTTCTGTTTCCTTTCATCTTCCAGAACAGTCTTTTCAGTTTAAGTTTCTACCTGGACATGATGAAATTCCAGGCATGTTCTCAACTCTATCCCAGGTTTCAAAGTGTATTAGTTTGAAGAATTTCTCTCCACCCAAGGAAATGATATTGGTCTGAGCCAGGCTGAAAGAGTCAGAGGTCTCAATCTTACCACTGTGGATGAGATGTCAGAATTTCAAACTCATAATCTTGTTGATTCTTCATCCTTTTGTTCTTTTCTGTACTTGTCATGAGAGTTGAGTTTGTGTAATTTGGAGGGGTTTCTGATTGGCTCTGGTTTGATTCTGACCTATTTGTGTCATTTAATTAAGAGCAGCAGCCAACTGACAGACCACTCAAGGACATCCCGGCAACTCCTGCTATTCCAAAGTCCAGGCAATTATTTGGGTTTTAGAAAAGTGACTTAATCAGATCATCAGCTTGGGATGGATCTTGTTTTGCCTTTAAGCAAGCTCTAGCCATCCTCTGTAGAGTCCACCAGTGAATAGAATAACCAAGAAATGCACAGCTCTTTTCAAGGATGGGAAACGGAAAGAAAAGTCCTATTTCTCCAGTATTTAGGTTGTGCACGGCACTTAACTAATTTAATCTTCTCAATAGCTTTAGGCTGTAGATCTTTAGTTAGTTCAGTTCAGTTGCTCAGTCATGTCTGACTATTTGAGACCCCATGGACTGCAGCATGCCAGGCTTCCCTGTCCATCACTAACTCCTGGAGCTTACTCAAACTCATGTCCATCGAGTCAGTGATGCCATTGAACCATCCCATCCTCTGTCCTCCCCTTCTCCTCTTACCTTCCATCTTTCCCAGCATCAGGCTCTTTTCCAGTGAGTCAGTTCTTCACATCAGGTGGCCAAAGTATTGAAGTTTCAGCTTCAGCATCAGTCCTTCCAATGAATATTCAGGACTGATTTCCTTTAGGATGGATTGGTTGGATCTCCTTGCAGTCCAAGGGACTCTTAAGGGTCTTCTCCAACACCACAGTCCAAAAGCATCAATTCTTCAGATCTCAGCTTTCTTTATAGTCCAACTTTCACATCCATACATGACTACTGGAAAAACCATAGTTTTGACTAGATGGACCTTTGTTGGCAAAGGAATGTCCTGCTTTTTAATATGCTATCTAGGTTGGTCATAGCTTTTCTTCCAAGGAGCAAGCATCTTAATTTCATGGCTGCAGTCACCATCTGCAGTGATTTTGGACGCCCCCAAAATAAAGTCTCTCACTGTTTCCATTGTTTCCCCATCTAAATGCCATGAGGTGATGGGACCAGATGACATGATCTTAGTTTTCTGAATGTTGAGCTTTAAGCCAACTTTTTCACTCTCCTCTTTCAGGTTCATCAAGAGGCTCTTTAGTTCTTCTTCGGTTTGTGCCATAAGGGTGGTGTCATCTGCATATCTAGGATTATTGATATTTCTCTCAGCAATCTTGATTCCAGCTTGTGCTTCATCCAGCCCAGTGTTTCTCATGATGTACTCTGCATATAAGTTAAATAAGCAGGGTGACAATATACAGCCTTGACGTACTCCTTTTCCTATTTGGAACCAGTCTGTTGTTCCATGTCCAGTTCTAACTGTTCCTTCTTGACCTGCATTCACATTTCTCAGGAGGCACATCAGGCGATCTGGTATTCCCATCTCTTGAAGAATTTTCCAGAGTTTGTTGTGATCCACACAAAGGCTTTGGCATAGTCAATAAAGCAGTAGTAGACGTTTTTCTGGAACTCTTTTGCTTTTTCAATGATTCAACAGATGTTGACAATTTGATCTCTGGTTCCTCTGCCTTTTTTAAATCCAGCTTGAACATCTGGAAGTTCATGGTTCACATACTGTTGAAGCCTGGCTTG
>NW_011494956.1:13338507-13340995 GCF_000754665.1 Bison bison bison | reverse complement strand
AGTGGCTTGGAGAATTTTGAGCATTACTTTGCTAGCGTGTGAGATGAGTGCAATTGTTTGGTAGTTTGAACATTCTTTGGCTTTGCCTTTCTTTGGGATTGGAATGAAAACTGATCTTTTCCAGTCCTGTGGCCACTGCTGAGTTTTCCAAATTTGCTGGCATATTGAGTGCAGCACTTTCACAGCATCATCTTTTAGGATTTGAAATAGCTCAGCTGGAATTCCATCATCTCCACTAGCTTTGTTTATAGTGATGCTTCCTAAGGCCCACTTGACTTCACATTCCAGGATGTCTGGCTCTAGGTGAGTGATCACATCATCGTGATTATCTGGGTCATGAAGATCTTTCTTCTGTAGTTCTTCTGTGTATTCTTGCCATCTCTTCTTAATATCTTCTGCTTCTGTTAGCTCCTTACCATTTCTCTCCTTTATTTTGCCCATCTTTGCATGAAATGTTCCCTTGGTATCTCTAATTTTCTTGAAGAGATGTCTAGTCTTTCCCTTTCTATTTTTTTCCTTTATTTCTTTGCATTGATCACTGAGGAAGGCTTTCTTATCTCTCCTTGTTATTCTTTGGAACTCTGCATTCAAATGGGTATATCTTTCCTCTTCTCCTTTGCCTTTCATGTCTTTTCTTTTCTCAGTTATTTGCAAGGCCTCCTCGGACAACTATTTTGCCCTTTTGCAATCCTTTTTCTTGGGGATGGTCTTGATCACAGCTTCCTGTACAGTGTTACGAACCTCCGTCCATAGTTCTTCAGACATTGTCTATCTGATCTAATCCCTTGAATCTATTTGTCACTTCCAGTGTATAAGTATAAGGGATTTGATTTAGGTCATACCTGAATGGTCTAGTGGTTTTCCCTACTTTCTTCAATTTAAGTCTGAATTTGACAATAAGGAGTTCATGATCTGAGTCATAGTCAGCTCCCAGTCTTGTTTTTGCTGACTATATAGAGCTTCTCCATCTTTGTCTTACTAGGAAAAGATCTATTAGCATAGATCTTACTATCCCCATTTTACAGATTACAGAGTCTAGCCCCAGAGGTTAAGAAACATGCCCCAAGTTCAAACAGCCAGAAAATGACAAGCCTGGGATAAGAATTCAAGTCTGTCTGATTTCAAAGTCATTGTGTTTTCATTCTGAGTAGGTTGGAGAACTTCTTCATTTAGCCCGAAAAGTAAAAAACTTGTTTATTTTAAATTGTTTCTGTGTTTTTTAATGGGTGGAATATGTGTTATTTAAAGTACTGAGGCTCTTAGTCAACCAGATATCAATACTCACCAAAAGCTCTGCTAGTAAGTGGGAAATACAGGAAATATATTAAGAAGTGTAGATCAGTGGAATAATACAGGGTTCTGAGAAACAGCCCGAGATATCAGTGGGGGGAGTGGTAGACTATTTAATAAATGGTATTGAGGCCACTGACTTTTCAAATAAGATATAAAGTTAAATTCTTATCTCATACTGTACATAAAAACTAACTCCAGGCAGCATATATATTTAAAAATTTAAGCAAGAAAAAATATATAGGAGAATATCTTTGTGATCTTAAGGCAAGGAAAACACAAAAAATAGAAATAATAATGGGAAATGTAGGTAAATGGGGCTGCCATACACTATATGCAGGTCAGGAAGCAATAGTTAGAACTGGACATGGAACAACAGACTGGTTCCAAATAGGAAAAGGGTACGTCAAGGCTGTTTATTGTCACCCTGCTTATTTAACTCATATGCAGAGTACATCATGAGAAACGCTGGGCTGGATGAAGCACAAGCTGGAATCAAGATTGCCAGGAGAAATATCAATAACCTCAGATATGCAGATGACACCACCCTTATGGCAGAAAGTGAAGAGGCACTAAAAAGCCTCTCGACGAAAGTGAAAGAGGAGAGTGAAAAAGTTGGCTTCAAGCTCAACATTCAGAAAACTAAGATCATGGCATCTGGTCCCATCACTTCATGGGAAATAGATGCGGAAACAGTGGAAACAGTATCAGACTTTATTTGGGGGGGCTCCAAAATCACTGCAGATGGTGATTGCAGCCATGAAATTAAAAGACACTTGCTCCTTGGAAGGAAAGTTATAACCAACCTAGATAGCATATTCAAAAGCAGAGACATTACTTTGCCAACAACGGTTCGTCTAGTCAAGGCTATGGTTTTTCCAGTGGTCATGTATGGATGTGAGAGTTGGACTGTGAAGAAAGCTGAGCACCAGAGAATGATGCTTTTGAACTGTGGTGTTGGAGAAGACTCTTGAGAGTCCCTTGGACTGCAAGGAGATCCAACCAGTCTATCCTAAAGGAGACCAGTCCTGGGTGTTCATTGGAAAGACTGATGCTGAGGCTGAAACTCAAATACTTTGGCCACCTCATGCGAAGAGTTGACTCATTGGAAAAGACTCTGATGCTGGGAGGGATTGAGGGCAGGAGGAGAAGGGGACAGAGGATGAGATGGCTGGATGGCATCACCGACTCGATGGAC
>NW_011494956.1:13336743-13338407 GCF_000754665.1 Bison bison bison | reverse complement strand
GAGATGGCTGGATGGCATCACCGACTCGATGGACATGAGTTTGAGTGAACTCCGGGAGTTGGTGATGGACAGGGAGGTCTGGCATGCTGCGATTCATGGGGTCACAAAAAGTCGGACATGACTGAGCGACTGAACTGAACTGATGCATTTTAAATTTTTTGTAGAATCAAAGGCTCCACTTAAAAAGTTAAAAGATGAGAAGCAGGCTGAGAGAAGATAATGACAAGACATATAACAGTCAAGATTAGTACTGAGAATGTTTTTAAAAACACAAATCAATACCCCCAAGAGAGACAGCTTAGTAAATAAATGAGCAAAGATTATGGAGCAAGAATTTCACAAAGAGAAATGCATATCCCCTACTACGCAGAATAAACAAATGAAAAGATGTTCACTTCACAGGGAAATAACAAAAAAAAATACATTTGTCAAAAATAAAGTAATATTTCATAATTTATTAACTATAAGTGAGAAAATGAGCCAATGGAAACTGTCACCTACTACTGTTATTTTTGTAAATTTGTATGGCCATTATGGAACGTATTTGGGTAATTTCAGATTAAAATGTACAGTGAGCATGGCCACTCAGAAACCCACTTTCAAACAATTTCCTAGAGCATCTTTCAGGCAGATAGATGCAGGACCAGCTCCATAGGCTCGTGCTGTCCTACAGTGCTGTGTCCTTGGGAGGGCCCTGTGCTTGGTTTCATGTTCTGCTTTCACCATTTTGAAATTCTTGACAGTTTTGAACTTGTGCTTTTAACTGAAGTTCCATGGGACAGTGGAGTGTGTCCTGGGCAGAGGAGGTGGGTGTAATATACATGCCTCCATTGCTTATTAACATTCAGGTCGTCCCCTGGGCACAGCATTCTAGTGGAACTCTGATGTGGGAAAGTTTAGCGGGGCCCAGAGTAAAAATAAGGTTAAGCATGTAATGTCAATGACAGAGTAATCGTGAAGCTGACACCCCCAAGAGGCCACACTTCTCTTGAACCAGAACTTGCTTCAAATGCAGAAAGAAGACCTCAGCAACCAGGGACCTCTGTCTTAGCCTTTCTCACTCGCGTTACTTCCCTGTATCAACCAACAACTTACCCTGAAAATGATGACACAGAAGGAAAGGGAAAGACAGAACACCTCAATTCCTTTTGATCTCAGTGCTTCCTTACTCATCAGTAAGTCGAGGGCAGAGTGTGGGTAGAAGGTGCCGGAGTCATTAAAAAAAAAATGAAAATACTTCTAGTAATTTTATGCAGTGTTTCTACTTTTTCTGGTACAAATGGTACATACCTATACAGGAGCTGCAAGATTAGTTATAGGATTTCAATGATTCCCTATAAGTGTTAAATATGCTTACATTTGCATTTAAAACTGGCATTGTATAATATACTATATACCATTGAAAGGTAAAATTCCTGATAATAATCTACATTTCTCATCTTTCTTAGAGCAGTATTCAGTTCAGTTCAGTCGCTCAGTCGTGTCCGACTCTTTGTGACCCCATGAATCGCAGCATGCCAGGCCTCCCTGTCCATCACCAACTCCCGGAGTTCACTCAGACTCATGTCCATCGAGTCAGTGATGCCATCCAGCCATCTCATCCTCTGTCGTCCCCTTCTCCTCCTGCCCCCAATCCCTCCCAGCATCAGAGTCTTTTCCAATGA
>NW_011494956.1:13314169-13336643 GCF_000754665.1 Bison bison bison | reverse complement strand
CCTCCTGCCCCCAATCCCTCCCAGCATCAGAGTCTTTTCCAATGAGTCAACACTTCGCATGAGGTGGCCAAAGTACTGGAGTTTCAGCTTTAGCATCATTCCTTCCAAAGAAATCCCAGGGCTGATCTCCTTCAGAATGGACTGGCTGGATCTCCTTGCAGTATTAGGATGGCAAATTTTAAAAGTTTGTTACAAGTTGAGAGAAAGAGAGATCATGGAAGAAAAGAAAAGGTTTTATATTTTAGTTCCTCTAATAGCACTTTCCCCTACGCTTTCCACAGCAGACAGAGGCCAGCCCTACAGCTCCATTTTGCACTAGCCAGCCCTCTGTAGTTGCACATGGGAACATGAACAAGAATGCCCATTTAAGCGAAATTATAAAGGTGAAAAAATGGAAACAATTCAAAGTTCAGGAATAAATGATGGGATAGATTATGGCATAGTCAATAGGATGGAATAAATATATTGGCCAAATCTGTGGGTACATAGTGAAGATAAAAAACAAGGCTAAAAAAAGAAAAAGAAATGCTGCTCATATATAAGTATACCATAAAGTTTAATTAACAAAATTATTTAAAATATTTTTAAAAGGCTGAGAAAAAAATAAAACTAGAGGGCATTACACAAAGTATGCAATCATGCATCTATTTAATTGTGTAAAGCAACCACAAAATTTATTACCTATGGATACACTTTTATGTGTATATAGAAACATTGACCAGGCACACACCAAGTTCATGATAGTGACTTTATTTAGGGAGAGAAAGAGAGAAAGAATGGGGCCAGGAAGAGGATGATGGAGGAGTTTATTTTAAATCTTTTATTTCTTAAAAAAACAAAAGTTTATTACAATGAATGTTGATACATGAGTTTGATACATTGTTCTCAGTGGTTTCCATATTTGTTTAATTTTTTAAAAACCCTTCTAAGTTCAGTTAGATAGACCGGCTATGTCTCCTACCATCCCTTCGGGCCAAAAGCAATTTCCAAAGAAGAAAAAGAAACTACAGTGAGAACACAGAGCCACCCCTGCCCCCTGTTTGTTTCTTTTAATAAGATGCTAAAACATGGTTCTATCTATTTGGCAACATGGGAGATATGGCAGTGAGGCCTGGAGTAAATCTCTCAAGGGTTCGTGAGCAGAGTTTGTGCACAGACCATTAGCGAATCATTTGGTTGGCAAAGGAAGATACATTATGCATCTGATTTCCAAAATAATACTGGTGTTTTCTTTCTTGAGTCAATCTTTTTTTTTTTTTTAACGTACATGACTTTTACATCCTGCATTTGCTACTAAGTCAGACTCTTTGGAATCATCCATTGCGGTCTGGGAGGATGGTCACATTCTTGGCCATGGACCAGACCAGAAGGCAGTGGTGATGATACCATGATGCACACAGCCTCTCAGCCCCTGCTCCCATATGGAGCTGAAACAGCTCTTTAAGCTCTGAAGGATTGAGCTCACTGTATGCATAATATAAGATGGAAATGATTTTGGTTGCAAAGGCAGGATGTAGTCCATTCATGTAGAAAACCGTTGCAATAAAGTGAAAAGAAAGTTACTCTAGGAAAGTGATGCTTGGTTTGGGTTTTGTTTTACATCCTTCCTTTCCAGACATTGGCTTCATTGCTGGGAACTTGGCTGCTGTTTGAGGTCTGGCTCTCTGGAAACAACATGGTACTGATAAGGGTCCCTGGAAGTTGACCTGTTCAAGTTCAGCCCAACATTCTTCTGTCTTGCAGCCTCATTCTTCACCTCCATTGCTCTCCGCCATGAGCAAATCACACCCAGGTAAGTAACAGGGGCCTTCCATGTCACTTTTAATGGACATAGCACTTAGTTCACAGCCTGCACCTCTACTATTTTTCTACTGAAACCTCAAAATTTGACAAAGATGAAACATGGCCAGCATCCAAAGGACAATTCAAAATGTCAGTGTCTCTAACATAGAAAGTGGAAAGAAAAATAAAAGCTTCTACAAAAAATTAGATGGCATTTAAAATTATTTTCAATAACTCACCAGTAAGCCCCTTTTCATCCAAGTTGGTTACTAAAATGGAATTAACCCTTTCTGAATAATTTATAATACTTACCCTAACTTATACTGCAAATAACTCACAAAACAGTGAAGGCTTTTCTCCCTGACATCTGTAGACTGCCACAATGGACTTGAATTGCCTCCCACTAACTGTTCATTAAGGGTGCAGGGGGTGTGGCAAGAGCAGAACTATCAGTAAGTAGAGTTGTGGGAGCCTTTTGTGTTTCAAGGTGAAAACTGATACTGAAAGGGATCTGCTGAGTCAGGGGACCTTCTGTCTGGCTTAGTGCTTTGACGCTGATGGCCATGTGGTTGGGATCCTGGAACTTTATCAGTTTATATTATACTATACCTGCATAAAAATCAATATACAATTAGCTATCAATTAATTTAGACCCCTGAAGAGAAGAACAGACAACAAAAAATCCCTCCCAGAGAACTTACAACCCTATCCACAAATCAGTAATATTCATCTTTGGAATATGTGACTTGATTTTTATTTCTACCAATTTGCCTCCCTAACTGAGTGTGATTTAAACTTCTCTGACAGTTCGTTTGCAGTTGGTATAGATAGTGAAAGGAGAGACCTGGGCAGATGGTTTGAGGAGAGTGGTCAGTTGTGGAAAAATCAAATTTCACAGTATACAGTCCCCACCAAAGGTTGAGAATCTGCGGACTGGATGCTGATTTGTAATAAGAAAAGAGTTGTTCCTTTGCCTGTTTACAACATCTTTCCTTCCTCTAAATCAGATCTGTGTCCTGTAAGAGGAGGAGATGAGGGGTGGGAAGCAGTTGTGATTTGTTTCCATTTTGCAGATTGTACTCAGCAATACAGGAGAGTTCTCCCAGACCATGAGAGTCCATGAGACCATATGGCCTATTGCTTGGAAGCTGAGTCCAGTGGCACGAACATCCTAACACCAAGCTCACTTCTGCAGCAAAGCAAAAGTCTACGGACTGGGCACACAGCTGCTGATGACAGGACTCACTCTAGAGACGCAGGAGCGCTAAATGTTTGCTGCCCCTGCGAACATACTGGGTACTGTTTGGAGAGAAGCCCCATTGCTCCAGTTGGAATAGCCCTGGCCTTGCAGAACAGAGACCATGCTCCTTGTCTTATTGCAAATCATTGCTTTTCCCAACACCTCCTGAAATTAGCATTTTTAAATGTTACTAAGTAGTGTTTATATTTACTTTAATATTGCTTAAACTTCATCTAGTAGCTAAGTATACCTTAATCTATCTAATTACTATCTTATATAGTATTTGACATTTAATTTTTTCCAGTTTTTCAGAATTACAGATAATGCTTTTTTCATACTGAAGGAAAAAAAAAGAGTCCTTTGGACAGCAAGGAGATGAAACCAGTCAATCCTAAAGGAAATCAGTACTGAATATTCATTTGAAGGACTGATGCTGAAGCTGAAACTCCAATACTTTGACCACCTAATGCGAAGAGACAACTCATTGGAAAAGACTCTGATGCAGGGAAAGGTTGAGGGCAGAAGGAGAAGGGGGTGAATGAGGATGAGATGGTTGGATGGTATCACTAACTCGATGGACATGAGTTTGAGCAAGCTCTAGGAGATGGTGAAGAACAGGGAAGTCTGGTGTGCAGCAGTTCATGCGATTGCAAAGAGTTGGACATGACTTAGCAACTAAACAACAACAGATAATTCTACAAAGAATATTTTTGCTTATGGCTTTTTTTCTATTGAGTTATTTTTTCAGATTTCTTCTCATATGTGTTATCACTAGGTTAAAGTCTAGAATCACTTTAAGTTCCTTTGCATTTTGCTTTCTAAAAAGGATATTCCAATGTACAGTTGTTTTAAATTTTGTTTTGACTACCTTTATATAACACATTTATTAAAAAGTGCTTTTCTTATTTTTCATCTTGATCTTCTCAAAGTTCTAGCCCTAGACTTCAGGGCTACACCATAATACTATTTGAACTAACTAACCCTCTGCTGTTCTCATGTGAATTCAAACCCTTGTCAAAGAAAGATAGTGCTGGTTTTCTCCACTGACCTATCCCACTTATGCAAATGGACCTCAAATTTTCCCTTCCTAAGATAAAAAGATATTATCTTCTTCTGGAAAATAGAATCAGTATGGTCTGATTTGGGCTTCCCTGTTAGCTCAGCCTGTAAAGAATCTGTCTGCAATGCAGGAGACCCAGGTTTAATCCGTGAGTTGGGAAGGCCCCCTGGAGAAGGGAATAGGTACACACTCCAGTATTCTTGCCTGGAGAATTCCATGGACAGAGGAGGCTGGTGGGCTACAGAGCAAGAGTCAGACATGACTAAGCGACTAACACTTTATTCATGGTCTGATTTCGGGTTACGGAAAATGATCTTCCTGTTAACAAGTCTTTATGCTCTAGTGGTACCCAGGAGTAGGAAGGCTGGAAGAGAATAAAGAAAGGATTCAAAGGCAACAAGGACAGTCTGGTCTTTTAAAATAAATTTCCAGTATAGTGGAGTGAGAGGTGGGAGGGAGGATCAGGAGGAGGGAACATACACGTACCTCTGGCTGATTCATGTTGATGTATGGCAGAAATCAACACAATGCTGTAGAGCAGTTATCCTCCAATTACAAATAAACAAATTTCATTAAAAAATAAATTTCCAGTGTAACACAGAAGCACATGCACATACTTGCACACACACCCCTGAGCCTTCCAAATGTTGAAACATTACCTCCAGATGGGTTTGCCCTGAAACTTTTTTCTTAGAAGAAAACCCTGATTCCAGTTTGTTTTCTTGGTAGATAATAAAAAAGGACAAGCCATAAGAAAACTTAATTTGAAATCAGAAGAGCCAGTAAGTTTCACTAGCCTCTTTCTCAAAAAGTAACCAGCACTTACATGTATAAAATTATTACAGTATGTAGTACTACTATAAACACAGTTCTTGAACTGGAAGCTGACCCAAATTTCTACTCCCCAAGCTTTCTCCCATGTGCAGCCCTCTTCTGTCTTTTGCTCAGTGTCCCTTGGGTTTTTACCAGCATCCAAAATGTTCCCTTCCTTTGGGCTCTGCTGCAGTTACCCTACCGGTTAATGAGATTGCATTAATGTCTCAGGGCAATGGTGCCATCTTGTGAACACTTGGAATGCTGCAGTTTCATCCCAAAGTAAAGTTGCATTTTCCCAACTACAGGCACAAATGAGACTTTGTCTTTTTACTGCTTTTAGATCTAGGCTGAGAGGGGTCCCATATGGCTGAAGATGTCAAGAGGGTAGGGGGTAGACAATCTGTAGTGTCTGTTGGTCATGTCTCTTGAGATCTTGAATAAACCTTGGGAACTTGTATGAGAGTTGTTGCAAATCTGTTTACAAGATGCGTCATTAATTTATTAGACCTGATCAGAAAGCTTTTCCCATAGCACAGTAATATGGCAACATTGTACTACAGGTGAGTTGGCATGCTGTGTGACTTGATTTACTCTTGTGAAATAATTACTTTACTAGACATGTGGTCTTTAATCAGAATCAATTCTGTGATTTAATTTTTTAAATATGAGAAATATTTTCACTTCAGAAACTCACCAACTTTGTGAATTTTGTGAAATTGGATATTCCAGTTGAAATATGTATTAGAGTTTGGGATATAAGACACAGGACTTTAATAATGATTTTTAAAACCCTAAAAGTATTCGGAGAAATGTTTGAGTCAGCACAGAATTTATATAATTTAGCAAATATGTTAATAATAAAATTTTGTGGTAAAATTATTTTCTTAAAGAAAGCATAAACTTTCCTTTTGATGAACCTCTTTCTTGTACGATTTAACTAAAGGCCAGAATGTGTGCAAGTATCCTTTGGAAGGAAGAAACTGGTATTCTTCTAAGCTACTCCTAAAAAAGGTGTTTGTTCAACTAAAATGTGTTGTCTGCCCAGTGCTGTCACTAACAGAAAATACTCTCTGATTCTGTCTTCTTGGTGCAGATTTTCCATCAGTAAAATTCAATTTTGAAATGCAAATAAACTCTTCTTTCCATAAGCTTGTAAAAATGGCAAAACAGCCCACAAGAAAAGTAATTGTCACATAATTAGGTATTTAAACAGGAAGACTATCCTGATGTTTTAATTTTTGCTTTATTGCAATGATGTATACTGAATAATAAGGCAGGATGGGACAAGGTGATAAATTAGGGGAGAAAACAGCTAATAGCACCAAAAGGGGCTGTCCCTGGACACAGAGCCTGGAAGAAAACAGAATTGACTTGCAGGGAATCACCATGGGGCCTAAGGAAAATAAACACAACTCTACTCAGAAAGCCCTCTTTACTCACTGGTTAAATTATTAATAAATAACCAGAACCCAACAAAGTGTCGTTGCAAGCCAGAATTGCTTTTGGAAGAAAAATGTGAAAATGAGGATTTATGAAGAAGTTACATCCTGGGGTCAATACAAATTCAGTCCAATTCCTTCAACCTTCTTCATTTTTCTTACAGAATTCTACTTCTTGTTAATGTTTGTAATAACCATCCTGTGGCACTGTCTATTCCCAAATCATCAAAGAAAGATCAAATTACAGATCTTCCTCAACTTACGATGGGGTTATGCCCTGATAAACCCATTGTAAGTTGAAGATATTACAAGTGGAAAATACATGTAATACACCTAACTTAGCAAACTTCATAGCCTTGCCTATCTTAAAATGCCCAGAACGTTTACATCAGCCTACAGCTAGGTAAAATCCTCTAACGCAAATCCTCCTTTATAATAAAGTGTGGATTATCACATGTAATTTATTGAATTCCATGCTAAAAATGAAAGAATGGTGGAAAGGGTACAAAATGGTTGTACCAATTGTTTACCCTCACAATCACGTGGCCGACTGGGACCTGTAGCTGCGATCGTACAGCATATCACTAGCCCTGGAAAAGAGTAAAATTCAAAATTTGAAGCACAACGTCTACTGAATGTGTTTTTCTTTCACACCATAGTAAAGTCGATAAATGGTAAGTTGAATCATTATAAGTCAGGGGCCCTCTGTAATGTTTCATGATGCTACTTACTAGACAACAGAGTGGGCTCACATGTTACAGAAGGATGTTTGATAAAGGTGGAAATTACAAGGGTTATCTGATCCACCTCAATTAATCAGAAATTTCAATTAACAGAACCCTGGTTCCGATAATATTCCATTGTGATAATGGTGGAAAAGAAAAAGAGAAGGAAAGGAAGAGAAGGAGGAGGAAGAGAAGGAATTTGAACTTCTCAGCAGCTAATAAGGAACACACTTTTCTTTGGATCTTTCAAGGTAGCCAGCGTGGGGCTAACTATGTAACAGGTGTGCATCAGATACACTTGTTTGGGTAAATTTCTCCTCTCAATACCTGGGGTGGAGGGCATGAATGGAATTTACTCCCTAAAAATGAAGTCTCTTGAGTCAGAAATCAAACAAGCTTTCAAAGAAAAATGTGCTTATATCAACAAGATACAGGTATCAGCTTGAAGGGTTTCCTACTAGTCAAAGTTGGGGCAATTTACACATCACAAGCATGATAACTGTAAATTGAATATATGAAAACCTATCAGTCTATAATGATACTTGAAAGAAAAAAGGCCAAAAGAAGTGCTTTGTCACCATCCTTGAAGACTATATCAATCTCTTAATTGTAAAAATTTGTAATTAATGGGAAAGAATTAGGTATTATCTTGCCTTTCAAGTGCAATCTATATTCTAGGGTAACCAGCTGGTGAAAGAACATTTTCCTTTACAGTTAAGTCTTAGCTAATAATAGATGGACTTACAGAATTAGAAAATCACTACTTTGCAATCCCTATTAAGAGAAATGATTCTGGCATGGACGAATAAAAGATGCTAAAATCTGAAGGGAGTAGATGTGGATGTTAACATCCACCTCATAGATTACAAGAGGGGAAAGCATAACTTTCCACAGGAGGGGTCAGTGCTCTATGTGGGCATCAGTGGTGGATAGCCAGAGAGCATGCACCTTCTGTGAGGAGGCAACGAAAGGTCTATTAGCTGTGATGTTCTTGCCCAAAGTATTTAGGTTGAGTATAATCAAGCCTTTAGTTCTAACTTTGAGTTTACAAGAAGATAGTGTCTACAGAAGCAAGTAAAACAGTATTGCAAGGGATCAAAAGTCCATAAGGTAGTACATTCTAAAGAACAGCTGGTCTGGTCTCAGCAAATTACTGTTAAGGAAAACAAAAGGGAAGGAGGTTGCTCTAATACGTGGTCCTTGATTAGAATCTGATTTGAAAAAACCATTTTGGGAACAGTTGGGGAATTTTTCACACAGACTAGGTATTACATGATGTTAAGGTATTATTGTCAATTTTGTTAGCTGTGATAGCAGAATTGTGGTGATGGAGGAAAATATTCCCAAATTTCACCACTGGAAACAGCCATTATTAATGCAGATGAATTTCATTTCAGACATTATTTAATGAGTAAGAGAGAAGGAATATGAAAATATTTCTATAAAGATAAAAATAATGCTACCATATACACACTACTATATATGAAAGAGATAACCAACAAGAACCCACTGTATAGTATAGGAAACTGTACTCAGTATTACATAATAACCCATAGGGGAAAGGAATCTGAAAAAGAATATATATACATATGTATTTGAATCACTTTGCTGCACACCTGAAACTAACACAATATTGTGAATTAATTATACTTCAATTAAAAATGCAAGAAATCATTGGTATATGCTAATTTTAAGAAAAAATATTACATTGAAATTTAATTGAATTTTAAGAAAAAGGAGAAACCAAAATGAAACTGAGGAAATGCCTTTCCTCAGTTTAACTTTCTGCTTCTTCACTATATTTTACTTTAACTAAATGCTTCTTCACTGTATTTCCTGAAATACAGCTCTAGGATTAATAACCAAATTAAGAAGCACTTTTGTTTGTTTTTTAAGTAAATTACAGTGAATCCACACACTTAATGGTTTATTATGGAATTGTTGAAATAATGCTGTCAAGTATTATTTAAAGACAAATACTTGCCATATATGGTTTTTCATTTTCTATCATTTTTTGTATTACTTTATTATCTTTTAAATTTATCTTTATTTTTAGTGAAGTAGAGTTGCTAAACAACATCATGTAAGTTACAGGCATACAATACAGTGATTCACAATTTTTAACGGTTATACTCCATGAATAGTTATTATAAAATATTTGCTATACAGTATTCACCATGTTGTACAATATATCCTTGTAGCTTCAGTTCAGTCGCTCAGTTGTGTCCAACTCTTTGCGACCCCATGGACTGCAGCCAGGCCTCCCTGTCCATCATCAACTCCTGGAGTTCACTCAAACTCATGCCCATTGAGTCAGGGATGCCATCCAATCATCTCATCCTCTGTTGTCCCCTTCTCCTCCCGCCTTCAATCTTTATACCTAATATTTTGTACCTCTTACTCCCCTACCTCTATATTGCCCCTCCCTTCTTCCCTCTCTTCACTGGTAACCACTAGTTTGTTCTCTATATCTGTGATTTAGTTCTTTATTTTAAGAACATAATTTTTTTTTTAATATGGAACCATAAAAGGCCCAGAATTGCCAAAGCAAACCAGTGGGAAAAGAATAAGGCAGGAGGCATAACCCTCCCAGACTTCAGACAACATTACAAAGCTATACTAATCAAAATAGCATGATATTGGCACAAATGTGAGACGCAGGAATCCATGCAACAGAATAAAGGGATACATCATTCCTGTCATTGTGAAACTAGTATATCTTCCTAAAGAGACCTGAACATTGATTGTTTTTATCAGCCTAAATTAGACTATTTCAAAGTACACTATTTTCCCATAATAAGAGAGAAGGAAAGTAGCTATTGATTGTCTCAACTTAAGGTATATATATGAATTTAAAATAAATTAAACAAAACAAATTTTTAATATATAAAATTTTCGTTCTTTATTTAGTTCACCTCTTGATTGGCTCATGAATGCCTCAAAACACTTATTAAAGCAAAAGAGAGTGGAAAATTATGTATTTCTAATTAGAAAAAAAAAAATCACAGGATTTCATGCTAGAGAGCATTTGTGCAATTGCACAGAAAGAAATTTCTTTTCAGCTTGACCACAAAGGATGCAGGAACTCATCGTTAATGGTTTTAAGAGCCCCAGGCCAAGGATTTCCAGGAGTGACTTTTGATCTTGATCAGTACTAGAGAGATCAAAAGCATCTAAGCCTCAATTTCTCCATCTGGAAAATGTAAACATTATCTATTTGTTGTTGTTGTTGTTCAGTCACTAAGTTGAGTCCAAGTTTTTGTGACCCCTTTGTCCTCCACTATCTCCCAGGGTTTGCTCAAATTCATCCATTGAGTTGGTGATGCTATCTAATCATCTTATCCTCTGCCGCTCCCTTCTCCTTTTGCCTTCAATCTTGCCCAGCATCAGGGTCTTTTCCAATGAGTCAGCTCTCTGCATCAGGTATCCAAAGTATTAAAGCTTCAGCTTCAGCAACAGTCCTTCCAATGAATATTCAGGGTTGATTTCCTTTAGGATTGACTGGTTTGATCTCGCAGTCCAAGGAACTCTGAAGAGTTTTCTCTAACACCACAGTCTGAAAGCCTCATTTCTTTGGCACTCATCCTTCTTTATGGTCCAACTCTCATATCTGTACATGACTACTGGAAAAACCATAGCTTTGACTACATAGACTTTTGTCTGCAAAGTGATGTCTCTGCTTACTCATGTGTGTTAGCCACTCAGTCATGTCTGACTCTGTGCAACCCCATGAACTGTAGCCTGCCAGGCTCCTCTGTCCATGGGATTCTCCAGCAAAAGAATCCCACGGACCAAGGTAGGTATGCTTACTCATACCTATCTTAAGAAGCAACTGAAAGAGTTAAAGGAGAAAAATCTGTATAAAATGCCAGGACAGTGCCTAACATATAGTTAACTATAAACACTAGCTTATGTGACATTCACTGGCACATAGCTCAGTAAATGCTAGTTATAATTGAGATTCCTAGGAGGGTAACTTTGATGTCTTCTGATGACGTTAGAAGGAAGTCAAATTAGAGGTAAGGGGTTATCATGCATTGCCTTCCAAGATTTCTAAGGCAGAATTGGCCAGAGTTCTAGAGTTCTGATGCACCATGGGCAGTCACCAAGATGAAGTTAAAGCATTTGAAGAATTCACTTGAAAAGTCTCATTCAAGTCTTAAAGAACAATACATCAAGCCAAGTTGTGACTGATACTAAGTAGTATGATTAAGCATTAGTACCTATTAATAACTTGAGATTTCCATTTTTTCAAGTCTTATGGTAACGGAATTCTGAACCACAGTTTGATGCTTTTCTGTTCTAATAAAATAAAACTAAGAAATGTAATTAAATTGTTAAATAACTCTTTCTTGGCAATATAGTCTATCTTTGGGAGATTAAGTAACAAAATAGTTTCCTTTTGAGGTTTTAAGACTGGTTACCGATTAGCAAAGTGAACACTGCTCAGAATTATCTCACGGTCCAAGCTTGTTGTCTTGTGGCACCAACATTTATTGAACCACCTGACTTCTTCCAGAGCATTTGAGAAACTACATTAAGAGAGAAACAACACTGGTATAGACATGGCTACTTTTCTTACTATAGTAAGCCTCACTCTCAGTGAATCTCCTCCTTTATTCTTTCTTTCCACAAATATTTATTGAGCACCGGCTATGTGCCAGGTGAATATGATATTGAACAAAACATATGTGGTTCTTCACTTCATGTTTAGTTGTAGTTTATTATTCAAAACAGTACACAGATTAATGTAAAATTACAACTGTGATAAATGGTTTGAAGAAGAGGTACCTGGTATTTTGAGAGCTGGTAAAAGGGTGATGGAGTTTTGAAAGAGGAGCCAGGGAAAGCATCCTTGAGAAAGTGACATTTTTATCTCAGGTTTAAAAGAGAAGAGTATGTTATTGAGGGAGGTGGGGTATATGGGGAAAGAATCTTAAACAAAGGGAACAGTAAGAGTCAAGTTCCTGTAGCATGAGAAATTATATCAATATTGGGAAGTGAAGGAAGACAGGAAGGGTTAGTAAATAAGGTGCTGGAGAGGGTGCAGTTTGAAACAAGGCTGGCGAGGTAGGCAAGAGCCACACCTCAGATGGCAGTGCAAGGGGAGACATCAGAGGATTTTAAGCAAGGGCTTGATCTAGCTTGGTTAAATTTGCACCTCAATAAGTTCTCTTGAAGTAGGGGGAATAAGAAAGGTAAGAAACAGTGGCAGCTTGGGGTATGGTAGTGATGATAAAGATGGAGAAAATTGGTTGGGTTCTCCTAAATATCTAATTTAAGATATTTAGGAGATATTTAAGAGATAAATTGATGATTCAGTAACTCATCAATATTTAGGAAATATTTAATAATAAATAATTGATGAGTCAGTAACATGATGATGAGTTAGTTAAGGAGGGTGAGCAAAAGGGAGCCATAAGAAAGGGAACCAAAGATCTCCTAGGCTCTTGGTTGTGAGATTGGATGGATGGTGTTGAAACCTCTCACTAGAGAAGGGAACAAGGGAAAATGAAAGGGTTAGGGAAAGGAGTGAGAAATCATAGATTGAGTTTGGATAAGAGGTTTGGAGACCTTTTAAATATCCAAAAACACATTCAGAACATAATAGGCTCTCAAAAAATATTCACTGATTTAACCAAGGAGACAACAGTAAAAAGGAAGTTGAATGCATGAGCCTGGATCCCAAAGAATGGGTGTGGCTGGTGAGATCTAAGTATTTGAGTTGATGGCTTCTAGGTAGTTATTGAAGGTGTGAATGTTGAAGAAAGTTTAGAATGGAATACAGTAGGAAGAAAAGAGGGCTGAGGACTTAATGGAATTCCAAATTTTACTGTTTGGAGAAGAGATGAAACCTGCCAAGGGGACAGAGAAGGAATGGACATTTGGATGAAGGCAAGAGAGTGAGGTGTGATGGAAACCAGGTGAAAGATGTGTTTCAAGAAAGGAAATCAGTATATACTAGCACATGAGAAAATGGGTGACTAGAGAGTTTAATGAAGAAATCGTTTGCAAAAGAGTGAGCAATGTTAAGATACCAACAAGGGACACTGAAGCAGCTCAGGGCCAGCAACAGGTTGGTCTAACCTACCGGTCAGAGAGAACGGGGGTTACCTGAACCCAGAAGAACTGTGGCTGTCAGGGGGGTCTGCCCAACAACTGCTCAACTGGAGCTTGGTGAAGAAAAGGCAGGGGAATAAATACCCTGACCTTTCTCTCCTCTCTTCATCTAATCTCCTGCCTGGACTTTCACTGGCCAAACCTATCAGAGGGTACGGGAGCCTGTTGCTGTAATGCTTAGAAGTCAGCACCCTAGGGTAGGGTGAAAAGATGAAGCACAGATCTGGAGTGGCAAATAGAAAAAGTCTAAGAAGGAAGCAATGAGAGGATGTTGCTGACAGGGCAAATAAGATGAGGGCTGAAACACATCCCCTGGGAGACTCAGAGGTCCTAGGTGATCCCCAGGGAGAAGTGGTGGAGAGATGCTGGGCCAGTCAGAATGGAGTGGGCAGGGCTGTGAATGGCAGGTGAGGAAATGAAGGGATTTTATCACGTTTGGCTGAGAATGGGGAAGAGAAGAAGGGAGAAATGGAGAGGCGGCAACGTGTGAATGAGAGAAACAGTGAGGATCATATTTCAAAGAGGCCATTGTTATGCTCCCTGCCACTCCCACCTGCTCTCGGCTCAATGAATGTCTCCTCATGCCCTGAGGGACTTTCCCTTTCCCCCTTCAACCCAGTTAGACAAGAATCATGTACTCCCTTGGGACAAGAGTTCACTCAGAAACCAGATAGACAATGGCGGCAAGTTATGGCTCTTAAGTTCAAAAATAACTTGTCAGTGTGTAAGATAGGAAGGCTCAGAGGCATCCTTGAAGAACCAGTTTCTCCTCACCACCTCCTCCTGTGGCTGAAATAAAAGACTCTTGAGCAGCTTTACCCACTCAGCCCTTGCACCTTGGGCTGTGTATGACAGGCCCTTCTTTAGTTTGGAAGAAAAGCTATGACAAACCTAAACAGCATATTAAAAAGCAGAGAGATCACTTTGCCCACAAAGGTCTGTCTAGTCAAAGCTATGGTCAAGTATGGATGTGAGAGTTGGACTATAGAGAAAGCTGAGCACCAAAGAATTGATGCTTTTGAACTGTGGTGTTGGAGACGACTCTTGAGAATCCCTTGGACTGCAAGGAGATCAAACCAGTCAATCCTAAAGGAAATCAACCCTGAATATTCATTGGAAGGACTGATGCTGAAGCTGAAGCTCCAATACTTTGGCCATATGATGTGAAGAGCTGACTTATTGGAAAAGACCCTGATGCTGGGAAAGATTGAAGGCAGGAGGAGAAGGGGATGACAGAGAATGAGATGATTGGATGGCATCACCAACTCTATGGACGTGAGTTTGAGCAATCTCTGGGAGTTGGTGATGGGCAGGGAAGCCTGGCGTGCTGCAGTCCATGGGGTTGCAAAGAGTCAGACATGACTGAACTGAACTGAACTGAACCTTCAGTTTGGAGAAATATGATTACAGAGGACTCATACCCAGGTGGCGCTAGTGGTAAAGAATCCACCTGCCCATGCAAGAGATGTGAGAGACACAGTTTCAGTCCCTGGCTTGGGAAGATCCCCAGGAGTAGGAAATGGCAACCCACTTCAGCATTCTTGCCTGGAAAATTCCACAGATAGCGGAGCCTGACAGGCTATAGTCCATGGGGCTGCAAAGAATCGAACATGACTGAGCAACTGAACACCAGCACATACATGCCTTATGCCAAGGTAAGACTCTTAGGATAGTCCCCTATGCCATCCTGGTGCAGAAGCTATGCAGTGGAAGGATTTCAATCATCCCAGGAAACATCATCGTACCTGGTTATAGAAATGACATTAGACTGACCGGACCCCAGCTAAGTGGATTTTAGAAGTAGTAAGAACCCTAAATTCTTCAGTATCTTTGATTATCTATGTGGTCCTCAGGACCAACTGTAGAAACAAGGACTATGGAAACTATGCTCTTAATTGCTTCTATTATGAGCTATGAATTGTTTCTTCTTCTTCAATCCCCATAACTATCATATATGAGGATTATTGCTAGTGACTAATATTTTAGGTTTCAAGAGGGAGTATGAATAAATTGATGTCACTCAACAATAATATGGTACCTGATGAGACTTTGAGTGGTTCCTGCATGAGACACATGAACTTTTCACCTAAAAGAAGGCTAAGAGTGATTCTGTGGGGCAAAAGGGTGGGTTGTATAGAAAATCTTCTATTCATTCTTCCAGATCTATTATCATCCTTCTTCCACTCTTGTGGGAGACTGAATAATGTCCCCCAAAGATATCCAGCTTACCATTTCTGGAACCCACAAATGTCTTATTTGGCAAAAGGAACTTTGCTAATGCAATGAAGTTAAGGATTTTGAGATGGGAAGATCCCAGTGGACCCTAAATGCAATTTGAATGTTTTTGTACAAAGGAGACAGAAGGCACAGGACATAGAAGAGAAGAAGCCCAAAGGGAAGAAGCACAGTCAGAGGGAAAAGAAGTATATATACCAGTGATATATCACTGGTTTTGAAGATGAACAAAGAGGC
Organism: Bison bison bison; assembly: GCF_000754665.1. Classification (NCBI taxonomy): domain Eukaryota; kingdom Metazoa; phylum Chordata; class Mammalia; order Artiodactyla; family Bovidae; genus Bison; species Bison bison. The sequence continues at coordinate 13,320,989 of NW_011494956.1, read as the reverse complement.
CATGAGCCAAGGAATGCAGCTCTTGGCTCTGGAAAAAGCAAACAAACTGATTTTCTTGTAGGGCCTCTGGAAGGAGTGAATCTCTCAGTTCAATCAGTCAGTTCAGTCTCTTAGCTGTGTCCAACTCCTTGCAACCCCATGGGCTGGGGTCAGTCCTTGTGACCCCATGGACCGGAAGCAGCACGCCAGGCTTTCCTGTCCAACACCAACTCCCAGAGCTTGCTCAAACTCAAGTCCCTTGAGTTAGTGATGCCATCAGGTCCATCAAGTCGACTCAAGTCCACTGAATCGACTCAGAGGGTAGGGAGGAGATTCTTCAAGGATGCCTCTGATTAGTGGATCTCTGCTAACACCTTAATTTTAGCCCTGTAAGACTCATTTTTAACTTCCCACAAAACTACAAGAGAATAATTTCTGTTGGTTAAGCACCAAGTTTGTGATCATTTGTTACAGTAGGTATAGGAAACTAATGCAGTCCTATTCTCTGCCTTGAAGATGCTGATCTGCATGGACTATACAAAGTTTCCTTTGCCTCTGACTTCTGGTTCAGTTTGGCACAACTGGCTACTCTAGTATAAAAGGGCATGAGGATATTCAGGTAAAACAAGGAAGAAAATGTTTTGGTAGGTTCATCCAGGATTGAGGCTTTGTCTTTGTTAGTATAGTGGTGAGAATACCCACATATCACACGGAAGACCATGGTTCAATTCCCCAGTGGGGAGGCAACACACCCTTTCAGTCTTCCCCAATAGCTCAGCAGGTGAAGAATCCACCTGCAATGCAGGAGACACAGGAGAACGGGGTTTGATCCCTGGATCAGGAAGATCCCCTGGAGAAGGAAATGGCAACTCACTCCAGTATTCTTGCCTGGAGAATTCCATGGACAGAGGAGCCTGGTGAGCCATAGTCCACGGGGTTGCAAAGAATCAAACATGACTAAGTGACTAAAACAACAATATAGCAGGATGAGGGATGTGTTGGAATTGGCTTATACCAGCTCACAAGGGGGAAGTGTGTGCATCTCTTTCCAGCCCATGTTCAGTGGCATCACGCTAATAGCCGGAAATCAGCCAGCCATGGTGGGGAAACTTACCCAAGGAAATCAGCAATGCTCCAAATCAGCTCCTTACCTAAACTGCTTGCATTTACCAGAGCCCTACTGAACAGGTTCAATGAAAAGAGAAATAGATTTAAAAGATTATATTAGGAAGAGAATTACCAAAATTTAAATTACTACATTTATGAAAAATTTTAAAACATAGAGGCTGATGGGATTAGAGGAATGCAGAAACTAATGAACTGGATGACTCATAAGGTTCAAGACCAAGGTAGTGAGAGTAGTGAAAAGGTCACCTGCCATTCATAGTTCAAAACTGGCAAAACAAAGTACAGTTTACAGATACCAACTGTGTTTTTTAAAAAAATAGAAAGGCAAAGGATTGATTAAAAAAAAAAAAAACCTTCAGGTGTTGTTACCTCTAGTGATCTGGGGTGGCAGATGAAGTTGGGAAAGGCTCATGTCGGGCTCCTAAGGTACTGATGATGCTATATTTCTTAACTGTGGTGAGCATATAGGTATTCACTTCATTATTCTTCTTTAAACTTCTAGATACTTTAAAAAACTTTTTGGTAGGGATGGTATACCTCAACTCTGTGTTCCTAAAATTGATTGATAATGGTTTCAGGCTAGTATACAGATTCATGAGTCTTATTTAAGAAGGATACTAAGGAATGGTTAAGAAATTGGGCTTTTGTGGCAACCACTCCAGTACTCTTGCCTGGAAAACCCCATGGACGGAGGAGCCTGGTAGGCTGCAGTCCATGGGGTCGCTGAGAGTCGGATACGACTGAGAGACTTCACTTTCACTTTTCACTTTCATGCATTGGAGAAGGAAATGGCAACCCACTTCAGTGTTCTTGCCTGGAGAATCCCAGGGATGGGGGAGCCTGGTGGGCTGCCGTCTATGGGGTCGCACAGAGTCGGACACAACTGAGCGACTTAGCAGCAGCAGCAGCAGCAATGTATCTTGAGGGCTTCCCCAGGGCTCAGTGGTGAAGAATCGCATGGAATGCAGGAGACCCAGGTGTGATCCCTGGTTGGTAAGATCCCTGGGAAGAAAACATGGCAACCCACTCCAATATTCTTGCCTGGAGAATTCCATGGACACAAGAGCTACAGTTCATAGGGTCACAAAGAGTTAAATATGACTGAAGCGACTGTTAACACACGCACGAAATGTATCTTGGAATGCATTTTTAAGGTTAACTTAATATAAGTTCTTTCTGGATTTATTTCTCCACTGATCTCCTGTAGCATATTGGGCACCTACCAACCTGCAGAGTTCATCTTTCAGTGTCCTATCTTTTTGTCTTTTCGTACTGTTCATGGGGTTCTCAAGGCAAGAATACTGAAGTGGTTTGCCATTCCCTTCTCCAGTGGACCACATTCTGTCAGACCTCTCCACCATGACCCGTCCATCTTGGGTGGCCCCACAATGCATGGCTTAGTTTCATTGAGTTAGACAAGGCTGTGGTCTGTGTGATCAGATTGGCCAGTTGTCTGTGATTATGTTTCAGTCTGTCTGCCCTCTGATGCCCTCTCTCAGCACCTACCGTCTTACTTGGGTTTGTCTTACCTTGGATGTTGGGTATCTCTTCACGGCTACTCCAGCAAAGTGCAGCCTCTGCTTCTTACCTTGGACATGGGGTAGCTCCTCTGCAGCTGCCTCCCCTGACCTTAGAGGTGGAGTAGCTCCTCTCAGCCGCCGCCCCTGACCTTGGACATGGGGTAGCTCCTCTCGGTTGCTCCTGCACCGTCGCAGCCACTGCTCCTGCACTGTCACCAGTCTTGAGAAACCTATATGCAGGTCAGGAAGCAACAGTTAGAACTGGACATGGAACAACAGACTGGTTCCAAATAGAAAAAGGAGTACGTCAAGGCTGTATATTGTCACCCTGCTTATTTAACTTATATGAAGAGTACATCATGAGAAACGCTGGGCTGGATGAAGCACAAGCTGGAATCAAGATTGCCAGGAGAAATATCAATAACCTCAGATATTCAGATGACACCACCCTTATGGCAGAAAATGAAGAAGAAAAGAGCCTCTTGATGAAAGTGAAAGAGGAGAGTGAAAAAGTTGGCTTAAAGCTCAACATTCAGAAAACTAAGACGAAGGCATCCAGTCCCATCACTTCATGGCAGATACATGGGAAAACAGTGGAAACAGTGGCTGACTTTATTTTTCTGGGCTCCAAAATCACTGCAGATGGTGATTGCAGCCATGAAATTAAAAGACACTTACTTCTTGGAAGGAAAGTTATGACCAACCTAGATAGCATATTAAAAAGCATAGACATTACTTTGCCAACAAAGGTCCATCTAGTCAAGGCTATGGTTTTTCCAGTGGTCATGTATGGATGTGAGAGTTGGACTGCGAAGAAAGCTGAGTGCTGAAGAATTGATGGTTTTGAACTGTGGTGTTGGAGAAGACTCTTGAGAGTCCCTTGGACTGCAAGGAGATCCAACCAGTCCATCCTAAAGGAGATCAGTCCTGGGTGTTCATTGGAAGGACTGGTGTTGAAGCTGGAACTCCAATACTTGGGCCACCTGATGCAAAGAGCTGACTCATTGGAAAAGACCCTGATGCTGGGAAAGATTGAGGGCAGGAGGAGAAGGGGACAACAGAGGATGAGATGGTTGGATGGCATCACCGACACAATGGACATGGGTTTGGGCGGACTCCAGGGGTTGGTGATGGACAGGGAGGCCTGGTGTGCTGCGGTTCATGGGGTCGCAAAGAGTCGGACACGACTGAGCAACTGAACTGAATAGAATATAAGTTCTATAAACAGATTGAACCTTCTTTTTTTCCTCTGTGCTGTAGAATAGGTTCTCATTAGTTATCTATTTTATACATTGTAATGTGTATATGTCAATCCTAATCTCCCAGTTTATCCCATCCCCCCTTCCCCACTTGGTGTCCATACAAATACTGTTTGACTCCACTTATATGAGATACCTAGAACAGTCAAATTCACAGTGTCAGAAAGTACCTTGGTAGATGTTAGAGGCTGAGGGGTGAGGGTAAAGTGGGAAAGGGGAAGAGAGAGTTGGTGTTTAATGGAGACAGGGTTTCAGTTTAGGAAGGTGAAAAGTATGGGAGATGGAAGATGGTAAGATTTGCACAAGGCGAATCTGTACTCCGTGCCACTGAACTGTACAGATAAAAATGCTTAAAATAGTATGCTTTACATTCTATGACTTTTACCACAATTAAAAAAAAACAACCATAAAATAAAGAACAACTTGGGCTTTGGAATCAACCCAAGGTCCAAACTGGAATTTTCCAATATTAATTCCATGACATCATACAAAATATTTTTTATTTTACAAACATTTTTTGAATACAGTAGACCCTTGAGCAGCATGGGAGTTAGGAACACTGACCCCCTGAGCAGTTCAAAGTCTGTGTATAATTTTATAGTCTGGGACTTCCTTGGTGGTACAGTGGAGTGCCCTGGCTGGTGACACAGGTTCGATCCCTGGTTCGGGAAGAACCCACAGGCCTCAGAGCAACTTAGCACGTGTGGCACAGCTACTGAGCCTGTGTTCTAGAGCTCATGAATTGCAACTCTTGAAACTCAAATGCTGCAGCTACTAAAACTTGAGTGCTGCAACTACTGAAACCCCCACACCTCCAGCCTGTGCTCCACAAGAGAAGCCATGCACAGGAATGAGAAGCCCATGCACTCCAGCAAAGAGTAGCCCACCAGCCCCTCACCACTCACCACACCTAGAGAGAGCTCTCATGTGGCAATGAAGATCCAACTCAGCCAAAGAAACTATAAAACTTTATAGTCTGCTCTGTACCTGCAATTCCGCATCCTCAGACTCAACCAAATCCAGATCATGCAGCACTGTAGTATTTAGTAATGAAAAAGATCTGAGTGTAAGTGAACCTGTGCAGTTCAAACCCATGTGTTCAAGGGTCAACTGTATCTACGGTATCCCAGACATTAGTCTGTGTACTGAGGATACGCTGATTCAGAAGACAGATGAGCCACATCCAGTTTTTTGTTGTTATGCATCTTACACATTAGCTTCTCTGAACCTTAGTTCTTATTGAGGATGGTAATTTATGAATGTTAAATAAAGAGTTAATAGCAATTGGCAAAGGGTGAATGCCAATGTATTTGGTAAATGCTCCACCAATGGTGCTTACTTTTCCAATTAATATGTATAAGAAGCAAAATAATCCTTCACCTGCCCGGCAACACTGGGAACTAAGATGTTCCAGGTAAGTGAATTTTGAAAAATTTAATCCCACATAGTCTAGTATTTTTAAAAACTGAGATCTAACATACATATAGTAAGTGAACAAATCTTAATGTCTCAATAATTTTTATAGATGTATACACCCACGTGATTCCACCTAGATCAAAGACAAAGAACATTGCCAGAAATGCTCCACAGACATGTCTAAAATTTTGTTTTAGACATTTTTATGGCTAAACTTCTGAAAAATCTGATATGCGTTTTTGTCTTCAGGAAGGGAGGACCAGAAACATAACTACATATTGCTGGTGATTGCCAAGAGGTGATGTAATTTTGCTGTCTCCTTTTCTTCCTTTTTCTTCTGTATCTCTTTTAGATACACACATATAACATGAGATTGGTTATGTTTATGTTTGTTTTTTGTTGAACTTTCCATCTCTTTTCTACTCAACATAAGGCCTTCTTCTTAAAGGTCCACACTTTCTTAATGTACATTGTTTTTCCTGTGTTGCAGAACTGATAACAATATGTGTGTGTTCTCAGTCGTGTCCAACTCTTTGCGACACCATGGACTGTAGCCCGCCAGGCTCCTCTGTCCATGGGATTCTCCAGGCAAGAATACTGGAGTGGGTTGCCATTTCCTATACAAAGGGATCTTCCCAACCCTGGGATCAAAGCTGAATCTCTTGTATCTCCTACATTGGTGAGTAGATTCTTTACCACTGCACCACCTGGGAAGCTCTAATAACGATATGTTAAACAAGAATTAGGTTGGCACTAAAGAAAAAGACCAGTGAAGGATTTTTGGTGACAAGACCCTCAGAAAGCTGTGTCGGGGGTTGAAAGGGATTTTGTTTGCTTTTGAAAAAAAATTTTTTCTCATCCATGAGTTCCACATACTGTGGATCTGAAGTAGACTGTTCTCACTTATTGATTTATTTATCCTTATAGCATCGTCTCAAGAGTAGGAGTCATTTGATTACTTCTTACAGATGAAGAATGCGGCTTGATGCATTACAGCCTGGTCCCACAACAGGGCAGCATTCTTAACCCAGGGTCCTTTTTCCCCTAGCTGAGCATTAGATGGTTCAGAAATATCTCTTTTCACCTTTTTTTAGAAACCAAATGAATGTGAGAGTTGACAATTATCTGAACAGCTGGCTAATCCCAGCAATTATTTCCTTAGTGTGAACTGTGGTCCAGCAGAGAGACAGCAGGTGACTGCTTGATCTTGATTCACTTCCTTCTTCCTAGTCATGGATAATTTTAGACTTCAGATCATATTAGGGAATGAATGACTAGAGTGAGAGGGATGGAGTATGTATGTGGCAGAAATTCATGGGTGAGGGCCAACTGCCCACATGGGACCTCCGTTTGAAAACTTGGCCCATCAGATTCATTTGATGCTTCAACAGAAACTGAATGAATAAAGGGCTATTGAGACTAGACCTTTGAAAGTGTGTGGCTCTCACATTCATTCATCGACAGCTTGCTATGAGCTGGGCACTTGCACGGAGCTGCAGGGAACTCCTAAGACACCTG
>NW_011494956.1:13308803-13314069 GCF_000754665.1 Bison bison bison | reverse complement strand
GAACCAACCCGCCTGCCACCTCAGAATGAATGAACTTTCTTGGCTTGGTTTCATTTCTCTTCTCTCAGAGACCCATCATCTCCATGCTGTGCAGACCCAGTTTAATCTTGGCTTGGAAATAAGCTCATTTTTCTCCCCATTTATGGAGAGGATTCTCCACAAGAGAGAGGCGGTGTGGCTCGGTGGGCCATGGAGGAGAGATCATTGCACTGCCTGAGATAGCTTTTCTCCCCTCTGCAGACTCTGAGAGTCCCGCCTGGACTCCAGAGTCCCATTGAGAGCATGACAGCAATGTTTATGTGCAATTCTAATGCAGGTTTTAGAGGCATAAGTGCTTTTTAATGCATAGCATTACAGCGAGTGGGCCCTATTCTCTCAGCCTCTGAATAGCTGTCTAGAGGGGCGTAATTCCCAGCTCTGCCTCCAAGCACAGTTATTTACAAGCTCAGTTACACGTTCACATCAAGTGTCGTGAAAGGCAGGATGGAGATGGGCTGAGTTTAAAGCAATTTGGCAAGCCTTTATTCCCAGTATAATCACTCAGGTTCCTCAACCGCCCTGGACCAGAGCTTTCTGTTTACATATGTCAGAGGGAGCCTGGGAATTGAGGAACCAGCTGCAGAAGTAGAGTTTCTTTCTACTGGTCCTGTCCCTCTGGGGTGCCCCCACCAACAGCTAAATTGCCCTTTAATGCTGCATTAAGTTAAGTTTCCCAACCTAACCTGTTCACCCCTTCCTACCTCCACAGAATCCACCCTGTCCCAAGTTCTGCATCAGTGTCCAAACTAAGTTTCCTGCCACACTCTTGCCTCCCCTTTCCAATTCTTGCCCCAATCCAGCCTCCATCCAACAACCAGACTGATTCTTTAAGTGTAAATCATATCCCATCACTACTCTGCTGAAAACTCTCAGTGCTTTTCCTTCAAATCCAGAATATAATTTACCTTATACACCTCATTGCATGCTCCCTCTCTCTTGCTCAATCCAGTCACACTGGTCTCTTGACTATCAAGTTTATTCCTAACTCAGGGCCTTTGCACATTCTGTTACCACTGCCTTTCCCATGACTGCCTCTTCATTGCTCAGATGCGAGCTCAAACTTGACTTCTTTAAAGAGGCCATCCCTGAATACACAGTCTAAATAATCACGCCTCCTCCTAGCTACTCTCTAGCCCATTATCCTTTATTTCCTCAAAGCACTCAACATTAGAGGAAATAACCTTATTTTTCATTGCCTATGTGCTTTTTTTATGTACCCAACTAGAATATATTATAAAATCTATGACAGCAGGTACCTTGAACATCATTACATCTTGGCCCCAGCACATAGTAGGTGTTCCATAAGCAGTTGTTGAATGAATGAACTTTCTCAGCAGAGTATTAATAGATGCTGCTTTGGCGTTAGTGCTATCACTGCCACTACTGTGAGTCTGTAGCTACTGTCTCTTATGTATAATCATCTTAGGACAAATGAAATATGGTCATTGTGATTTGTTTTTCTTTCATTTTCCCCTTTAAAATGTTATTTGTTTATATTAAATCAAAATTTTACATGTTCAAAGTTTAAAATATCAACTAGTTCTCTAAGGTATGTTATTTAAAAAAAAAATAAAACAAAATAGCAGGCCTCTTCTCAATCCTCTTCTTCTACTTTCTCACAGGCCACCACTTTCTCTTCTTTTAGCTGATTATCTTAGGATTTACCTCTATGTTACATATTTGTATTGTAATGCTAACAGTTTTAGACATCATTTATTGACTTCCCTCTCTCAAAGATGAGGACAGGGGACTTAAAAGATGGGGACTTTGATCTCTTTCCAACTTTCTAGTCAACCATACACATTCACCCTTCTCATCCATGAACCTCCTACTAGAGTTCATTTTAGTTTTGGTTTGATTAGTATTCTGTGTTGACATTATCATAACTATTTAAACATTAACACAGCTAAGCCATATAATAAAATATGAATATTTTTCCTTTCCCACACAACCTCTGGTCATCAAGTATGTACCTGTCCAAGATCCACTTGTCTTCATAGGAACTTTTACCAAAGAACTGGAGGTTCCTTCTTCAACTTCAGAATTGTGACTCAACTTGGAGAGTCTTTCTTGGGAAAACAGAATCAGAAAACTATGCTTAAGTCAGTTTCGTATTCACTCATCATTCAAATCAATGAAACTTCGTAAACTGGGTGTATTCTTTTGAAAATGCATCTAACTGGCCATTCTTGTATCCATACCATGACATAGTACCCATACCACGACATCATCACACAGTATCCCTCTCTCGGGAACCTGAGGTTGTTGACAGATGAGCAGCTGCCAGCTGCCCATCAAGACCTGTAGCTTCTACTGCACAGCTTCATGGATGATTCCAGGCTTGACTGATGTGTTCTTCAGTAGGAAGCTCTGGGGCATCCATGTCTTAGAAGCAGGGCCATATGGTCATTCAGTTCCCACCAGTGTTAAACAAAACATACTCTAGAATAACTCTGCCCATCCCTTATGTTATGGACAGAATTGTGTCCATCCCCAAATTTGTACACTGGAACCCCAACACCTAGGGTAACTGTATCTAGAGATACGGCCTTTAAACAGCTAATTAAAGTTAAGTGAGGTATAGGGGTGGCACCCTAATCCAAAGAATTGGAGTCCTTAAAAGAAAATGAAGAGGCACCAGAGGTGCCTAAACAGAGAGAAAAGGCCATGTGCAGACACAGAGAAGATGGTCATCAGCAGCCAAGGAGAGAGGTCTCAAAGAAAGCAAATCTACCTTGATTTTAAACTTCTAGCCTCCAAAATTGTGTGAAAATTCCTGGTTATTTAAGCTGCCTAGTCTATGGTATTTTGTCATGGCGGCTCAAGCTAACTGATATACCTCATAATGTTCATGGTGTTTTGGAGCCAAGAAGGGCTCACTCTAACAGAAAGGAGAGTCTATTCCTGCCTAACTTAACTCAGCCACGTCCTTGCTTTCACTTCTACTCACCTGCAACTTCTTGGATTCCCCCAAACCCTTTGGGGCCACACTGGGTATATGCACATACAGGGTGAAATTTAGAATCCCTTTGTTACTGACCTACATGCTACTCAACTGATTTCTTTACAAAGGTAAAAGTATTTCACTTTTAAGATTCATTTTGATTCCTAAGGATTTACATGCTGAGTTACTTGAAGTTGAAGGAAGTTAGAATTTGTGTGGACTGCATGCCTCCACCCAGCTTGGAATTTACAACACTATGAAGGCTTTCACAGTCTTTGTAAAGTTTTAAAACTTAAATTTTAACTTTATCAACTCAGGTTGTAGACTGATAGAGACACCCTTATAATGAGCAATGAATTTTCTTCTGGAAATGGACAGAAGCTCATTTCTGCTGGGTGCAGTTTCATCTTCTTTTCTAAGGAAGTCATTTTTCATTTGTCATAGGATTTGAAATTTTTAAAAATTGTCTACAGTTGTATAGCATAGCTGTCTTAATCACAAATAAATTGGCTTCTAAATGCTATTTACATATTGTCTTTCTCATCCCTTAGTTTGAATTGATTTTTAGTATTTGCTTTATTTTTACCAGAGTAACACATGCACATGTTTTTGGTTTTTTTAACTGCATTCTAAAAAGAGGGAGAGCAGTAGTCCTTTATCTTAGTTCTTCCCATTCTATTTCTGCTCCCCAGAGGCCAGCATTTTAAACTTTTTTGAGCTATTTTTCTCCTGGCTACTTATACAGTGCCAGATAATGTGCTTCTACTACTATTTCTTGATTTATCCACTATTGACCTTACCTATCGACTATGGTGTTAAGAAGAATGTATTTATACCTCTGTTAACCTGTCCCCTCCTCTTGTCTCCACATCTCCTAATATAGTTATTGCACTATTTTTGTTAAATCCATACTGAGTAGTTTACATCATATTACACAATAAATGTGTCCTCAGTAAAGCAAGGGGTACTGCTCTTGCTTTAGTTCCTCTATTTATAGCTCCTCTATTTATAATTTCTTATTTTGTCTGGAGCATCTAACTTTCTATTTTCTTGCTGTCTTTCTGGTACCAATATAACCTCAGATCAGAGATCAATTGCTCAGTCGTGTCTGACTCCTTGCAACCCCATGAATCGCAGCACGCCAGGCCTCCCTGTCCATCACCAACTCCCGGAGTTCACCGAGACCCATGTCCATCAAGTCAGTGATGCCATCCAGCCATCTCATCCTCTGTCGTCCCCTTCTCCTCCTGCCCCCAATCCCTCCCAGCATCAGAGTCTTTTCCAATGAGTCAACTCTTCACATGAGGTGGCCAAAGTACTGGAGTTTCAGCTTTAGCATCATTCCTTCCAAAGAAATCCCAGGACTGATCTCCATTAGAATGGACTGGTTGGATCTCCTTGCAGTCCAAGGGACTCTCATGAGTCTTCTCCAACACCACACTTCAAAAGCATCAGTTCTTCAGCGCTCAGCCTTCTTCACAGTCCAACTCTCCCATCCATACATGACCACAGGAAAAACCATAGCCTTGACTAGACGAACCTTTGTTGGCAAAGTAATGTCTCTGCTTTTGAATATGCTATCTAGGTTAGTCATAACTTTCCTTCCAAGGAGTAAGCGTCTTTTAATTTCATGGCTGCAATCACCATCTGCAGTGATTTTGGAGCCCAGAAAAATAAAGTCTGCCACTGTTTCCACTGTTTCCCCATCTATTTCCCATGAAGTGGTGGGACCGGATGCCATGATCTTCGTTTTCTGAATGTTCAGCTTTAAGCCAACTTCTTCACTCTCCACTTTCACTTTCATCAAGAGGCTTTTGAGTTCCTCTTCACTTTCTGCCATAATGGTGGTGTCATCTGCATATCTGAGGTTATTTATATTTCTCCTGGCAATCTTGATTCCAGCTTGTGTTTCTTCCAGTCCAGCATTTCTCATAATGTACTCTGCATATAAGTTAAATAAACAGGGTGACAATATACAGTACAGCCTTGATGAACTCCTTTTCCTATTTGGAACCAGTCGTTATTCCATGTCCAGTTCTAACTGTTGCTTCCTGACCTGCATACAAATTTCTCAAGAGGCAGATCAGGTGGTCTGGTATCCCCATCTCTTTCAGAATTTTCCACAGTTTATTGTGATCCACACAGTCAAAGGCTTTGGCATAGTCAATAAAGCAGAAATAGATGTTTTTCTGGAACTCTCTTGCTTTTTCCATGATCCAGCGGATGTTGGCAATTTGATCTCTGGTTCCTCTGCCTTTTCTAAAACCAGCTTGAACATCAGGA
>NW_011494956.1:13308366-13308703 GCF_000754665.1 Bison bison bison | reverse complement strand
TTGAACATCAGGAATTTCACGGTTCACATATTGCTGAAGCCTGGCTTGGAGAATTTTGAGCATTACTTTACTAGCGTGTGAGATGAGTGCAATTGTGCGGTAGTTTGAGCATTCTTTGGCATTGCCTTTCTTCGGGATTGGAATGAAAACTGACCTTTTCCAGTCCTGTGGCCACTGCTGAGTTTTCCAAATTTGCTGGCATACTGAGTGCAGCACTTTCACCGCATCATCTTTCAGGATTTGGAATACCTCAACTGGAATTCCATCACCTCCACTAGCTTTGTTTGTAGTGATGCTTTCTAAGGCCCACTTGACTTCACATTCCAGGATGTCTGGC
>NW_011494956.1:13298805-13308266 GCF_000754665.1 Bison bison bison | reverse complement strand
CCACTTCTGTCCTTTATCGAGCTCATCTTTGCATGAAATGTTCCTTTGGTATCTCTGATTTTCTTGAAGAGATCCCTAGTCTTTCCCATTCTGTTGTTTTCCTCTATTTCTTTGCATTGATCACTGAAGAAGGCTTTCTTATCTCTTCTTGCTATTCTTTGGAACTCTGCATTCAGATGCTTATATCTTTCCTTTTCTCCTTTGCTTTTCACTTCTCTTCTTTTCACAGCTATTTGTAAGGCCTCCCCAGACAGCCATTTTGCTTTTTTGCATTTCTTTTCTATGGGAATGGTCTTGATCCCTGTCTCCTGTACAATGTCATGGACCTCATTCCATAGTTCATCAGGCACTCTATCTATCAGATCTAGGCCCTTAAATCTATTTCTCACTTCCACTGTATACTCATAAAGGATTTGATTTAGGTCATACCTGAATCGTCTAGTGGTTTTCCCTACTTTCTTCAATAAGTCTAAATTTGGCAATAAGGAGTTCATGGTCTGAGCCACAGTCAGCTCCTGGTCTTGTTTTGCTGACTGTATAGAGCTTCTCCATCTTTGGCTGCAAAGAATAGAATCAGCCTGATTTCGGTGTTGACCATCTGGTAATGTCCATGTATAGAGTCTTCTCTTGTGTTGTGGGAAGAGGGTGTTTGTTATAACCAGTGCATTTTCTTGGCAAAACTGTATTAGTCTTTGCCCTGCTTCATTCTGTATTCCAAGGCCAAATTTGCCTGTTACTCCAGGTGTTTCTTGACTTCCTACTTTTGCATTCCAGTCCCCTATAATGAAAGGACATCTTTTTTGGGTGTTAGTTGTAAAAGGTCTTGTAGGTCTTCATAGAACCGTTCAACTTCAGCTTCTTCAGCGTTACTGATTGGTGCATAGACTTGGATTACTGTGATATTGAATGGCTTGTCTTGGAAACGAACTGAGATTATTCTGTCGTTTTTGAGATTGCATCCAAGTACTGCATTTTGGACTCTTTTGTTGACCATGATGGCCACTCCATTTCTTCTGAGGGATTCCTGCCTGCAGTAGTAGATATAATGGTCATCTGAGTTAAATTCACCCATTCCAGTCCATTTCAGTTTTCTGATTCCTAGAATGTCGACATTCACTCTTGCCATCTCTTGTTTGACCACTTCCAATTTGCCTTGATTCATGGACCTGACATTCCAGGTTCCTATGCAATATTGCTCTTTACAGCATCAGACCTTGCTTCTATCACCAGTCACATCCACAGATGGGTATTGTTTTTGCTTTGGCTCCATCCCTTCATTCTTTCTGGAGTTATTTCTCCACTGATCTCCAGTAGCATAATGGGCACCTACTGACCTGGGGAGTTTCTCTTTCAGTATCCTATCATTTTGCCTTTTCATACTATTCATGGGGCTCAAGGGAAGAATATTGATGTGGTTTGCCATTCCCTTCTCCAGTGGACCACATTCTGTCAAATCTCTCCACCATGACCCACCCATCTTGGGTTGCCCCACGGGCATGGCTGAGTTTCATTGAGTTAGGCAAGGCTGTGATCCTAGTGTGATTAGATTGACTAGTTTTCTGAGAGTATGGTTTCAGTGTGTTTGCCCTCTGATGCCCTCTTGCAACACCTACCATCTTAGTTGGGTTTCTCTTACCTTCGGCATGGGGTATCTCTTCACAGCTTCTCCAGCAAAGCGCAGCCATTGCTCCTTACCTTGGATGAGGGGTATCTCCTCACCGCCGCCCTTCCTGGCCTTCAATGTGGGATAGCTCCTCTAGGCCCTCCTGCGCCCACGCAGCCACAGCTCCTTGGACGTGGGGTCCAAATGCTTCAACATATCAGGCATTGTACTGAGTCTCCTTTTTCCTGAAGGCCCCCTACCTCTCTCTACCCGTCCCTCCAAACTGCACACCTGTTCTCTTGTTCCGCTGTACCAAGCTCTCCTGGACCACTCTGCCAGGCTCTTCCGGGTTAACTGTACTGCATCCAGTTACTTCTTCCATCTCCTTCTCTTCATACCAAGTTCTACTCAAGCACATCTTAAGGAGTTCTCTACATCTTTACAGGTATGAAAAATGTGTTTATTTTGTCCTCATAAATGATTAATAATTTGGCTGAGTGTAGACTTCTAGGTTGAAAATTATTTTCCCTCACAATTTTGAAGACACTGCCCAACTGTCTTCACTGTTGAGAAGTTTGATGCCATTCTGATTCTCATTCAGTTGTAGGTATTCTTTTTATTTCTGCCTTTCTAGGTGCTTTTAGAATTGTCTTTTATCATTGAGGCCCTGAAATAATAGAGCTTGATGTAAACCATTTTTAAATTCACCATTTGGGACACTTGGTGGCAGTTTGAATGACTCTATACTTTCATTCTTCAGCTCTGGAATATTTCCTTGTACATGTGTGTGTGTGTTAATATTTATTTATTTATTTATTTGGTTGTGTGGGGTCTTAATTAAGTCATGCAAGGCCTAGAGCACATGAGTACTTGGGGCTTAGTTGCCCCAAGACATGTGGGATCTTAGTTCCCAGACCAGAGATGGAACCTGCATCCCTTACATTGCAAGGCAGAGTCTTAACCACTGTACCACCAAGGAAGTCCCATTCCTTGTGTTTTAAAAAATAGCTTTCTCACCTCCATTCTCTCTGGGTTCCTTTTTAGAACAACTTTGGATTAAATGTTTGGCCTTCTGGATTAGATCCTCCATATTTCTTATTTTAAGTTTCACTGTCTTCTCCTCTCCTTTCCAAGCAACAATATTCTCTTTTTTATCTTGTAGCATTTATTTAGTTTTCAATTTTGGCACTAATGTTTTTAATTTCCAAGAGTTTGTTCTTACTCTTGTAGAGTTCCTTTATTTATGGCCAGGGAGCAGGCAATGGCAACCCACTCCAGTACTCTTGCCTGGAAAACTCCATGGATGGAGGAGCCTGGTAGGCTGCAGTCTATGGGGTCGCTAGGAATCAGACACGACTGAGTGACTTAGCAACTTAGCAGTAGCAGTATTTATGGCCATCTTCCTCCACTTTTTTAAGGCTAACAGTTAGAATACTAATCTAGATACCAAATTGTTTTGTGGGTTTTTTAAGTTCTAATTTTATTTCTCAATTCTGTGAGTTATCCCTTTTGCTCAGATTTAGTCTTCTTTTTTGATACATTCGGAGAAGGCAATGGCACCCCACTCTAGTACTCTTGCCTGGAAAATCCCATGGACGGAGGGACTGGTAGGCTGCAGTCTATGGGGTCGCTAGGAATCAGACACGACTGAGTGACTTCACTTTCACTTTTCACTTTCATGCATTGGAGAAGGAAATGGCAAGCCACTCCAGTGTTCTTGCCTGGAGAATCCCAGGGATGAGGGAGCCTGGTGGGCTGCCATCTATGGGGTCGCACAGAGTTGGACAGGACTGAAGTGACTTAGCTTAGCTTAGCTTAGCTTTGATACATTAGCTCATTTTTTTTCTTTTTTTCCTGCTGTAAGTCTTCAAATGCCTGATGACTCTTCATTGTTTTTTCATGTTTATGTGGTAGTCAAAGGAGAATTGGAAGCTGAGGGTCACAAGTGCAGGGCTTGCCAGTTGGTGGGCTCTGCTCCTGGCTAAACAGACTGGGTTGCTGGGGCACCTCTAAGTGTCATTGCATACATAGGGTCATCAACAGAGAAAATACTTCTCTTCACATTAGGGTAGATACTTGATTACTGAGGTTCTGCAACTGAGGTGATGGGCGGTGGGTGACTGGGGTTGACTAGTTTGTGCTCATCTTTGGGGTTAATTCCTTCTTTGGTCCCCTGCCTTACCCCATGCATGACACTTCCAGCAAATCAGTTCTCTCTGTCCAATGCGCACGTCAGGCTGTGTATGCTCTATTTACCTTCCAACATCTAAAAATGTATAGAAATCCCTTAGATTTACTGGAGTCTTTGGAAGCAGAACATATAATTCTCTACTTTTAATCAAAAGGCAGCTTGAGTAATTGTTTTAAAAACACATAGTAATTGTAGAATTCCATTTTTATAAAATAGCCAGAATAGGTAGACAAATTATAGAGAAAAAAAGCAGATTAGTGGTTGCCAAGGGCTGGGAGGAGGGCAAAATGGAGAGTGACTGCTTAATGAGTATAGGGCTTCTTTTGGGGGTGATGGGTATGGCTTCTTTTTGGGGGTGATGGAAAGTTCTGGATCTAGATAGTGGTGATGGTTACATAACACTGTGAATGCAACTAATGCCACTAAATTACACCCTTTAAAATTGACAAAATGAAAATTTTATGCTATGTGTGTTTTATCACAGTCAAAAAATATGTAGTAAAAAGTACGTAGTGACCATAAAGAGCTTATAAAAGTTTTTCACAGAGTACATTCAAACTATGCTCCCATAGAATCCTGGTGTTCTGTGATCAATGCTGACATGGAAACTAAACAATAAATATCAGCCTTCCTCACTAATTTTTGGAAAAGTCAATTCATGAGTAGAATATTCTCAGTTTGCATTTTCTTCCTACACATTTTCCTTCAACTTCTGACACCTAATGATTCTTATCTATCCTGAAGATAATAGATGTTTTATAAAAGGTGTTTTCTTATTTACCACAAGAAGAGATTATATATTAATATAATTATTTCACATTGAAAGCATTATTATCTCTTACTGTTTCACAAAGAGTCATCCCTAAATTTACTCTTTTTCATTTGTTAGGAAAACAAAATATTCAACTGTTAGAAAAATGAGTAAATAAAACAGCTACTTCCTATAAAGAGTTGCTGTAAAACTATGTAAGTATTTCATTAGCTGCATCAGAAAATGCAATAGCATTTTAGCTACTGTAGCCTTTGGTCCTTGAAAGAAATGGGTTCACAGAGCTGGAAGTGATAGTTCACTGAACAAAAGTGGTCAGCCTTCCCTGACCTCATCACCCTATGTATCCTGGGATGAGGACCCTCTGGCCATGGTGAGAAGCTAACTCCCCTTTCTGGTGCTCCCTCTGACTAGTGCTGTCTTTAGGTTACCCACACACTGAATTAAAACCAACTACTGTTGACTTAGAGCACTTAGTAAGCTAAGAATTTTACATAGACTGTCTTTTTGAATCCTTACAATATTATTGTTTCCCTTCTACAGATGAGAAAACTGAGGCTTAGAGAAGTTGAGTAAATTGCCCAAAGCTCTATGGATATCAAGTGGCAGTGTCTGAAGGCAAACACAGGCAGCTTGGCTCTAAAGTCTAGACTTGTAGCCATTATGTAATATCTCCTCCTATGCAAATTAGAATTCTCCCATTTCAGGCCCTCTGGTCACTTTACAGTTAACAAATGCTTAAAAAACAAAACAAAAAAACCTCTAGAGGAGTAGTTGTCAGAAGACTTTAGTTACCCTTGTAATGTCATATCTGACATGAAGTTGGCATTCAAAATAAAATTGTGAATAAGAATTTTATATTCAATATCATTTAAAATCAACCTGGCCCCTGGAGTATAACTTTAGCTGATGCCTAGTGGTAAAGCTATCACATTACCAAAAAAAATTATCTATAATTTTTTCAGTGATGTTTAAAGTATGGGAGACATGATACAGTATATTATAAAATTTAATTGAACTTGATAAATATTTAAAAGCTTCCCTTGAGGTTTCTTAATCTATAACTATAGATTTGAGGGTGCAGGCTCAAAATCTTTTGTGACTGATAGAACGGTAAATTTAAGGAAAGTTTGGAGATCTCAGCTAAAGTGGATTAGGTCCTAGACCCTAAAAAGAAATAAAGTATCCCCTCTCACCTGAT
The DNA here is from genome assembly GCF_000754665.1 of Bison bison bison. NCBI lineage: Eukaryota > Metazoa > Chordata > Mammalia > Artiodactyla > Bovidae > Bison > Bison bison. The sequence goes on along the minus strand of NW_011494956.1, from coordinate 13,302,502 downwards.
GCTGGCCTGTTTATGGGACTCCTGGCCACCCCAATCAGCTCCAGTAGCCCTGCCCCTTCTGAGTTACACACAAACACACACACACACACAGTCAGTCACTCCTCAAACACATGTACCAGACTGTTATATAGCTCCTATTCTCCAAACGCAATTTCCCCTAAACTTGAAACTTCACCCCTTTCTTCAGCCCTGACATGTACATTTATTTCAAGAATGTGCTTCCAAACTCTTTTCATAAGGGAATTAGAAATATACTCATAAAAATCCACCTAAGATTGTACAGAAAGAAAACATAGACTAATCAGTCTATCGACAATGATATACAAATCTTAAATAAAATATTAACAAATACAATGTAGTAATTCTTTAAGTGAACAATCCATGAAAAAGTCAAATTCATTCATGAATGCAAAAAGCGTTCAATATTAGAAAATCTTTTCATATGACATATTATATCAGTAGGTCAAATGAGGGAAACAGAGTGATCATCAGGATAGACATAAAAGAAGGCATTTGGTAAAATCCAATATGTATTACAACAAAAAATTCTTAGTAAAATATAAATAGAAATTTTAACTTGATTGGTTTTCAGATATATTTGCATGTATGTATATAGAAATGTGTACATATACCTGCATGCTGATATAAATGTGCATACATAAACACATACATAAAACATGCTTAATGTCAGGGCACTGGAAGCTTCCCACTGGAAAAGATAGAGTATCACTATCTTTAGATTCTATGATTGTATTATGGAAAACCCAAGAGAATCACCTGAGAAGTGTTAGAAAGAACAGGAGAATTTAATTAAGGTAGATGGCTGTAAAGTTGATATTAAAAAGTAGTTTGTTCATTTTCAAATAATAAGCAGTTAGAACATATATTGAAATGAAAATGCTCCATTCAATATCACAACCAAAATTATCCTTTTATCTCCATTCCCCACAAAAGGACTAAACTCTGAAATGAATGCAAACAGCCAAGATGAGGAAAAATCTTTACTTACATCTGAAGAAAAAGAACACAAAATATTTTAATAAATAGAAAGGAATGCCTTCCTATTGAATGGGAATATTAATGAATGCAGTTCATTATTCCTAAGTGAATCTTTGCATTCTGTGTTGTCTTAATCAAAATACCTGCAGCATTTTTTATTCAGAAAAATCATATTTAATTTATATATAAAATCAAATAAGTAAGAATGGCCAGAAAGTCTCTGAAAAGGAAGAGTAATAAGAAGGGACAAACTCAACCACATATTAAGCCCATATAATCAAGTTACAGTAATTTAAACTCACCTAAGATTTGATAGAATATTTAATGGAACAGAGGAGAGAATTGAAAAAAAAACAACAACAACCTAATACATGTGGGAGTTTCAAACATGATAAAAGTAGCATTTCAAATCAGCAAGAAAAAAGATGGATTATTCAATAACCAGTGTTGGGACAACTAGCCAGGCATTTGGGAAAAAATAAAATCTGATCTCTATTTCACTCCTTACATTAACTTGAATTCCAGATGGAGCAAAGATTTAAACATTAAAAAGATAAAACCATAAAAGCACTGGAAGGAAATTTTTTGTAGAGGGAAGACCTTTCTAAGCATGGCACAAAACCCATAAACCATAATGGAAAAGATTAATAAAGTTGACTATATACATTTTAAAGCCTGTAAATTTAGCAATAGCTAATAAAATTTAAAAAGAACATACACTTTGACTGAGTAATTACATTTCTAGGAATTTCTCCTACAGCTATACTCAAATATGTGGGGAAAAGAGAAAGAAAGAGAAATATATGTGTAAGGATGTTCATTGTAAGGTCATTTACAATAGAAAAAACCTTGCAGGAACCTGAACACATGTCATCAACGGACTAGTTAAGTAAAATATAGTACAAGCATAGGACGAACCACATGTAGCCATTAAAAGGAGCACAGAAACCTGTATGCGGGTCAGGAAGCAACAGTTAGAACTGGACATGGAACAACGGACTGGTTCCAAATAGGAAAAGGAGTACGTCAAGGCTGTATATTGTCACCCCGCTTATTTAACTTATATACAGAGTACATCATGAGAAACGCTGGGCTGGAAGAAGCAGAAGCTGGAATCAAGATTGCCGGGAGAAATATCAATAACCTCAGATATGCAGATGACACCACTCTTATGGCAGAAAGTGAAGAGGAACTAAAAAGCCTCTTGAGGAAAGTGAAAGTGGAGAGTGAAAAAGTTGGCTTAAAGCTCAACATTCAGAAAACAAAGATCATGGCACCCAGTCCCATCACTTCACGGCAAATAGAAGGGGAAACAGTGGAAACAGTGTCAGACTTTATTTTTCTGGGCTCCAAAATCACTGCAGATGGTGATTGCAGCCATGAAATTAAAAGACGCTTACTCCTTGGAAGGAAAGTTATGACCAACCTAGATAGCATATTCAAAAGCAGGGACATAACTTTGCCAACAAAGGTCCGTCTAGTCAAGGCTATGGTTTTTCCAATACGCATATATGGATGTGAGAGTTGGACTATGAAGGAAGCTGAGTGCCAAAGAATTGATGCTTTTGAACCGTGGTGTTGGAGAAGACTCTTGAGAGTCCCTTGGACTGCAAGGAGATCCAACCAGTACATTCTAACGGAGATCAGTCCTGGGACTTCTTTGGAAGGAATGATGCCAAAGCTGAAACTCCAGTACTTTGGCCACCTCATGTGAAGAGTTGACTCATTGGAAAAGACTCTGATGCTGGGAGGGATTGGGGGCAGGAGGAAAAGGGGATGACAGAGGATGAGATGGCTGGATGGCACCACCGACTTGATGGACGTGAGTTTGAGTGAACACCGGGGTTGGTGATGGACAGGGAGGCCTGGCGTGCTGTGATTCATGGGGTCGCAAAGAGTCAGACATGACTGATCGACTGAACTGAACTGAAGTCTAAAAGTGCTATAACAGAAAACAATCTCAAATGCCATTAATTGTAAAAAAAAAAAAGCCAACCACAAAAGGGGTCATTATATACATTCATTATAACAGGAGCATTTGTAGTACTTTGCGTTAAATAATTTACAAAAACCTTTAATCCACTGTCCATTAATTTTATCTCCTTTCTCTCCAGATTAAACCCCTTTCTCTACCAACTTTTTCCTCTCAGTAGTGGCTTATGTTCCAGAGCAGCGTTCCTCAGCCCTTTTGATCGAATGGCACAGAGAGATGGTGGTGTGTACGGCACACTAAGAAAACTAGGTGAGGTTGCTTCTGTCATAAGCCCCCTGTGTTGGGTGAGCTCCAGGGTCCTGGGAGGAGGAAAGCAACTAGCAGCAACTGTACATACCGTTAGTCCATTCCCAGTGGTACATGGTGTAGGAGCATTTCCTGGCAATGGGAGACTTGGCTTGCAGAGAAGGATTGACCTTGCAAGAAGGAGAAAGAGAAATCTTATCCTGTCACATTCTCAAGCAGGGAGACAGGGCAGCTGAAGAGTGCAATCTGAGGGCTTGTGCTTGGCTAAGCAGGTTCTGATCCTCTGGAGGAGATGCCACAGCGCCGGCTTTCAGAGACTGCAAACAGGTTGACACACATCCAGGCTTCTAGGTTTTGACTGAAGATGAGTATCTTCTGCCAAAGTGAGCACTGGACAGACTGAGGTGGGCTTCCTGGCTGTGCCACTTTCTAGCAGTGTGACCTTGGACAAGTTACTAT
>NW_011494956.1:13287834-13298705 GCF_000754665.1 Bison bison bison | reverse complement strand
TCTCTAGGCAAAGTGACCCCATCTGTCAAATCAGGTTCATAGCTATCTTGGGGGATTTGGGAGAAGGAAACAAATCTGTGTATTCAAGCACAGCATCCCCTTTTATTTTTATACCAACCCTGCCTCCAAGTCAATACTTGGAAGTAGTTATATCAAATTTCATGGATGGTAAGAAGATTCCTTAATCCCTCCAAATCTCCTCGCATGTCCACATGATCACTGATGCCCAAAAGTTCTTTAATCCACAGAAAAGTCTTCTCTCTCTTCAACCACCCTCCCCACATCCCTCTCCTTCGGCCTCCCGCCTCTCCTCCTCTGTCTAATTACAGGGATAGAGTGTAATATGCAAATGTCCGGGAGGAGGAGCAACACATGGCACCCCATCCCTGTAAGTTCAATACTAACGCATAAAAATGGAATTTAGAAAGATGGTAACAATGACCCTATATGCGAGACAGCAAAAGAGACACAGATGTAAAGAACAATCTTTTGGACTCTGGGAGAAGGCAAGGGTGGGATGATTTGAGAGAATAGCATTGAAACATGTATATTATCATATGTGAAACAGATCAACAGCCCAGGTTTGATGCATGAGACAGGGTGCTCAGGGCTGGTGCACCGGAATGACCGTGAGGGATGGGGAGGGAGGTGGGAGGGGGGTTCAGGATGGGGAACACATGTACACCCATGGCTGATTCATGTCAATGCATGGCAAAAACCACTACAATATTGTAAAGTAATTAGCCTCCAATTAAAATAAATAAATTAATTTTTAAATAAATTTTTTAAAAAAGAGTCAATGCATAACATGACAGAGGATGACTTTGCAATGTTTTCTGGTTTTGTTAAAGCAACATATATCTCGTGGGTCCTCAGGTTGAACCTAATGTCCAGAAGGCAATAGCAGCCCTTAGTAAAGAAATTCAAAACAAGGCCCCAGGAACTTAACAGCTCAAGTCCTGGAGAGAAGCTAAATCTCAGGACCTAGAACCCAACATGGTTACTCTCTCTCCTGTGAGCCAGGGGACTCTCCAGGGCCACTGTCCTGCATGCAGGAACCCAGCCATCCATCTGTTTCCATCAGACACTCAGCCATCTCAATGCAAGGCCTCCACTTCTCATAATAGACCATTAACTAGAACCAGACACATGGTGTAGTTAACTCTTGGTGGGTCAGGGAGGCAGAAATGCCTGGAATTGCTGAAAGGAAAAGAGAACCAGACAGAACACAGTACTGATGGTATTGATGAGGGACTTGCTGTCTTTCCAGTTCCAACAGAATCCAGCTCTGTTGAATCTCAGTGGGCCCAGGAGTGCGGACAGGGCTTTGGGCTGAGGGGCATTGACAACCTCCTTCATTAAACCTTTACTTAGTGACTCCTCTGTCCCGGGCTCCTCCATAGGCAGATAGATGTGAAGGAACACAGCCCTGCCTTTGGGGAGTTCACACTCCAGAAGCAATGTTGAGTTTAAGTCCTAGGTCCCGGTTTATCATTTCAGTAGCAAAACATGTTTCTGATCAGCCCCAGGTTCTTGCAACTGCCATTTCCTAGTGTGATCAGAGGAAGCTTACCTCAAACTAGGACACTGAGTTGCATTTACCATGACAGTAATTCACATCAGTTGCTTAGTACCAAGCTCAAGAGCATAAGCCCATTTACTGTTTTAGCCCCAGTGCTGCCTCCCTAAGTTTGGCTACTGCAGCAGCCAGGTGAGAATGAAATTTCACCAGTGGGAAGCAGCCGTTCAGCTTTACACAGATCTCATGACTGAACTGGCTGAAACTCTAGTCTGTGTTTGCCAGTGGTTCTCAGCATGTGGTCCTTAGAGCAGCAGCATCACCTGGACACTGGTGAGACATGCACAATCTCAGGCCCCACACTTGACCCACATATTTAGAAACTAGGGGGTGGGATCCAACCATGCGTGTTTTAACAAGCCCTCAAGTCAATTCTTGTGCATAAGTTGGAAACCCAGTGGCGTATGGGATTGAGAAACCACTGAGAAACAAGCTTGAGCCTGGAAACTAGCTTTTAATGTCGGAAGAGCCCATCACACAGCCTTGGGAAGCACGTAGAGTTATTGGTTCTTGAGGTTTTATTCTGTTTGCATCATTTGAAGAGATTGCCAAGACAGCATATCCTGGTGGTTTGCATTCCTAGGTGCAGATTAGAATCATATGAGAGCTTTTTGAACATGGGCCCAACCTCAGAGATTCTGATTCAGAGAGTCTGGGCTGGGACCCAGACATGTACAATTTGTTAAAAGCGTCCCTTTGTGTGTACCTGTTAAGTCATTCAGTCGCATCTGACTCTTTGCCAGGCTCCTCTATCCATGGAATTCTCCAGGCAAGAATACTGGAGTGAGTGCTGTGCCCTCCTCCAGGGGATCTTCTTGACTCAGGGATCAAATCCACATCTCTTATGTTTCCTGCTTTGGCAGGCAAGTTCTTTACCACCAGTGCCACCTGCGAATCCCAGTCTATGCAGCCAATTTGAGGACCATTGATTTAAGCTGGAGTAAGGTTAAGAAATGGGGGTAATAAGTCCCCTGGCACAACCCTCCCTGGGTTTTGGCTCTTACAATTTTGAGAAGGGAGACTTACTTGGACATAGGCCCAACTATACTTTGGGGCAGAAATGTGAAACCTGTTTAATTCCCATGAAAGGCTCTCTACATAACTTCCCAAACATCCATGGTAGAGCCTCATACTAAAGATTGTAGATAGTCTGATCCTCCCTCCCTAGCCCCCCACTTCCCACCCCCACCATAAAGCCTAACATAACATAACTGCTTTGCATGGGGCTAGCATTCAGGCTTTCTCCTGTCTGGGTAGGACAAATTTCTTAAAGATAGGAAGAAACATCAAATTAATATTAATATCAAATCAATCCCCCTCAAAAAGAATCACTCTGGTGTGACAGGTCCCATCACCAGCCCATGCCATCTCCCAATTCAGCATATTAATGCTGCACTGACCTTCCTAACCCTATCTGTGTGATCGGCCAGGTACCATGAATAATAAAACAGATGTAGGACCTGACGTAGTCTCCCTTCCTCCACCTGGGACTAGGTTTTGGACCAGGCTGCTGTGGCCTGTCACTTCCAAGCAAGTTTGGTGCATTTTGGATTTTCTACTGTGTCAGAAGCAGAAGCCACCAGACTTTCCAGGGAAACCTAGTTACATCATCATCAGATATTTTCTTGTCCTTCACTAAAAAAAGAAAGAAAGAATCAGACCAAACCCCTTGAAGGCAGTGAGCACTCTACTTGATAATGAAGTGTATTGCTTAATGCTTTCCCTATCAGCCTTAGTGACTATTACACTATTTTCAGCAACCTGACCCCTCTCTTGCTTTCTCTGTTACCTCATGGAAGACTAAGGGATTCCTTAGAGAATACAGCTTGAGAAAACCAGACTTTCCTCTTGCCTTACCTGTGGGAAATAACAATCTGTCAAATCTTCCTGTGTGATAGGGCAAGTTATCTAACTTTTCTGCATGTCGGTTTTCTCATCTGTAAAATGGGGATACTATTAGGACCCCAGCTCAGTTTGTCATGTAAGTTGTTGCCCAATAAACAGCTGCTGGATGAAAGAAAGAACTAGGAATAAGGGGAAGCAATGCCAGCTATAATCTGGAACCACAGGGCTGTCTTGCACAGCTGGGGGTTGGGTAGAGGCTAGACAGTTTACCCAGCCCTTATTCCAGACCACACTTTCCTGGCCAGGATGCCTGAGGATATGGCTCCTCTTCCTGCCTTTCCCCTAACTTTTTTTTTACCGTGTCCAGTGCCAGAGTCCCACTGGTGCCCAGGAAGGAGGAGCTTTGGTCCTCCTCCCCCAGGTTGGGCACAAGCTCTGGCCTCAGACCAAGGCTGTCCCTGGACTCCTAGCTCTCTGGCTCATGATGGATACTCACTTCATTCCAGGCCTCTTTCTCCCTCAAGCCTCTCTTCTCTCTTGGAAACAGCTAGGTCCTCCCATGCCTTTTGCTTTGGGCAAAGTTTTCAGATCCACATCTCTTGAGAGTTCTTAGTATTAACAGATACATTTGGTTTTGAGAAAGACATTGAAGTTAAAGTTACGTCTTTAGGAGCCTCTAAGTAGTCAAATGCAATCAACTATCATTGTCATCATAATAGCTCATTTAACTGTTCTATGAACTCTTTGTCAGATTAACTCATTTATTCCTTATACCAACTATGTGTGGCAGGGAGTATCACTGCCATTACACAGATGAGGAAACCAAGGCACTGAGATGCTGCATAATTTGCTCAAGTTTAGACAACTAGTAAGTCATAGATCTGGCTTATAAATCCAAGCAATTTGTGACTTTAACCACTATGATGTGCCTCCTAATGTGCTCCTGCATCTTCTTTGTCCCTGCATAATTTGAACCTTTAATGATGTCAAGGAAGCTTATCAACATATCCAATCTGTTGGGAACAATAATTGGTAAATGTAAAATAGAATGGGGAGGCTGGAAATGCTCAAATTCCACACCTTGTTATTTTTCAGACTCTCTGAAAATTGGTTTCTAGTAACATGTATCATGGTGGAAAGACCATAAACTTTGGATTCACAGAGATCAAGATATGTTATTTCTGGTATGAATTCTGTTTATTATGACCTGGGGCAAGTCATTTATGCTCTCTAGCCTCAATTTCCTCATCTTTAAATTGGGGATAATAACTCATTAGCTTCCAGTCCAACAATTTGCCTTTTAGCTCTTCTCTATCCTGGCAAAGCTGTAAATCTAAAAATAGCATGATTTTCAGCCTTGAGGCCAGCTGGGTGCAGGTTAGTCTCTGCCAGTGGGAGACACTTGAGGGAGAGTAAAAGCCACAGGAAAAGGGTCACTTTCCTGCTTCTGATTCTGAAAGTGGGAGGAGAAGGACAGCAATAATTGCTATGGAAGCCCCAGAAGCCCCAAGTTATGGGTCATTGCAATAAAGGAAATGATTACTGTAACAACAGGATGGGGTGATGATGGGAATGATGACTGTAAGACAATGGGTGGGATGTCTGTTTCTGACTTTACTGGAGACATTGCAGAAAGAACATGACAAACTTAGGTTTTTAGTCTCTCAACTCCAGGTCTCATCACAGAACCAGAGAGATTCTGTGATGGCACTAAAGGAATCTTTTATCTTTTCAGCCACAGGTCTGATGTTGTTGTTGTTCTGTCACTCAGTCATGACTGACTCTTTGCGACCCCATGGACTGCAGCATACCAGGCTTCCATGTCCTGCACCATCTCCCAGAGCTTGCTCTAACTCTTATCCATTGAGTCGCTGATGCCATCCAATCATCTCATCCTCTATCATTCCCTTCTCTTCCTGCCTTCTATCTTTCCCAGCATCAAGGTTTTCCAATGAGTTGGCTCTTCATATCAGGTGGCCAAAGTATTGGAGCTTCAGCTTCAGCATCATTCTTTCCAATGAATATTCAGGGTTGATTTCCTTTAGGATTGATTGGTTTTATCTTCTTGCAGTCCAAGGGACTCTCAAGAGTCTTCTATTGTAAAGTAATTAGCCTCTAATTAAATAAATTTAAATTTAAAAAAAAAAAAAAAGAGTCTTCTCCAATACCACACTTTGAAAGCATCATTCTTTGGTGCTCAGCCTTCTTTGTGGTACAGCTCTCACATCCATACATGACTATTGGAAAAACCATAGCTTTGACTATACCACCTGACATCATACCAAAATTCTATCCTATTGGAGAATTACAATGTAATTTGAATTCATGAACTCATTATATATTTTATATGAGACTTTGAGGATTGAAGGAACTGGTTGAACCATGAGAATTGGAATGGGATCATTTGAATGGATTCAGACAGATTTGTTGTTGTTCAGTTGCTTAGTTGTGTCTGACTCTGCAATCCCATAAACTGTAGCATGCCAGGCTTCCCTGTCCTTCACCACCTCCTAGAATTTGCTCTAACTCATGTCCATTGAGTGGGTGATGCCATCCAACCATCTCATCCTCTGTCATCTCCTTCTTCTCCTGCCCTCAGTTTTCCCAGCATCAGGGTCTTTTCCAATGAGTCAGCTCTTTGCATCAGGTGGCCAAAGTATTGGAGCTTCAGCTTCAGCATCAGTCCTTCCAGTGAATATTCAGGGTTATTTCCTTTAGGATTGACTGGTTGGATCTCCTTGCTGTCCAAGGGACTCTCAAGAGTCTTCTCTCCAGCACCACAGTTTGAAAGCATCAGGACTTTGGTGCTCAGCTTTCTTTATGATCCAACTCTCACATTGATAAATGACTACTGGAAAAACCATAGCTTTGACTAGATGGATCTTTGTTAGCAAAGTGATGTCTCTGCTTTTTAATATGCAGTCTAGGTTTGTCATAGGTTTCCTTCCAAGGAGCAAGTATCTTTTAATTTCATGGCTGCAGTCACCATCTGCAGTGATTTTGGAGCCCAAGAAAACAGAGTCTGTTACTGTTTCCATTTTTTCCGTATTGATTTGCCATGAAGTGATGGGACCAGATGCCATGATCTTAGTTTTTTGATAAAATTTGAGAAACTCTTGATCCTCCAAGTCTTCTTGTCAGTCCTTCCTCCTCCAGCTGAGAAGACTAGTCTTCTTTTGCAAGAAGATGTTATTAATAACCAAGGCAGTTTCCTTACAAAAGGATGCATATTCCTCTCAAGATTTACTCTCCCCATCTTTAATGGCCTCCAGATTCAGATTCACTCTGGTATCAGATTCCAGCAATTCTGGGGATAAAATCTTAAAAGTCTGACCTTAGAGGATACAGCTTTGTACACCTAAATAATTGAAGTTTTTTTCATTTACATTGGCTAAATTCTATATACATGGAAATGGGCTATAAGGCTGTAGGACCAAGGAAGATGAACAAAATATTGAGTTGGGCCTATTTGAGATATATATGAGAGATGTATACTTGGACTTCATATATCTCCTTTTAGGAAGAGGGTAAAAGTATGTTGGTTTGTATAAGGGATGGTTGCATTGTATTAACTTGAAGCACTGAGTTTGGTAATATTGTTAATGAAAGTTTAAAAGTGCAAAAAAGTATATATAGATGCTTCAGTAGCCAAAGGGGTGAACTGTTCCAGATATTTATCTTTGGCTCTCAGCCCCACACTTGTTCTTTTATATTCTTCTGTGTATAGAAGACCAGAATCTTGAAAACTACGTTTCCCAAACTCCCTTGCCAGATGACTTCTGGTAAAGTCTGCCAAAGACTGGAAGTCAGATGAAAGAAAAAACTATTTTTCTGCTTCTGGACCTAGCAATGACCACATTGTGTCTATAGCCTCATGCGAGTGACCAGTTTCCTGAAACAGTGATGAGTGTTACAACAACAGGTTGTAGCAATAGCAGCAACAGCAGGTCTCTGCAATAGTGACAGTGGTTACTACAGCTGAGGCAGTTACTGTAGCAGTGGTGCAGGGAGGGGCATTCAAGCTTTGTGCTCAGCAGTAATAGCATGGGTTCTACCCTTCATACAAGTTCAGCCATAAAGCTGTCAGTCTCAGTAGTGAGCCCACACCGATGGGCTCTGAGTAGCATCACTTTCCCTTTTGTTCCTCCAGACCTTACAACTTTTATAAAGAATCTTCTGTATTAAATTCTCTGTGTCTGAAATAACTAGCTGGATTTCTGCTTTACTGACTGGACACTGACTGACACAGAGGAATCTTATCTTCTTCCTCATATGGTTGTTGTGAATGTTAAAGGGGATAAACATGATAAACATAAAAAGTGCTCAGTTTAGCATCCAACACAAGAAAGTGTTTCAAATTACTCTATAGCCTCATATTCATTTATTCAACCAAAAGTTGGTTAAGCATAGACTTTACGCTTAGAGATTTTGCTGTTTGAATCCAGCTGGACACTGAGAAGAGAGAATAAAGCCACACTCAAGAAGACTTTATGATAAAGATGAAGAATACCATATATTAAGTTGTTATATTACAGCTCCAAATCCATCCTGCTATATGCTGTTCTGTGATGCTGGTGCTGGAAACCACAACTTTTCTTTGCCTTAAATAAATGATTCCTGTTGGGTTCTGTGAATAGGATCTGGAAGAGAGAGACTGGAAGGCAGGCAGGAGATGGGACTGGTTCCTTCCTTCTTGCTTGCTGATTCCTATAAGGATGCCCCAGAAATGGATCTTCACTCCAGGAACAACAGTTCCAGTTTCCAGCTTCTTCCTTCATTCCCAGAAATAATCTCATTGCATTCCTGCAGAAGTATCAGCACTATCTAGGCAGTGCCCCCTCCTGAGAAGGCAAAGTCTCAGTTACATGATGCTCCTCCAAATTTCTAGTGTCCAAAATCACTTCAACCTCTGCCACTTCATTTTCCTGGCCTTTGGGATATGTGGCTTCTTAGTGCAGTGTTCCCTTGATTGCCTTTCGAGTCTTCCAATAACTATTAACCAATTCCCCTCTATTAAATAACTAATATGGTTTTGTTTTTCTAACTGGACCTTCATTGACACAAGAGATGATGAATGTCTAGATGGAGAGTTGAAGAATAAAGATTGACCCAGAGCCATGCAGGGCTAATAATTTGGGTTTTCCACAGCAGTTGGAGAAGTGGGTCTAAACTCTTTGCTTCTAAAAGTGTGTGTTGGTAATTTTAGTGGAAGACAGCTACTTACAGACCCTAGGGAACTAACAAAGAAATGAAAAGCTAAAAAATGTAATTTCAAACTATGATCCTGTTACTTTTAAGTAATATTTATATAATTATTGCATAGTTATTATATTATCATGCTTTTTATAATAATAAGTGCATTATCATGAGCAACATTGTATAAGGTACTTTCACTGTATAACAAACCACCCCAAATCCTAGAGCTTAAAACAACAATTTATTTCATTCATGATTCTGTGGGCTGATAATTTGTGCTGGGCTCAGTTATATGGGTTTTCTGGCCTTAGCTGGACTCACTCATGTGCTTGGAGTTGGTTGCCAGTCAAACAGTATGAAGTGAACTCCAGAATCCATGAGGCAAAGACTTACAACTCCTTTCCATTAGCTGTAGGTCTCCAAACAGGACAAATAGGATTCATTAAAAATGACTGACCTCTACACCACAGAGGAGACAGCAACAAGAGGAAAGATGTTCAGGAAAAATTTTCTGACCTTCTTCAAGCCTTTCTAGAACACTTTTCTCTCCATCTTCAATTCCTTATTCCTGGGTTCTTCATAGCCTTCTATGGAAGATTCTTTTCTGACTTTCTATATGCAGGGCTTTGTGACTTTCCCCCTCTACATCTCTTTCCCCCACATTTACAGTCATTCTCTTAAATCTTTGCTTAACCCCTACTCTGGCCCTAGAACTGTCTCTTCCCTTCCCCCTTCCCCTCCTTTCCTCCCCTCTAGATCCTCCTCCATGCCTCCTGCTCCCTATGCTATTTGTTATCAAAAAGGCCCTGAATTGCCTTGAAAGGTGACTGTGGTGCTTATGTGAGGAGCATTTGCATGAAAGGAAGGAAAGAAAAACTAGACAAAAAGAACCTGTCTTAACAGTTTCTCCTACTTCTGGAATCCCTAGAAAATTTCCAATGTCTAAGCCCTTCCTGGGGCTCAGGGAAAACTGCCTTTTGTTGTCATTGCTGTTATTTTATTTTTTTCTCAGTTAATTTTGTTGCAGGTAGAGCAACAGTAAATTTCTGTACAGTGTTTTGCTACAAGTGCTCAGCGTTTTAAATACATGATAGGTTAGATAAACTTGGGGTTTCCCTGATTGCTCAGATGGAGATCCAGGTTCAATCCCTGGGCCAGGAAGATCCCTTGGAGAAGGAAATGGCAACCCACTCCAGGATTCTTGCCTGAAGAATCTCATGGACAGAGGAGCCTGACAGGCTATAGTTCATAAGGTCACAAAGAGTTGGACACAACTGAGCGACTAACATTTTAGGTAAACTTTCTGGATTCTAACAACAATTCTAATGCATTTTCTACACAAGAACATTTGTTGATTTCCAAACTGATTTATAAAACTTTTCTTGAAGACAACTAGTTATAAGCTGAGAATGTCTTTGTCTTACACTAGATTCCAAGAAACAGAGTCTGAGATAAGAATTTATGCTGAAGGTGTTCCTGGAAGGGCCTGAGAGTGGACTCTTGTCTAACACTTAGAAGTGAATTGTCCAAGGAGACACATATACTGACAAAGCAAAAGACTTTATTGCAAACGGGTACTTGATCAGAGAACTGTAGAGTGAGGGAACCCAGGAGAGCTGCTCTGCCACGTGGTTCACAATCTCAGGTCTTAAGGTAACAGGGTTATCTTTCTGGGTTGTCTCTGGCCAGTCATCTTGCTTGTTCACATATTTGGTTTGACTCAGGGTTCTTCCTGGCAGTGCTCACATGTTTCAGCCAAGATAAATTCCAGCGTGAGAGTTTCTGGGAGGTTGGCAAGACATTTTATGGGCTGGTGTCTCCTCCCTCCTTTTGGCCCCTTCCAAATTCTCCCGGTTAGGTTTTGGCAACAGCACGAAGTTCCTTACTGGGACCTACTGTTTTGAGACAACTCATGCAAACAAATATTTTCATGCCTGACCAAGGCAGGCAGTTTCGATCAACGGTTTGCTAACAAAGAGATTCATTAGAATATGTTATCAGAGAAATCAGGAAGGGAATGAGGAAGGTGAACCAAGAAAAAGATGGAGAGGAAGTACAGGTGTCACCCTTCAGTCAAGGGCTATGCTCAAGGAGCTGAATATCCTCTGGCAAGTGGGGTTCCCTGTAGCCTAAGGCAAAATGGGTTTTAAGTAGCCAGAGGAAAGCCCTTATAAAAAGAAGCACTAGTTCCAGCTGTTGGGGATGAAAGCATCCAAGGAACTAGACATGGGAGAATGGTAAAGGACTTGAG
>NW_011494956.1:13282166-13287734 GCF_000754665.1 Bison bison bison | reverse complement strand
AGGGGATATTAGTGAAGAGCTGATCATGAATGCTGCCTTCCTGCATTATGGACTTTTGTTAGTGTTTCATAGATGTTTGCCCTTGTTTCTGGAATGAATATGACTTCATGGATATAATCTTTTTAAGAAAATAAGATTACCTTTTCTCCTTGGTGTCCAATGTGTTCTTCAGCCTTAACATTTCTTTCTCTTCTGTTTTCCTTCTTTTCCTCCTTACACTTTTATAAAAAAAAAATAGTTAACATTTATGGAGTACTTAATATGGCCAGGTACTTGTTTGTTTTCATTTGTGGTGTGCTTGGTATGATCCAGGTATTAATTTAATTAATACAATAATTAATAATGAATTAATAATTAATAATGAATTCATTGATTCATTTCATTTAATACTCCCTGAGATGAATAATACTGTTATCCTCATTTTTAATCAGAGGGTTGTACACAGATTAAATAACAGGCCAATAAGTGAATGTGGATCTATCTGCCTTTTTCTTCCTTTCCTCTCTGCTTGTCATCCTCTCCTACACACACACACAGTTATTTTAATACCCATTCATTATAATGGGATTCATTTGCAGATATCAAGTCCCAGTGAGTTTATCAAGGAGGGAGTAAGCCTCCTTGGTTAAAATAACACTGTGCAGTAGCACAGAAAATAAGCTGTCACGGCAAACTAGCCATCTTTCACTTTCACAACATACAAAGGAGCCACCTTTGAGCCGGCCAGAAGTTGCCAGAGGCTTTAACAGAAGTCAGGTGCCAGTGAGTTTCACCCGCTGCTCACCTGAACCCCACGGAGCCCCCAAATGCGGGGCGAGATCCTCCCTCTGGTTATTCCCCAGGCCCCTCTTGATGGTCCAGTCAACTCAGATATTTGTCCAGAAAGTGAAGATGTTTAGTTTGCCATGACATCTTATTTTCTGTTTCACTGCACAATGCTATTTTCAGCAGGGCAACCAAGCTCTCAGATAAACTTTGAGAACATTTGAGCCAGCTTGACAGTGAAAAGATTCAGTGCATTCCAAGTTTTATATATTTATTTATTTCACTTTATTCCATGTTTAGTATGACTGAGTAACCAGTTCAATAAAAAAAAAAAAAAAAAAGGTGGTGTGGGAAGCCACTGTGGATTGTATAATAAAGCAGCCCTGGTTACTGCAGACTATATCCTAACAGGTCCAATATTCCTTTCAAAGTACAGATTCTAAACATAGATTAAGCATGATGGGCAGCCGATAGTTCATCCCAATTCACATTATGGCTCTGAATAGGAACAAGCAAGGGTATCCCTCTTCAGATAGTCAGAAGGCACATGCCTCCAAGGACCACCTTAACTAGGCAATGCAGAAGCAACAGAAAACTCAGCAAGGGCTCAACCCTCACTGGCACAAGAACAAAGACATTAAAGTCTGCAACCAGCCTCTCCCAGTCTTAGGTATGACCACAGGAGCTAACAGTATTTCCAGCACAGGGCCAGGAGTCAAAGCAAGGCCACCTCATCACTTGCTGTAGGTAGTCCCCTTCAGTATCTCCCACTTTCTGATCTATTGGGTTGGCCAAAAATTTTGTTAGGGTTTTTCTGTATGATGTTATATCCCGAATAAACTTTAAGGGCAACCCAATAGTTTTCAGAGAGCTTTTTTTGCACTTCCTATTTCATTGAGGAGAGATTGGATTTGAATTTTATTTATCACCCTGTCTGGCAGCCTGGGGTTGAGGTAATGTAGAATTAAAAACTTGAAAACTGGAAGGGGCTGGGGAAGTCATCGAGCATAATTCCCGTTCAATGTGAAAATTCTTCTCTTGGATACAAAAAATGGTGGTGTTCTCACTACCTTATATTTCTGTCTATGAAATTGTTGAACAGTATTTTCCTGTGTACTCAAGTTCGATCCCTGGGTTAGAAAGATCCCCTGGAGAAGGGCATGGCAACCCACTATAGTATTCTTGCCTAGAGAATCCCATGGAGAGAGGAGCCTGGTGGATATGGTCCACAGGGTCACAAAGAGTTGGACACGACTGAAGTGACCTAGCACACACACAAGGAATAGCTCATGTCATTTTGGAGTTGGTAAGTTTAACAGATAGTATCACAGGTGTTAAGTGGGTAAAACTGTAAGAAGCCACATTTAAGACAAAGACAATTCAAATAAAATCACACAGCCAGAAACTACACAGGAAAATATGTGCACGTGCTAAGATTCCATATGCCACCGGGCTACTAAGCCCATGTGCCACAATTACTAAATCCACATGTGATTACACCAGCAGCACCACATTTTAATAAATGCTAATGTGGAGGTACATGTAGATAAGAGGTAGCATAGGGGTAATTAATTAACTCTTCCAGGGTAGGGAAGGAGGGAGAGAGAAGTAATGAATGTACTAAATAATCCAAGTACAGAAGAATGACTAAGAGTTGGCCAGGGTGCAAGACGGGGAAGAGCCCTTAGATGTGTGTGGTGTGTAATAAGCCCAGAAAAATCAGGCAGGACCAGATCACAGGGCTCCTATGAGCCCTGCTCAGGGGTTGAGTTTTATTCCCCAGGTAACAGAGCCACAGAAGGATTTTCAGAAGGGGAATGATCTCTTTAAATTGACACTGTCACCAGTTCACATGGTCTTCAAGCATCTCATCCATCCTCCATCAGCATGGACAGCCTGGGGCAAACTCCTCAAATCGTATTGCTTCTATTTTCCCTCTTTCAAAAATCATTTCACAGTCATTGTAAAGAAATTCAGGCATTACAGTGGTTTATGGAGATAAATATGAAAGAGATTTTTTACCTTTTCTTATGACTCATTCTCTTTCAGAGACAATTTGATGAGCATCTTTCCAGTCTTTATTTATTATATGTATGTGTCTTTATTTATTATAGATAGCCACATATCTGTGTCTATCTATACAAGATTTTTGAATATCTAAATGAAATCATATCATGTGACTTGTTTTTTCATGTGGCAGTATTCTTGGAAACCTTTCCATACCAATTCATATAGACATCCCTCTTTTGACATCAGTATAATATTCTGTACTATAGCTGTACCACAATTAATTTAGTCATGCCATGTAGACATTTAAGTTGTTGCCAATATTTTCTATTTAAAAACTATAAAATAATTAATATTTTGTGCAATTTTTATATATACTTTGCAGCGAAGGAAACTGAAGTTTAGACTGCTTAAATAAACCATTTAAGTCATATAGACAGGGCATTGCAAACATGGTGGGAATCTAGATTGGATGACCCCCAAGTCCAAAATCATCATCTTTGCACTGTACGAACTCTGCATGAAAACATCTTGAACTGCAGGTTTATAGATTTTTATCAGATTTAGAAAAAAATTTTATTGCTTATATCTTCAACTATTTTTATGTCTCCCTTAACTTTTTCCTTTTCTGGGACTCTAATTCCACACATTATCAACCAGGCCACTTGCTTTTGACCCACAACTTACTATGCTGAATTGTTTATTTGTTTGTTTTTCAATCTTTTTTCTCTCTCTACTTGATTTTGAATACTTTCTATTGCTATCTGTTAAGTTTATATTTCATGATGAAAACCTTTCTGGGTCTCTTTATCTTTTTCTTCTTTTGGCTGTACCACATAGTTGGCAGGATCTTAGTTCCCCTCCTCCCACACTCCACCCTGGCCACCCCAACTTAGGTGTCAAATTGGTCACTTTAATCAATACAAGCAAAGTCATGGAAATAACTTCAAATTCCTATTATAATCAAAGTTAGGCCCAAGTTTGGAACCAGAGATCAAATTGCCAAAAGCTAGAGAATTCCAGGAAAATATCTACTTCTGCTTCATTGACTACGCTGAAGCCTTTGACTGTGTAGATCACAACAAACTGTGGAAAATTCTTTAAGAGATGGGAATACCAGACCACTTTACCTGGCTCTTGAGAAATTTGTATGCAGATCAAGAAGCAACAGTTAGAACTGGACATGGAACAATAGACTGGTTCCAAATTGGGAAAGGAGTACATCAAGGCTGTATATGTCACCCTACTTATTTAACTTATATGCAGAGTACATCATGTGAAATGCTGAGCTGGATGAAGCACAAGCTGAAAGATTGCTGGGAGAAATATCAATAACCTCAGATATGCAGATGACACCACTTTTATGGTAGAAAGCAAAGAGGAACTAAAGAGCCTCTTGATGAAAGTGAAAGAGGAGAGTGAAAAAGCTGACTTAAAACTCAACATTCAAAAAACTAAGATCATGGCTTCCAATACCATCACTTCATAGCAAATAGATGGGGAAACAATGGAAACAGTGACAGACTTTATTTTCTTGGACTCCAAAATCACTGAGGATGGTGGCTGCAGCCATGAAACTAAAAGACCCTTGCTCCTTGGAAGAAAAGCAATGACAAATCTAGACAGTGTATTAAAAAGTAGAGACATTACTTTGCTGACAAAGGTCCATATAATCAAAGCTATGATTTTTCCAGTAGTCCTGTACAGATGCAAGAGTTGGACAGTAAAAAAAGTTAAATACCAAAGAATTGATGCCTTCAAACTATGGTGCTGAAGAAGACTCTTGAGAGTCCTTTGGACTGCAAAGATATCAAACCAGTCAATCCTAAAGGAAGTCAACCCTGAATATTCATTGGAAGGACTGATATTGAAGCTGAAACTCCGACACTTGGCCACCTGATGTGAAGAGCTGATTCATTGGAAAAGACACTGATGCTGGAAAAAATTGAAGGCAGGAGGAGAAGGGGATGAGAGAATGAGATGATTGGATGCCATGAGTTTGAGCGAACTCTGGGAGATGGTGAAGGACAGGGAAGCCTGGCATGCTGCAGTCCATGGGGTCACAGAGTTGGACACGACTGAGCAACTGAACAATGACAACAAGGCCCAAATATTCTGATCCTCCAGGAGCTATGCACTCTCTGATCCCACAGCCAGCTCACACCTGCCTGTGCCAGCCATCAAACAGACCATTAATGAGCACAACTCTTCAATTCATGGTGACCAACAGGATTCAAAGTAAGGAATTATGTGGGGTTCTGACACAGAGCTGTGGGTCTCAGCCCTGACTGCAAAGCAGCATCCCCTGGAGAACTTTAAGAAACCCAGCTCCCCATGAAGACCAGCCACAGCAGAGTGTCTGAGGTAGGACCCAAGACTTCACTGAGTTCTTTGGTGAGTCCAGTATGCAGCCAGGATTCAGAAATTGATGCAGAACTTTTAAAGCCTTCCTTGGAAGAGTCAGGCAATGTGGGGTGGGACCAGAGAATTTTTCTTTTTAATAAGCACCACAGGAATAATTTTTTTCATTCAACAAGTTTGGGAATATTGCTTTAAAGGACCAGAGATAAAACCATTATGTGTTATGGCCTCTGAGTTACTGTACTTGGAATTCTGTGGTTTTGGTCATGAGTCACTCTTTCTTTTCAAAATCCTTTAAAAAAAAAAAAAAGTCAAAGACCTTTGAACGTGCTGCATTAGCTCAGTTCACTTCAGTTGCTCAGTCATTTCCAACCGTTTGTGATCCTGTGGACTGCAGCACGCCAGGCTTCCATGTGCATCAGATCGGAAGAGCAC
>NW_011494956.1:13271880-13282066 GCF_000754665.1 Bison bison bison | reverse complement strand
CAGTGGACCGCAGCACGCCAGGCCTCCATGTGCATCACCAACTCCCAGAGCTTGGTCAAACTCATGTCCATCGAGTCAGTGATGCCATACAACCATCTCGTCCTCTGTTGTCCCCTTCTCCTCCTGCCTTCAGTCCTGCCCAGCATCAGGGTCTTTTCCAGTGAGTCTGTTCTTCGTATCAGGTAGCCAAAGTATTGGAGTTTCAGCTTCAGCATCAGTCCTTCCAATGAATATTCAGGGACGATTTCCTTTAGGATTGACTGGTTTGATCTCCTTGTAGTCCAAGGGACTCTCAAGAGTCTTCTCCAACACCACAGTTCAAAAGCATCAGTTCTTCAGTACTCAGCTTTCCTTTTTTAAAAAATTATTTATTTTAGTTGGAGTCTAATTACTTTACATTATTATTGTGATTTTTGCCATACATTGACATGAATCAGCCATGGGTGTACATGTGTCCCCCATCCTGAACCTCCCTCCCACCTGCCTCCCCATCCCATCCCTCAGGGTCATCCCAGTGCACCAGCCCTGAGCACCCTCTCTCAGGCATCGAACCTGGACCAGTGATCTATTTCACATACAGTAATATACATGTTTCAATGCTATTCTCTCAAATCATCCCACCCTTTCCTTCTCCCACAAGGTTCAAAAGTCTGTTCTTTAAATTTGTGTCTCTTTTGCTATCTCGCATATACGGTCGTCATTACCTTCTTTCTAAATTCCATACATATGCATTCAGTTCAGTTCAGTCGCTCAGTCATGTCTGACTCTTTGTGACCCCATGAATCGCAGCACGCCAGGCCTCCCTGTCCATCACCAACTCCCGGAGTTCACTCAGACTCACGTCCATCGAGCCAGTGATGCCATCCAGCCATCTCATCCTCTGTCGTCCCCTTCTCCTCCTGCCCCCAATCCCTCCAGCATCAGAGTATTTTCCAATGAGTCAACTCTTCACATGAGGTGGCCAAAGTACTGGAGTTTCAGCTTTAGCATCATTCCTTCCAAAGAAATCCCAGGGCTGATCTCCTTCAGAATGGACTGGTTGGATCTCCTTGCAGTCCAAGGGACTCTCAAGAGTCTTCTCCAACACCACAGTTCAAAAGCATCATTCCTCAGCACTCAGCCTTCTTCACAGTCCAACTCTGACATCCATACACTGTATTGATGTTTTTCTTTCTGACTTAACCTCACTCTGTTTTATCTGCCTCATTAGAACTGATTCAAATGCATTCATTTTAATAACTGAGTAATATTCCATTGTGTATATATACCATAGCTTTCTTATCCATTTGTCTGCCAATGGACATTTAAGTTGCTTCCATGTCTTAGCTATTGTAAACAGTGCTGCGATGAACATTGGGATACATGTGTCTCTTTCAATTCTGGTTTCCCAGCAGTGGGATTGCTGGGTCGTATGGCAGTTACATTTTCAGTTTTTTAAGGAATCTCCACACTTTTCTCCATAATGGCTGTACTAGTTTGCATTTCCACCAACAGTGTAAGAGGGTTCTCTTTTCTCCACACCCTCTCCAGCATTTATTGTTTGTAGACTTTTTGATAGCAGCCATTCTGACCAGCGTGAGGTCGTACCTCATTGTGGTTTTGATGTGCATTTCTCTGATAATGAGTGATGTTGAGCATCTTTTCATGTGTTTGTTAGCCATTGTATGTCTTCTTTGGAGAAATGTTGGTTTAGTTCTTTGGCCCATTTTTTGATTGGGTCATTTATTTTTCTGGAATTGGGCTGCATGACCTGCTTGTATATTCTTGAGATTAATTCTTTGTCAGTTGCTTCATTTGTTATTATTTTCTCCCATTCTGAAGGATGTCTTTTCACCTTGCTTATAGTTTCCTTTGGTGTGCAAAAGCTTAGTTTAGTTAGGTCCCATCTGTTTATTTTTGCTTTTATTTCCATTACTTTGGGAAGTGGGTCATAGAGGATCTTGCTGTGATTTATGTCAGAGAATGTTTTGCCTATGTTTTCCTCTAAGAGTTTTATAGTTTCTGGATTTAGATAGTTTAGATCTTTAATCCATTTTGAGTTTATTTTTGTGTGTGGTGTTAGAAAGGGTTCTAGTTTCATTCTTTTACAAGTGGTTGACCAGTTTTCCCAGCACCACTTGTTAAAGAGATTGTCTTTTCTCCATTGTATATTCTTGCCTCCTTTGTCAAAGATAAGGTGCCCATAGGTGTATGGATTTATCTCTGGGCTTTCTATTTTGTTCCATTGATCTATATTTCTGTCTTTGTGCCAGTACCATACTCTCTTGATGACTGTAGCTTTGTAGTGTAGTCTGAAGTCAGGCAGATTGCTTCCTCCAGTTCCATTCTTCTTTCTCAAGATTGTTTTGGCTATTCAAGGTTTTTGTATTTCCATACAAATTGTGAAATTATTTGTTCTAGTTCTGTGAAAAATACCATTGGTAGCTTGATAGGACTGCATTGAATCTATAAATTTCTTTGAGTAGTATACTCATTTTCACTATATTGATTCTTCTGATCCATGAACATGGTATATTTCTCTATCTATTAGTGTCCTCTTTGATTTCTTTCACCAGTTTTTTATAGTTTTCTCTATATAGGTCTTTTGTTTCTTTAGGTAGATGTATTCCTAAGTATTTTATTCTTTTCATCACAGTGGTGAATGAGATTGTTTCCTTAATTTCTCTTTCCGTTTTCTCATTGTTAGTGTATAGGAATGCAAGGGATTTGTGTGTATTAATATTATATCCTGCAACTTTACTATATTCATTGATTAGCTCTAGTAATTTTCAGGTGGTGTCTTTAGGGTTTTTTACGTAGAAGATCATGTCATCTGCAAACAGAGAGAGTTTTACTTCTTTTCCAATCTGGATTCCTCTTATTTCTTTTTCTGCTCTATTACTGTGGCTAAAACTTTCAAAACTATGTTAAATAGTAGTGGTGAGAGTGGGCACCCTTGTCTTGTTCCTGACTTTAGGGGAAATGCTTTCAATTTTTCACCATTGAGGATAATGTTTGCTCTGGGTTTATCATATATGGCTTTTATTATGAAGAGATGTATTCTTTCTATGCCTGCTTTCTGGAGAGTTTTTATCATAAATGGATGTTGAACTTTGTCAAAGGCTTTCTCTGCATCTATTGAGATAATCATATGGTTTTTACTTTTCAATTTGTTAATGTAGTATATCACATTGATTGATTTGCAAATATTGAAGAATCCTTGCATCCCTGGGATAAAGCCCACTTGGTCATGATGTATAATCTTTTTAATATGTTGTTGGAATCTGTTTTCTAGAACTCTGTTGAGGATTTTTGCATCTATGTTCATCAGTGATATTGGCCTGTAGATTTCTTTTTTTGGTGGCATCTTTGTCTGGTTTTGGTGGCCTCACAGAATGAGTTTTGGAGTTTACCTTCCTCTTCAATTTTCTGGAAGAGCTTGAATAGGATAGGTGTCAGCTCTTCTCTAAATTTTGGCAAAATTCACCTGTGAAGCCATCTGGTCCTGAGCTTGTGTTTGAAGATTTTTTATTACAGTTTCAATTTCCATGTTTGTGATGGATCTGCTAATATTTTTTATTTCTTCCTGTTTCAGTTTTGGAAGGTTATACTTTTCTAAGAATTTGTCCATTTCTTCTAAGATGTCCATTTCATTGGCATATAGTTGCTGATAGTAGTCTCTTGTGATCCTTTGTATTTCTGTGTTGTCTGTTGTGATTTCTCCATTTTCATTTCTAATTTTGTTGATTTGATTCTTCTCCCTCTTTTCCTTGATGAGTCTGGCTAATGGTTTGTCTATTTTATCTTCTCAAAGAACCAGCTTTTACTTTTGTTCATTTTTGCTATCGTCTCTTTTGTTTCTTTTTCGTTTATTTCTGCCCTAATTTTTATGATTTCTTTCCTTCTACTAACCATGGGGGTCTTCATTTCTTCTTTTTCCAGTTGCTTTAGGTGTAGAGTTAGGTTATTTGATTTTTCTCTTGTTTCTTGAGGTAAACTTGTATTGCTATGAACCTTCCCCTTAGCACTGCTTTACTGAATCCCATAGGTTTTGGGTTGTCGTGTTTTCATTTTCATTTGTTTCTATGTATACTTTTATTTCCTTTTTGACTTTTTCCATGATTTGTTGGTTATTCAGAAGCATGTTGTTTAGCCTCCATATGTTTGTATTTTTAATAGTTTTTTTCCTGTATTTGACATCTAATCTTACCGCATTGTGATCAGAAAAGATGCTTGGAATGATTTCAACTTTTTTGAATTTACCAAGGCTAGATTTATGGCCCAGGATGTGATCTATCCTGAAGAAGGTTCTGTGTGCACTTGAGAAAAAGGTGAAATTCATTGTTTGGGGGTGAAATGTCATATAGATATCAATTAGGTCTACCTGGTCCATTGCATCATGTAAAGTTTGTGTTTACTTGCTAATTTTGTTTAGTTGATCTATCCATAGGTGTGAGTGGGATATTAACATCTCCCACTATTATTGTGTTACCGCTAATTTCCCCTTTCATACTTGTTAGCATTCACCTTACGTATTGAGGTGCTCCTATGTTGGGTGCATATATATTTACAATTGTTATATCTTCTTCTTGGATTGATCTTTTGATCATTATGTAGTGTCCTGCTTTGTCTCTTCTCATGAACTTTATTTCAAAGTCTATTTTATCTGATATGAATATTGCTACTCCTGCTTTCTTTTGGCCTCCATTTTCACGAAATATCTTTTTCCAGCCCTTCACTTTCAGTCTGTATGTATCCCTTGGTTTGAGATGGGTCTCTTGTAGACAGCATAGTAGACAGCACATATAAGGGTCTTGTTTTTATATCCGTTCAGCCAGTCTTTGTCTTTTGGTTGGGTCATTCAACCCATGTACATTTAAGGTAATTATTGATAAGTATGATCTTGTTGCCATTTACTTTGTTGTTTTGGGATTGAGTTTATAAGCCTTTTCTGTGTTTCCTGTCTAGAGAAGATCCTTTAGCATTTGTTGAAGAGCTGGTTTGGTGGTGCTGCATTCTCTCAGCTTTTGTTTATCTGTAAAGCTTTTGATTTTTCCTTCATATCTGAATGAGATCCTTGCTGGGTATAGTAACCTGGGTTGTAGGTTTTTCTCTTTCATCACTTTACGTATATCCTGCCATTCCCTTCTGGCCTGAAGAGTTTCTATTGAAAGATCAGCTGTTATCCTTATGAGGATCCCCTTGTGTGTTATTTGTTGCTTTTCCCTTGATGCTTTTAATACTTGCTCTCTGTGTTTGATCTTTGTTAGTTTGATTAATATGGGGTATTTATTTATTGTTAATTTGGGGTGTTTCATCTTGGGTTTATCCTGTTTGGGACTCTCTGGATTTCAGGGACTTGGGTGCCTATTTCCTTCACTATTTTAGAGAAGTTACAACTATTATCTCCTCAAGTGTTTTCTCATGCCCTTTCTTTCTGTCTTCTTCTTCTGGGACTCCTATGATTGAAATGTTGGGGTATTTAACATTGTCCCAGAGGTCTCTGGGGTTGTCCTCATTTCTTTTAATTCTTTTTTCCTCTCTGCTTTATTTATTTCCACCATTCTATTTCCTACCTCACTTATCTTATCTTCTGCCTCAGTTATCCTACTGTTGGTTCCCTCTAGAGTGTTTTTTATCTCAGTTATTGCATTATTCATTATTGATTAACTCTTCTTTATTTCTTCTAGGTCCTTGTTAAACTTTTATTGCATCTTCTCAATCCTTGTCTCTAGTCTATTTATCTGTAACTCCATTTTGCTTTCAAGATTTTGGATCATCTTTACTATCATTCTGAATTCTTTTTCAGGTAGACTCCCTATCTCTTCCTCTTTTGTTTGGTTTGGTGGGCATTTATCATGTTCCTTTACCTGGTGAATATTTCTCTGCCTTTTCATTTTATTTAGATTGCTGTGTTTGGGGTGCCCTTTCTGTAGGCTGGAAGTTTGTGGCTCCTCTTTATTGTGTAGACTACTCCCTATGGGTAGGGTTGGACTAGTGGGTTGTCAAGGTTTCCTGGCTAAGGGAGCTTGTGTCTGTGTTCTAGTGGGTGGAGCTGGATCTTTTCTCTCTGAATTGCAATGAAATGTCCAGTAGTGAGTTTTGGGGTGTCTATGGGTTTGGCATGGCTTTGGGCAGCCTGTCTTTTAATGCTCAGGGCTGTGTTCCTGCTTTGCTGGAGAATTAGCGTGGTATGTCTTGCTCTGGAATTTGTTGGCTCTTGGATGGAGCTTGGTTTCAGTGTAGGTAATGGAGGTTTTTGGATGAGCTCTTATCTATTAATGTTCCCTGGAATCAGGAGTTCTCTGATGTTCTCAAGTTTTGGATTTAAGCCTCCTGCCTCTCATTTTCAGTCTTATTCTTACAGTAGCCTCAAGACTTCTCCAGCCATACAGAACCAATGATAAAACATGTAGGTTAATGGTGAAACAATTCTCCACAGTGAAGGACACCCAGAGAGGTTCACAGAGTTACATGGAGAAGAGAAGAGGAAGGAGGGAGATAGAGGCGACCAGGAGGAGAAGAGGGGGAATCAAAAGGGGAGAGACCAATCTAGTTCTAATCAGTTCCCTAAGTGTTCTCCACAGCCTGGAACACCCAGAGAGATTCACATAGTTAAGTAGAGAAGAGAAGGGGGAGGGAGGAGATAGAAGTGACTTGGGGGAGAAAAGGGAAAGTCAAAAGGGGAGAGAGCAATCAAGCCAGTAATCACACCCCTAAGTGAAAATGGATACTGAAGATTAGATTCTTAAAGGTAAAAAATTGATGACAAATATTAAAAAACAAAGACTAAAAATCTAGAATAGAGGTTCCGTTCAGTTCAGTTGCTCAGTCGTGTCCGACTCTCTGCGACCCCATGAATCGCAGCACGCCAGGACTCCCTGTCCATCCCCAACTCCCAGAGTTCACTCGGACTCATGTCCATAGAGGTTAGACTCTCAAAAATACAATATTAAAAATACAAAACAAAATCAATAACAAAAAATTATAAAATATATATATATATGAAATTTGATTTAAAAATAGGGTCTTTTTTTGCAGGGTAATAGTAGGTTATAAAATGAAAACTAAAGAAATAATAAAGAACTTACATTTTTAAAAAAGTAATAATAGAAAAAATATATCTAGGAATTTCTCTGGAGCTGCTGAGGACATTGTGGGGTCAGTTCAGTTTCAGATAGTTCCTTGTTCCAGCTTATATTTGTTCTCGAGGTCTCTAGGCCCCCTCCAATGCTTAGTCAATGTTAACTACAGGGTTTTAATCTGTTGCACCTGTCACTTCCAGAATGGTTCCCTCTTCTTTGTTTAATTTGGCTTCCTCTGTTTGCAAGTCTCTTCAATGTCTAATTTCTACCCTGACACAAGGGGGCAAAGGTGGTCACTTATTTAGGCTCACTCGTTTACTTGTGTTGTGGGGAGGGAGGAACACAGCAAATAAATACCTCTGGCTTGTGTGCTCACAGTGTATGGACCACGCTCATGGCATGTGCTTTCCAGGTCTACACTGCTCAGGCTCCAAGGTGCTCTGCAGGGGCACCATCCAAAGTGAGCCCTGTATTTTGTGCACTTCACAAGTCTAAGCCCCTCAGGTTCAGGCTCTCAGGTACTCCACAAGGGTACAGACCCTGTTGGGCATGTGTTTTGTGCCCTTCCCAGGTCCAAGCAGCTCAGGCAACCAGCTGCTTGGCAAGCACACTGTCCCAGGTGGGCCATGTGCCTTAATCTCCCCAGTCCCCATCACTTGTTTCCTGGGTGCGCTGCACACCATCTCAGGTGTGCTGGGTGTCTCCTCTGGGGAGCTGATCTCAGGCTGTGACTCTCCTGGCAGATGTCAACCATACAGGATCACAGAAAGACGTGGTTAGCCCCTGGGAGCCTGCTCACAGTTTGGTGGAGGATGCCGGTCTCCGGGGCTGAAATTGCCCCTCACCTTCCAGTTCTGGCTGTCACATGCCTGCCTCTCTGCCTCCGGTGAGGGGAGGGGCCTGTATGCAGCTCACTAGCGCTCCTTTGGTATTTGCTCAATCCTTGTTCTGTGAGTGGACCAAGCTGTGCATTAGGTTAGAGACCTTCACAGGGAAGTTCTCTCTCTTTTTTTCCCTCTCTCTGGCTATCCCACAGTTTGGGTTGCTATCTCACATTAGCTACCTCAGATTGTCCTCAGGGCATTCAGGCCCAGTCCTTACCCTAAGCATGCAGCCTGTGCCTCCCTGTCTAGCCCCTGCTCACTGGTGGCAGATGCGAGCGTCTGGGCTACTTCTCCACTGGGAGTTGTGGATAGCCGCATATTCTGTGGGTTTTTTTTTTTTTTCCCTCCCAGTTGGATTGTCCTCTGAGATTCCAAAACTCCCCACAGACCTGCTGGTGAGAGGGTTTCCTACTATTGGGAAACATCTTCATGACTCCCTCCCCAGGATGGATCTCTGTCCCTAACTCTTTTGTCTCTCTTTTTATCTTTTATATTTTGTCCTACCTCCTTTTGAAGACAATGGGCTGCCTTTCTGGGTGCCTGGTGTCCTCTGCCAGAGTTCAGAAGTTGTTTTGTGGAAGTTTTTCAGCATTCAAATGATCTTTTGATGAATTTGTGGGAGAGAGAGTGGTTTCCTGGTCCTATTCTTCCACCATCTTGCGACTGCCCCTCATGCTCAGCTTTCCTTATGGTCCAACTCTCACATCCATACATGACTGCTGGAAAAAACTATAGCTTTGACTAGACAGACCTTTGTTGGCAAAGTAATGTCTCTGTTTTTTAATATGCTGTCTAGGTTGGTCATAGCTTTTCTTCCAAGAAGCAAGCGTCTTTCAATTTCATGGCTCCAGTCACCATCTGCAGTGATTATGGAGCCCAAGAAAATAAAGTCTCTCACTGTTTCCATTGTTCCCCCATATATTTGCCATGAAGTGATGGGACTAGATGCCATGATCTTAGTTTTTTGAATGTTGAGTTTTAAGCCAACTTTTTCACTATCCTCTTTCACTTTCATCAAGAGGCTCTTTAGTTCCTCTTTGCTTACTGCCATAAGGGTGGTGTCCTCTGCATATCCGAGGTTATTGGTATTTTTCCCAGCAATCTTGATTCCAGCATGTGCTTCATCCAGTCCAGCATTTCTCATAATGTACTCTGCATATAAGTTAAACAAGCAGGGTAACAATATACAGCCTTGATGTACTCCTTTCCCAATTTGGAACCAGTCTATTGTTCCATGTCCAGTTCTAACTGTTGCTTCTTGACCTGTATACAGATTTCTCAGGAGGCAGGTAAGGTGGTCTGGTATTCCCATCTCTTTCAGAATTTTCCACAGTTTGTTATGATCCACACAATCAAAGGTGTAGGTGAAGTCAATGAAGCAGAAGTAGATGTTTTTCTGGAGCTCTCTTGCTTTTTCTATGATCCAGTGGATGTTGGCAATTTGATTGCTGGTTCCTCTGCCTTTTCTAAATCCAGCTTAAATATTTTAAATTCTTGGTACTGTTGAAACTTCACTTGGAGAATTTTGAGCATTACTTTGCTAGCATGTGAGATGAGTGAAATTGTGCAGTAGTTTGAATATTCTTTGGCATTGCCTTTCTTTGGGATTGGAATGAAAACTGACCTTTTCCAGTCCTGTGGCCACTGCTGAGTTTTCCAAATTTGCTGGCATATCAAGTAGAGCACTTTAATAGCATCATCTTTTAGGATTTGAAACAGCCTAACTGGAATTCCATCACCTCCACTAGGTTTGTTCATAGTGGTGCTTCCTAAGGCCCACTTGACTTTACACTGCAGGATGTCTGGTTCTTGGTGAGTTATCACACCTTCGTGCTTATCTTGGTCATGAAGATGTTTTATGTATAGTTCTTCTGTGTATTCTTGCCACCTCTTCTTAATGTCTTCTCTTCTGTTATATCCATACCATTTCTGTCCTTTATCAAGCCCATCTTTGCATGAAATGTTCCCTTGGTATGTCAGATTTTCTTGAAGAGATCTCTAGTCTTTCCTATTCTATTGTTTTCCTCTATTTCTTTGCATTGAGCACTAAGAAAGGCTTTTTTTTAAATCTCTCTTTGCTAACCCAATATGCTACCGGAGATCAGTGGAGAAATAACTCCAGAAAGAATGAAGGGATGGAGCCAAAGCAAAAACAATACTCAGCTGTGGATGTGACTGGTGATAGAAGCAAGGTCCGATGCTGTAAAGAGCAATATTGCATCGGAACCTGGAATGCTG
>NW_011494956.1:13271039-13271402 GCF_000754665.1 Bison bison bison | reverse complement strand
ACTCAGATGACCATTATATCTACTACTGCAGGCAGGAATCCCTCAGAAGAAATGGAGTGGCCATCATGGTCAACAAAAGAGTCCAAAATGCAGTACTTGGATGCAATCTCAAAAACAACAGAATGATCTCTGTTCATTTCCAAGGCAAACCATTCAATATCACAGTGATC
Source organism: Bison bison bison (assembly GCF_000754665.1). Classification (NCBI taxonomy): domain Eukaryota; kingdom Metazoa; phylum Chordata; class Mammalia; order Artiodactyla; family Bovidae; genus Bison; species Bison bison. The sequence continues at coordinate 13,271,232 of NW_011494956.1, read as the reverse complement.
CAAGTCTATGTCCCAACCAGTAATGCTGAAGAAGCTGAAGTTGAACGGTCCTATGAAGACCTACAAGACCTTTTACAACTAACACCCAAAAAAGATGTCCTTTTCATTATAGGGGACTGGAATGCAAAAGTAGGAAGTCAAGAAACACCTGGAGTAACAGGCAAATTTGGCCTTGGAATACGGAATGAAGCAT
>NW_011494956.1:13269341-13269637 GCF_000754665.1 Bison bison bison | reverse complement strand
GAACCTTCAGAGGAGTTTGTAGGTTAAAACACTCTTGTCACACCCAAGAGTTTTTATTGACTGGAGCTCTAGGTTAACTCCTTCTCCGAAAGAGGTGGTGGGGGACAGCCCCCCATAAAGTCAGAGGTGTAGGTAAGAGCACAAAGTAGTAAAGTAGGCAGGCTCTGGTTATGGGGGTAGACGCTCGAGGATTTCCAGGGGGACTCCTGAGGCTCGATCCCGCCTTTGCGTATGTCGAGCCTCCTTCCTCATGACCTTTGCCATGGGCGGAGTACCTCACTATGGCCCCCAACAGG
>NW_011494956.1:13258829-13268654 GCF_000754665.1 Bison bison bison | reverse complement strand
TGTTAGACTGTATTTTTCTGGGCTCCAAAATCACTGCAGATGGTGACTGCAGCCATGAAATTAAAAGATGCTTCCTCCTTGGAAGAAAAGTTATGACCAACCTAGATAGCATATTGAAAAGCAGAGACATTACTTTGCCAACAAAGTTTCGTCTAGTCAAGGCTATGGTTTTTCCTGTGGTCATGTATGGATGTGAGAGTTGGACTGTGAAGAAGGCTGAGCGCCGAAGAACTGTTGCTTTTGAACTGTGGTGTTGGAGAAGACTCTTGAGAGTCTCTTGGATTGCAAGAAGATCCTACCAGTCCATTCTAATGGAGATCAGCCCTGGGATTTCTTTGGAAGGAATGATGCTAAAGCTGAAACTCCAGTACTTTGGCCACCTCATGCAAAGAGTTGATTCATTGGAAAAGACCCTGATGCTGGGAGGGATTGGGGGCAGGAGGAGAAGGGGACGGCAGAGGATGAGATGGCTGAATGGCATCACTGACTGGATGGACGTGAGTCTGAGTGAACTCTGGGAGTTGGTGATGGACAGGGAGGCCTGGTGTGCTGTGATTCATGGGGTCGCAAAGATTCGGACACGACTGAGCGACTGATCTGATCTGATCTTGCTGTCCTTTGAATTCTGCATTCAGATGGGTTTATCTTTCTTTTTCTCCTTTGCCTTTAGCTTCTCTTCTTTTCTCATCTATTTGTAAGACCTCCTTGGACAACTATTTTGCCTTTTTGCATTTCTTTTTCTTATTGATAGTCTTGCCACTGCCTCCTGTACAATGTCATGAACTTCAATCCATCATTCTTCAGGCACTTTGTCTTTCAGATCTAATCCCTTGAATCTGTTTGTCACTTCCACTGTGAGGGATTTGATTTAGGTCATACCTGAATGGTCTAGTGGTTTTCCCTACTTTCTTCAATTTAAGTCTGAATTTGGCAATAAGGACTTCATGATCTGAGCCACAGTCAGCTCCAGTCTTGTTTTTGCTGATGGTATAGAGCCTCTCCATCTTTTGCTGCAAAGAATATAATTGATCTGAAATCTGTATCAACCATCTGGTGATGTCCATGTGTAGAGTCTTCTGTTGTGTTGTTGGAAGAGGGTGCTTGCATTCTCTTGACATAACTCTGCCAGCCTTCACCCTGCTTCATTTTGTACTCCAAGACCAAACTTGCCTGTCACTCCAGGTATGTCTTGACTTCTTACTTTTGCATTTCAGTACCCTATGATGAAAAAGACATCTTTTTTTGGTTTTAGTTCTAGAAGGTCTTATAGGTCATCATAGAATTGTTCAACTTCAGCTTCTTCAGCATTAGTGGTTGGAAATAGACTTGGATTAATGTGACATTGAATAGTTTGCCTTGGAAATGAACAGAGATCATTCTGTCATTTTTGAGATTGCACCCGAGCACTGCAGTTTGGACTTTTTTGTTGACTATGAAGGCTACTCCATTTCTTTTAAGGGATTATTGCCCACAGTCGTAGATATAATGGTCATCTGAATTAAATTCGCCCATTCTGGGACATTTTAATTCACTGATTTTTAAAATACCAATGTTTACTCTTGCCATCACCTGTTTGACCACTTCCTTACCTGGATTCAAGGACCTAACATTCCAGGTTCCTATGCAATATTGTTCTTTACAGCATCAGACTTTCCTTCCATCACCAGTCACATCCACAACTGGGCATTGTTTTCACTTTGGCTCCATCCCTTCATTCTTTCTGGAGTTATTTCTCCCCTCTTCTCCAGTAGCATATTGGACACCTACTGACCTGGGGAGTTCATCTTTCAGTGTCCTATCTTTTTGCCTTTTCATACTGTTCATGAAGTTCTCAAGGCAAGAATACTCAAGGCAAGAAGTGGTTTTCCATTCTCTTCTCCAGTGGACCACATTTTGTCAGAACTCTCCACCATGTCTTGGGTGGCCTTATATGGCATGGGTCATAGTTTCATTGAGTTAGACAAGGCTGTGGTCCATGTAATCAGTTTGATTAGTTTTCTGTGATTGTGGTTTTCATTCTGTCTGCCCTCTGATGGATAAAGATAAGAGGCTTATGAAAGCTTCCTGGTGGGAGAGACTGACTGTGGGGAAACTGTCTTGTTCTGAAGGGCGAGGCCATGCTCAACAAATCTTTAATCCAATTTTCTGCTGAAGGGTGGGGCTGTGTTCTCTCCCTGTTGTTTGGCCTGAGGCCAAACTATGGTAGGGGTAATGACAGTAATGGCGACCTCCTTCAAAAGACTTGTGCAAGTACTGTTGTATTCCATGCCCCTGACACTGCAGCAGGCCACTGTCAATGCACGCCTCTGCCGGAGACTCCTGCATATACACAGGCAAGTCTAGCTCAGTCTCATGTGGGGACACTGCTCCTTTCTCCTGGCTCCTGGTGCACAGAAGGTTTTGTTTGTGCCTCCAAGAGTTTGTATCCCCAGTCCTGTGGAAGTTCTGTAGTCAAATCCTACTGGCCTCCAAAGTCAAATTCCCTGGGGCTTCTCAATCCCTTTGCTGGATCCCCAGGTTGGGAAATCTGTTGTGGGTCCTAGAACTTTAACAATGTGAAGAATTTCTTTTGTATAATTGTTCTGCAGTTTGTGGGTTGTCTGCTCTGCAGCTCTATGGTAGGTCTAGTGTCAACCTCCTCCAAGAGGGCTTATGCCACACGTTGCATGTCCCAGGTCTGCTGCAGCCAGAGCCCCCTGTCCCCAGAGCAGGCCACTGCTGATCCGAGCCTCCACAGGGGACACTCAAAGTCAGGTCTGGCTCAGTCTCTTTGGAGTCTCTGGGTACTGGTGCACACAAGGCTTTGTTTGAGCCCTCAGAGCATTTCTAGAGGGTATGGGGTTTGGTTCTAAACATGATTTTGCCCCTCCTACCATCTTGCTGGGGCTTCTCCTTTACCCTTGGATGTGGGGTACCTTTTTTGATGGCAACCAACATTCTCCTGGTGATGATTGTTCAGCAGCTATTTGCAACTTTGGAGTTCTCACAGGAGAAGATGAGCACATGTCCTTCTACTCTGCCATCTTGTTGTATGCATCTTGCCACATTAGAGTAGAATTTAAAAGAAACTTGCTTATAGGGACATGTTTTAACTACCTGGCCACTGTAACAACCAGCCACTCTCCCACATTTCCTAACAACCCCTGAGGGAGAATGTACTTTCCTCACTAATATTCCCTTGGTTGATGCCCAGAGTCCAGCTACAAAATCTCTCCCAAGCAGAAATCCACTTTTAGGAGCAAAAGCTTACTATTTCCATAGGCAGACAATTTTTAGATCTTTGGACAGCTCTGGATAATAGAAAATGGCAACATCTAATTTTTCCTCCTGTTAGAAGATGGGAGAAACTGTGATCAACATATAACGTCCAAGCAACACGGCCCTTCTTTTGTCTCTAAAATGGTAGAAAAATGTTCAGCAATGTGTTAGGGCTGCCCTGACCAAATACCACAGACGGAGTGCCTTAAATAACAGAAATCTATTTGCTTACAGTTCTGGAGGCTGGAAGTGCAAGATTAAGGTGTTAGCAGGTTTGGTTTCTCCTAGGGACGTCTCTTTGGCTTGCAGATGGCTGCCTTCCAGCTGTGTCTTCACCTGGCCCTTCCTCTGTGCAAGGACATCCCTGATATTTATCTCCCCTTATACGAATATCAGTCATATTGGATTAGGACCCCACCCATAGCACCTAACCTCAATCACCTCTTTACAGGCTCTGTTTCCAAATACAGTCCAATTGGGTTTTGGGGCTTGAACATGTGAATTGGTTGGGGAGAGTACAATGCAGTCCATAATAGGACTTCCTTCTGTAGATTTTCTCAGTGCTGGGCTATACACATGTGAGACAAGAGAACTGCACCAATGTAGGGTAACTGACAGTCCACCTACTTGCTTCAAGCCTCAGAGATTGGGAACACTTTGGGTCTGCTCTCTCCTTGCAGAGTTTTAATTCTTATTTGCTGCCCTTAAGTCTTACTGTGTCCTCAGTCGCTTCAGTCATGTCCAACTCTTTGCGACCCTATGGACTGTAGCCCACGAGGCTCCTTTGTCCATGGGATTCTCCAGGCAAGAACACTGGAGTAGGTTGCCATGCACTCCTCCAGGGGATCTTCTTGACCTCGGGATCAAACCCCTGTCTCCTGCAAGCGGATTCGTTACCCACCTGGAAAGTCCAAGTCTTACTGCTGCTGCGGTTGCTAAGTCACTTCAGTCGTGTCCGACTCTGTGCGACCCCAGAGACGGCAGCCCACCAGGCTCCCCCATCCCTGGGATTCTCCAGGCAAGAACACTGGAGTGGGTTGCCATTCCCTTCTCCAATGCATGAAAGTGAAAAGTGAAAGTGAAGACGTTCAGTCGTATCCGACCCTCAGCGACCCCATGGACTGCAGCCTTCCTACATCCATGGGATTTTCCAGGCAAGAGTACCAGAGTGGGGTGCCATTGCCTTCTCCAAGCCAAGTCTTACTACACTCATTCAAATATGCTTACAGTGTACTTGAGGATCCCATGGAGGCCCATTTTCAGTTTATAACAAACAAGATAGGAATATACTATGAAGTCATTAACAAAGAGGTCCTCAGTTTCTAAGTGGAATGTTACTAATCCAATTTTGGTAATCTAAATCTCTTTTATTTTCTTGTGTATTTGCCTATTTCCTTCAGACTTTTTTTTTTCCTTCAGAATTGTGTTCTGAAAATGAGCATTTTGTGAATCAATAATTACTCTTGGTGTGCTTAGATATAATTTTTCCAGAAACTAATAGTGTTTGTTTGTTGTTGTTATTTGCTATTAGTTTGTTGTTTGGCAGTGAAAAGTTTAAACACATGCATTTTGTTTTAGGTTTTCAGGTTGTTTGCCTAATGAAAGCAGTACATATCTGAGAAATATTTGTAACAGCTAAGTAGGTCAATGTAAAATGCTCAAACAAAACAGAAAGTCACTGTATCTGAGATAAGAAAATGTTGATGAAGCCAAAAACTAAAATGAAAGAAATTTATGAAAATGAGGAAAACTGTTTCAGGTTACATTCAAACTGGAAACTGTTCTCTTTCCACCAAAAAGCCCCCATGGTCTTAATACACAGCTCTAAAAAAGCATTTCAGGTACACACAGGTAGAGGCTAAACTGACAGTCATGCTACCTGGATTCAGAGGATTTAGGCTGTAACATTCAGTAGGTTAAGAACATGCACAGAGGAACTGGGAATTCCCAGAAATTACTACATCAGCCCTTAGACTAAGAAGTCACTCAGCACTGATCAGATGAGACAGACAACACAGGAGGCAGGAGCAAGGTGACTGCTGAGGTAAGACCAAGTGGGACAATGATGGAATTGGGAGCTCCAAACATATCACCACACACACACACTCAAAGGTGCGATGGGGTAGGGGTAGGGGGATAACACTGGAGAATCCAGTAATCCATCATTATTTACATACACAACTCAGGTGAGTGGGCATGTGTCAGGCTGATTGTTCAGAAACTGCATCTTGTTTATTTCACTCTGCCCTCACAGGCCTTCCTGAGTTTTTAGTAAGAATCCTTGCATGGGAAGGACCCTTCCAAAGGCTGCTGAAGAGAAGGATCTGATGGAAAGCAGGGTGAGGAGATGTCAATTAACTATTGCTTTAAAATCCAGGGTCCAGAATGCAAATAATTGAGATTAAAGCTTTTTGCAGAAACAGACCAAATAAGGGGTGGTTTTCGGGGAGTTGGACAGCTTTATACAGGCCCCAGGATACAGTGTTTCAACCATCAAAAGTCTCCCTGACCATCCACCCTTTCTCTCTTTCTCCTTACGTGGTCCCTTTCCCTTCTTCCCCAAATCAATTTCTCATTCAGTAAATTCTTACAAGCACTAGGCTAGTCAGGGTGGGCATCAGCATTTTCCCTGTGGACTGGGGTATGAATGAGCTTACAGTCTGCAGCCATCTCTGCCCAGGTGTTTTCACAGACCACAGGGCTCTGGGCCTGAGGAGTGGTAATTACTACAGCCAGAGAAGGAGAGGGGAGGGTTCCAGGGTGGCTTCACAGAGGACAAATTATACATTCAGCCCAAAGCTCTTTGTTTCAAAAGGTAAATCAGAGTTACCTGCTGTCACCCCATGCAAAGTGCTCCTTGAAAGACACCTCCCACGTCTCAGATATCAAATGATCCTCCTGCAGATTTATCAAAGCAGTAGGGATTAGCAGAGGGGGCCACCCTTCAGTTCTGCTCCCCTTTTCTCTCCACATCTTTGTTTGTCTAAATAGTTGTTTTAGTGAGAAGAAAGAATGAGAGGTAATTAGTGTTTCTTGTAATATTTCATGTTTAGTTTTGTAATCCTTCTGTCAGGTTTATTTTCATGTTAAGCAAAGGAAGTCCCACTGGAATATTATAATCTCTTCTTAGTGTTAGCAGAAAGCCATGGTGTTTAAATTAATAAAGAATTTCTCAAGAAACCAAAGGCTTTCCTTGAAAGCACCAGTTTAAAGAACATGTCATTTTTCAGAGCTTGCCTTGCCCCACAGTGTTTTGTTTCTGGTTTCATTCTGATTTTTGTTTGTTTGTTTGATTTGGTTTGGTTTTTTGCTCCACAATGCTTAGGGCTGGAAGTGAGCACCTTTCTAAAAAGCCAGATAGGGCGTTTAGGTTTGAATTGTAAGGTTACATCTACACCCCAGGATACTGCACCCTCAGGGCCTTATACTTGCCTGCAGGGCCCCCTGGGTCACTGTAGCAGCCTCCTGATCTGCTTCCTGCCTCTTACATTGCTTGTGGCTACCAGCCCTTGAAGTATTGAGGGGTATTGAGACCTCATTGCTCCAAAGTCCCTGAAGCCCACAACTGGTGACTAGGTCCTAGACCCTGACTCCTCAATCTTCCCCTTCACACTCACTCCAGGCAAACTGTAGCTTGACCCCAAATCCATCTTGCATTTTCCTATCCGCTTGCCTTTCCCTCCACCCATGCCACCTCTGCAAGGCCAGATCTGCATCTCCTTCAGCCAGGGGCTGCCTCCTTTGCGAGGTTTCCTCCACTCCTCCCAGCTGCAAGTGTTCTCTCTCACCCCGTGTATACCATGAACTCCATCTCTGTCTGTCTAGAGCAGTGTTCAATTTTTACTTTGTATTATAGATAGCAGCTGCTGCTGCTAAGTCGCTTCAGTCGTGTCCAACTCTGTGTGACCCCACAGACTGCAGCCTACCAGGCTCCTCCATCCATGGGATTTTCCAGGCAAGAATATGGAGTGGGTTGCCATTGCCTTCTCTGTATAGATTTCTAATTCCCTAAATAATACATATAGTCTCCTTTTAGAAACTGGAACACTACAGATAAAGCTTAAGGCTTCTTCACCTTCACCCTCAATCCCAAACTCAGCACTCTGATGAATTTGATGTGTTTCCCTTGGCACAGTGGTAAAGAATCTGCCAGCAATGTAGGAGACTTGGGTTTGATCCCTGGGTTGGGAAGATCCCCTAAAGAAGGAAATGGCTACCCACTCCAGTATTCTTAACTGGGAAATCCCATGGACAGAGAACACGACTGAGTGACTAACACTTTCACTTCATATCTACATTACATATCTGTATATAGACACGTATTAAATATCTGGTATAGATATGTATATCTATTTATGCACTTTATATAGATTGTAAACATACAGTTTATATGCTTACATATAAACATATATAGATATATTTATGTATGTTTACATGTAAACATATTTAATTCTACAACTTGCTTTTCACATAACATTGTTTTTTGAGATCTGCCCGTGTGCTTATTATAAATTAAAAGACTGGCTTTTCATTATTCTGTGGTATTGCATCTTAGGACAACACTTCACACTCTCTTTTAGCCTGTCCTTTATTGGTGGACATTCTGCCCCCTCTGTCTGGGTTAGTCTCCAGCCAGATGGCCCAGCTAACTCACCTCAGGTGTTGCCTCCATGGTAAAGTCTTTTCTGACATTGCCGCATTCCCCTCACCTCTCGTCCTCTCGTCCTCATCTCTGCCCTCTTGGGTCACCATCCCTTCAGTTTCTGGTGCTGAGAAGACCGGCACCCAGATTTTTCTCCCTGTGTCAGGTGCTTCCCTGAAAGCTCTGGCACTTGATTACCAAGGTGCTAGAGGTTCAGCTTCTACCCTGCACACTGATCAGTGTGTTCATCTGGCAACACAATCTCTCTCTTACTTTCCAAGGAACTAAGATGCTGACTTTTAAAATAACAACATGTTGAACAGTTGGTACACACTTCTGTGTTTTCACGAGAGCTCCTTAAGGGTGGTCATTTATTGCTGTCTCTTGGGAACTTGGCACAGAACATGACACTTGGTAGGTCCTCAGTAAATAGATGCTGAATCAGTGTATATTTCTCACACATGACTGTAAGTTCCTTGAAGTCAAGATTTGTATCTGAGTCATTTGACACTCTCTCAAATGTCTTTTTCTTTTAAATTTTTTTATTTTGTATTGAAGTATAGCCAATTAACAACGTTGTGATAGTTTCAAGTGAACAGGGAAGGGACTCAGCCATACATATACATGTATCAATTCTCCCCCAAACTCCCCTCCTGTCCAAGCTGCCATATAACACCGAGCAGAGTCCCTGTGCTATACGGTAGGTTAATTATCCATTTAAAATATAGCAGTGTGTACATGTCCATCCCGAACTCTCTATGTGGCATTTTACCCATACATCCTTAACAAATATTAAAGGAGTGACAAGACAGTAAGTCAATCTGGTCATTTCAAACAAAGAACCACTCTCTTGAAAGAAATGGGTGGAAGAGAACTGGAGAAGAGAACCTGGTTACACTTTGGTATAACCAGGCCAAATAAAAAGGATTTTTTTTTTTTCAGAGAAGAAGATGGAAAGATGAGCTGCTGACCCTCACTGCACAGTGATGGAAGGAGTGTGTGAGAGGCTGTGCCCATTCTGGGCTCCAAACAGCACAAGGTTCTGAACCTGAGCCTGGTGTGTCTCTCAATGTTGGGAGACTCTTTTCCAGAAAGGAAGAGACCAGGAGCTCTAGGCCAGTGGTATGGTTTATGAAGACATTTAAAAAGAGAGTGGCTGGCTGAGGTTCTGTTGGTCTGTCTTGTGTCAGCAGACAGAGTCTCACAGTGGCTGTGAGGAGCTCCTTGAACACTTCCATCAGCCCTACCTTGGCCTTGGCCACCCTATCCTGCTCCAGGGTCTCCAGCGATCAGCTCTGGCTCTCAGAAAACCTCTTCTACATTTCAGGGAGGCAAGTTCTAGCTCTTAGAAGAGCTTTCTGGAAAGGGCCCTTTAAGTTTTGATGAGTTTTCTTTACCAGGTTCCTATGAGCCTGGTCTCCAGAGTGGTCCAGCATCAACCCTTCTTCTCACAACACTTAGAAGGTTCAGTTCAGTTCAGTCATTCAGTTGAGCCCGACTCTTTGTGACCCCATGAATTGCAGCACGCCAGGCCTCCCTGTCCATCACCAACTCCCAGAGTTCACCCAAACCCACATCCATCGAGTCAGTGATGCCATCCAGCCATCTCACCCTCTGTCATCCCCTTCTCCTCCTGCCCCCAATCAAGGAACATTTAGTGGGAGAAATTATAAGATATCTTAAACAAAATGTAATTTTAATCTTTCAGTTCAGTTCAGTCGCTCAGTCGTGTCTGACTCTTTGTGACCCCATGAATCGCAGCACGCCTGACCTCCCTGTCCATCACCAACTCCCGGAATTCACTCAGACTCACGTCCATCGAGTCAGTGATGCCATCCAGCCATCTCACCCTCTGTCATCCCCTTCTCTTCCTGCCCCCAATCCCTCCCAGCATCAGAGTCTTTTCCAATGAGTCAACTCTTCTC
>NW_011494956.1:13257181-13258729 GCF_000754665.1 Bison bison bison | reverse complement strand
GTCAACTCTTCGCATGAGGTGGCCAAAGTACTGGAGTTTCAGCTTTAGTATCATTCCTTCCAAAGAAATCCCAGGGCTGATCTCCTTCAGAATGGACTGGTTGGATCTCCTTGCAGTCCAAGGGACTCTCAAGAGTCTTCTCCAACACCACAGTTCAAAAGCATCAATTTTTCAGCACTCAGCTGTCTTCACAGTCCAACTCTCACATCCATACATGACCACTGGAAAAACCATAGCCTTGACTAGATGGATCTTTGTTGGCAAAGTAATGTCTCTGCTTTTGAATATGCTGTCTAGGTTGGTCATAACCTTCCTTCCAAAGAGTAAGCGTCTTTTAATTTCATGGCTGCAGTCACCATCTGTAGTGATTTTGGAGCCCAGAAAAATAAAGTCTGCCACTGTTTCCACTGTTTCTCCATCTATTTCCCATGAAATGATGGGACCAGATGCCATGATCTTAGTTTTCTGAATGTTGAGCTTTAAGCCAACTTTTTCAGTCTCCTCTTTCACAACCCCTGCTTAAAATCTTCAGTGACACCCCTCAACCTTCTCCTACTCCCATGCCTCCAGGAAAAAATTCTAACTCAAGCTGTCCCTGCGCTGGTTCCTGCCTCAACTGGCCACACTGCCTCATGCTGTCTATACTTAAGCAAACCTAGCCTCACAGAGCTCCTTGGATACATCAGGTTCACTCGACTCAGAGCTTCTGTGCATGCAGTTCTTTCTGCCTGGATCACTCTTCACCTACACTCTACATGGCCTCAATCCTCTCTCCTCAAGTTTCACCCCTTCTTGGAAAACCTCCCTGGTTGGGTTTGTCACCGCCCTATATGATTCTACATACCCAAAACATCCCCATTGGAGCCTGATGAGTGTTACTGTTAGTTTAATAGCGCACCATAAGCTCTCTAGGGCTAGAGTCCATATCTGCCTGTATCATTTTGGCATCCCAGGTGCCTAGCACAGTGCCGACACAGAATAAGTGTTCACTAAACAGCAATATGCCAGCAAATTTGGAAAACTCAGCAGTGGCCACAGGACTGGAAAAGGTCAGTTTTCATTCCAATCCCAAAGAAAGGCAATGCCAAAGAATGCTCAAACTACTGCACAATTGCACTCATCTCACATGCTAGTAAAGTAATGCTCAAAATTCTCCAAGCCAGGCTTCAGCAATACGTGAATCTTGAACTTCCAGATGTTCAAGCTGGTTTTAGAAAAGGCAGAGGAACCAGAGATCAAATTGCCAACGTCCACTGGATCATCAAAAAACAGGCGAGTTCCAGAAAAACATCTATTTCTGCTTTATTGACTATGCCAAAGCCTTTGACTGTGTGGATCACAATAAACTGTGGAAAATTCTGAAAGAGATAGGAATACCAGACAACCTGACCTGCCTCTTGAGAAACCTGTATGCAGGTCAGGAAGCAACAGTTAGAAATGGACATGGAACAATAGACTGGTTCCAAATAGGAAAAGGAGTACGTCAAGGCTGTATATTGTCACCCTGATTATTTAACTTATATGCAGAGTACATCATGAGAAATGGTG
>NW_011494956.1:13256672-13257081 GCF_000754665.1 Bison bison bison | reverse complement strand
AATACCAATAACCTCAGATATTCAGATGGCACCACCCTTATGGCAGAAAGTGAAGAGGAACTAAAAAGCCTCTTGATGAGAGTGAAAGAGGAGAGTGAAAAAGTTGCCTTCAAGCTCAACATTCAGAAAACGAAGATCATGGCATCTGGACCCATCACTTCATGGGAAATAGATGGGGAAACAGTGGAAACAGTGGCAGACTTTATTTTTCTGGGCTCCAAAATCACTGCAGATGGTGATTGCAGCCATGAAATTAAAAGACGCTTCCTCCTTGGAAGGAAAGTTATGTCCAACCTAGACAGCATATTCAGAAGCAGAGACATTACTTTGCCAACAAAGGTCCATCTAGTCAAGGCTATGGTTTTTCCAGTGGTCATGCATGGTTGTGAGAGTTGGACTGTGAAGAAAG
>NW_011494956.1:13250436-13256462 GCF_000754665.1 Bison bison bison | reverse complement strand
TTGACTCATTGGAAAAGACTCTGATGCTGGGAGGGATTGGGGGCAGGAGGAGAAGGGGACGACAGAGGATGAGATGGCTGGATGGCATCACTGACTCGATGGATGTGAGTCTGAGTGAACTCCGGGAGTTGGTGATGGACAGGGAGGCCTGGCGTGCTGAGATTCATGGGGTTGCAAAGAGTCAGACATGATTGAGCGACTGAACTGAACTGAACTGAAACAGTGAAGACAAAAATGAAAAAAGAGTCCTCCCTCCCCCCATCCTACAGTGCCTCCAGGGGCGAGTCCCTCCTTGGTCTTTTGTTGGTTAAAAATCCCTGGGGGTTTCTGATTTAGAGTCTTTCCCTTGAGGGCTGCACTATGTTTTAAGAAAATGCCTATTCCCAGCTGCACAGTTTAGGTACATAAAATTTGCGTATTGCAATAAATACTTGGCCTCATGAATTTCTAGCCTGTTAAATAACAGAACTTAAAATGCTAGGTAAGCATGTAAAAGAAGATAGCATCATAAATACCAGAAAATTACAGGTTGGTGATTTTTTTTTTCCCTTTGATCTTGGAACTTTCTACCAGATGAAAAAGTGATTGCCTCAGAGAGAGTCTGGAGTAGAGTTTTTTCCCTGCCTGGCTTGCTGCTGACCAGTTTGGAGCAAGGAGGCAAGCACCCACTTTGGCAGACACCAGCTAGGGTGATGAGTTCCCAGTTCACAACAAATCTCCCTTCTCTAGGAATGTTCCCTAACAAAGTGGTGCACAATCCGTGACTATATCTGCTGTGTGAGAGGAACTAGTTAAAGGAGTGATCCCTGACCCAAGCAGGGCCAGCTGATCTGTCTTCTGGAATTTGAAACTTGAATCATTTTATGTACCCAGTTGCTATGATACTGACCAAGGTTCTTGGCCTTCCTTAATCAATAGAAATTGACTAGAGGTCAGACAAGAAATTCAGCCAAGACTTTATTAGGGCTTCTGCACCAACTGCAGGAGGAGGTGAAAAAAAGTAACAAATTACCTTGCTTGCTCCCCAAGGGTGGGAGGGCAACCTTGCCCCTTATATGGAGTGAGGGTAGGAGTGTATCCAGTGGCCTGGCTGAAGGGGTCCCTTAGGTGGTTTGCCCACCCCTTTGGTGGTGTTGGGTGGAGGGGGCATGTGCAGTCCCTCCTTTTGCTCCCAATACCCATTTTTTGCTCCTGACACTTCAGAAAGGGCAGTTGGGTTTTTTGTCTTTTTGTATCTTTTGGTCCAGAATTTGCCCAACTGCACATGTACACAGTTTTTTTTTTTTTTAAGTCTCATGTAGTTTCTTTGTATTTTGTAGCTCAAGGAGAGGTGTGTCCAGGTGCCAGCTTCACAGAATTGCAGCAGAGTCCCAGGTCCCAGGCCTGTCTCAGCTGGAGTATGGGAGTGGAGTTAGCATAAAGGCAGCCCCTAGAAAGGTGATTCCCAGAGCTGCTGTTGCAGTCTCCTAGCCTTGGTTCTTGCCCTTCCTGAGATCTGAATTCATTTTCTCTTTGATCCTGTGAGCCACCAGGATCCTTTTAATCCAATATCTTTTTTGGACACACTCATGTATCCATACACTCATCTACCTATTCCAGGTTAAAGGTAGGATTTCACTGTTCCAACATTCTCTCATTTTCCAAAGAGAGCTGAGCCTGACCAGGAGATGGTGGTTTTCAGCTAGACGGGTCAGGGATCACCTGTCACACGAGGTTTCCTGGTCCCTGTGAAACTGTTTACCTCAGATTGGGACTCAAACTCAGCCAAACCCCAGTTTGGGACTTAAACCCACATGGCTGGGACATGAACCCAGCCAAAACCCACAGTACCTGGTTTCAGGACTTAATGAAGCCCAGGGTCTTGATGTCTCATGGCAGAAAGAATTCAGTGAGAGACAAAGTGATAGGTAAGAAGTGGATTTATTCAGATACAGAGAAAAGCAGACTCCACAGAGTGTGGGACATTGCAGAGGACAAATGTAGTGGCAAAATTTGGTGTGGTTAGTTTTTATGGAGAAGGCAATGGCAACCCACTCTAGTACTCTTGCCTGGAAAATCCCATGGACAGGGGAGCCTGGTGGGCTGCCATCTATGCGGTCACATAGAGTCGGACACTGAAGCGACTTAGCAGCAGTAGCAGTAGCAGTAGCAGTAGCAGTTTTTATAGGCTTCCTAATTTCATACGCTAATGAGTGGGAGGATTATTCTGGCTATTTTGGGGAAGGGGTGGAGATTTCCAGGATTTGGGCCACCACCCACTCCTTGGTCTTTTAGCAGTGCCTTGGAACTGTCATGGCACCTCTGGGTGTGTCATTTCACTTGCTGATTGAGGATTAAGGTCTAGTCCTGTCTGCCATCTTGGTCCCATTTGATTCTAATCGGTTTATGCTGTGTCCTTGGGCTACGTCATCCTTTCAAAAGTTGTGCCCTGCCCCTTTCCCTCCTGTTACACCTGGGCAAGATGAGGAAGCAGCAGGGGCTTGGCTACCTAGAATTCAATGGGAAGGCTTATTCTTCTAAAGAAATAACATTTGACTTGCCTTTCTGATGACTATTTAATTCTAAAAGTAGAGAGAACAATGAATGTAATTACTATTTTGAGTCTGCCAATCAGCATGGGAGGAAAAATCCACCAGTGTGAGGAGATGCCCCATCACGTCAATCAGGTGAACTGAAGCAGTGCCCCAGACTTTAGGAAATAAAACATCTGAATGTTCCGAGGAAAGATAGCCGTGCCTGTAGAGCTGTGCTTTGCAAGGAAATATGGCTCAAGAGGCCTTTTAAAAAATGAAATTCTAACTATAAAATCACAAATAGCCACAGAGAGGAAGAAAAAGGCATGATAACTAGAGAATCACGGTGGTTTCAGAGGGAACTCCCTGATAAGCTCAGATTTTAAATATGAAAGAACATGGTGCCTACCCTCAAGGACATCACAGTCTGGTGGAGCAGATAAAACTCTTGCCCTAATACTTCAAACCCAAAGGGGAAAGTGCTGAGAACCCAGGGAGAGGGACAAGCCACTGGCTACTGGGAGTGGGAAGTGACAGCAGCATCTTCCAGCTAAAGGAACAATATCTGTCCTGGCTATTATTTGTTTCATATAGCCTAGGGCAGTGTCCCTATCATATTCTTTATTCTTTATGTTTAGGGACATAAAGTAGTTCTCTACTCTACTGCCTGAATAGTTGACTCCTCATTACACTGGAGATTCCTAGCATTAACAGAGACTTATGACATTTATTTTGGAGAAGGAAATGGCAACCCACTCCAGTACTCTTGCCTGGAAAATCCCATGGACAGAGGAGCCTGGTGGGCTGCAGTCCATGGGGTCGCACAGAGTCAGACATGACTGATGTGACTTAGCAGCAGCAGCAGCAGCAGCAAGACATTTATTTATTGCCTGCTAATGAAAGGCACCTGGTGAACATGACCTCCATTCCATCCTTCCACTGTATTTCTGGGTAAGCTGTATTCTTCCCACATTACAGATAAGATAACTATCCTTTGGAAGAGAGAAGATGACCTACCCAAGATGGAGCTTACTCCATCCTAAATGAAGTCAGGATTCAAGGCCAGACACAGAAGTCTCCCTGTTCTGCTCTCTGTTTCTTGGGAGTTGTTGCAGAATACCCACTCCAACTCCTCATTTTACTTTGCAGCCAGGGAAAGAGCCCCACAGCCCAGCTGATTCAGAAAGGTCTTCAGTCCACAAGGGCACAAAGGAAAAGCCAATACTGAAACTTCAGCTGCCTCCTCTAAGGAAAGAGGCATGATTGAAATGCTGGTTTGAAAGCTCAGTCTTGGCAGGAATGAGGCAAACGTGACTCTAGCCAGGCATCTGTTTTACCTGGCTAGTTTACCCTTCTGGTTTACCTGGCCCTCCATCTGCCCATCAGAAAAGACCATTTTGTACCCTCATGTGTTTTTTCTACCACTATTTGTCATCTGTTTCCATCATCTGTGACTATTGTTTTTCATTAGACTCTGAAGTCCTTGAGATCAGCAATTCTAACACAGTTCCTCAATATGTGTTTGTTACATAGGATTCTTGCTGTTTTGAAAAGATGCAAGACACTTTTTTATTCAGTCAGTTCAGTCACTCAGTCGTGTCCGACTCTTTGCAACCCCATGAATCACAGCACGCCAGGCCTCCCTGTCCATCACCAACTCCCGGAGTTCACTCAAACTCATGGGAAAACTCTAAGCAAGAAATAGATTGTAGGTTCTTCCAAGATCTCTTCCAAAGGATAGTTATCTTATCTGTAAAGTGGGAAGAATACAGCTTACCCAGAAATACAGTGGAAGGATGGAATGGAGGTCATGTTCACCAGGTGCCTTTCATTAGCAGGCAATAAATAAATGTTTTGCTACTGCTACTGCTAAGTCACTTCAGTCGCGTCCGACTCTGTGCGACCCCATAGACGGCCGCCCACCAGGCTCCTCTGTCCATGGGATTTTCCAGGCAAGAGTACTGGAGTGGGTTGCCATTGCCTTCTCCAAATAAATGTCTTAAGTCTCTGTTAATGCTAGAAATCTCCAGTGTAATGAGGAGTCAACTACTCAGGCAGTAGAGTAGTTATCCATGAGTTTTTATTCTCTTCCTGGGTTTTATTTCTTTTCTTTTTATTCTTTTCTTTTCCTGGGTACTTTTTTATTAGTACTCAGGAAAAGGGCTCATTTTGTAAAAGCTTCTTCTGAATGCCGTAACAGATGCTTTTGGACCTCACTATTTACTCTAACCCCATCTTGGAAGAACCACAAAAATCTCCCTGACTTGTCAATTTGATATGAGATTTTTCACATAAATACAGAAAATATAAAAACTCCAAATAAAAGATTGCAAACTTATTCTTTGTTCTGCCAACTGATGAATAGTTTTAAAATGTGGCATACTGACAAAAAAGAATATTTGGCCATAAAAAAATGAAGTACTGACTCATGCTATGGCATGGATGAACCTTGAAAACATTATGCTAAGTGAAAGAAATCAAACACAAAAGCCTATAGTTAAGATACTTTTTCTTTTTCCTCATGGCAGGTGAGATCTTGATTCCCACTTTTCCTTTCTTCACGTGCCATGTGGGATCTTGGTTCCCTGACCAGCAATTGAACTGATGCCCCCTGGACTGGAAGCATGGAATCTTAACCACTGGACCATCAGGGATGTCCCTATGATATCTTTTATTTGAAATGTCCAGAATTGGCAAATCTTTACAGATAGAAAGTAGATTAGTGGTTACCTTGAGTTGCAGGGGGAGGGCCTGGGTGGGTCATAACTGAGGAATTCAGGGTTTCTTTTGTAGATGATGAAAATATTCTAAAATTTATTGTAGTGATAATCATACAATTCCATGAATATACTAAAAACAATTTAATTGTATACTTTAAGTAGGTGAATGGTGTGGTATGTGAATTACATATCAATAAAAGCTGTTACCAAAAAAAAATTTTTTTAACTAACTTCTGTTTCACTGAGTTTGTTTCCCTTGACCGTTTTTCCCCTCAGACCAAGTCTAACAGAAAAAGCTTGGCAAAAAACTAGGCCTTGCCCAATTCTGCAACCCCAACTTCAGCTCACACAGGAAGAGTTGCCTTTGTTTTACTGGGTTTACTAACACGAAGAGTTTTCTGTCTTCATCTAAAGACAGGCAGCAAGGCAGACTGCACCACTTACGGGATGCTAGGCCCCTTCATGAAAAGCCAGGTTCCACTAGCGGCTCAGGAGGGATTGGAAAGGGCCCTTGGTTAAGCCTAAGATTGGACAGAGAAGAGAGATGAAAAATTAGGAGATCAAATCTGCCATCCACAGGCCTTGAAAATACCCAGATAAAGTTAATCTCACTGTCCTGGTGTCCCTTGTTGCTTCTTTCTTTATTAGAAGAGACTTTCTTTCATGTGGTGTTAACTTAAAACGCGACTTAACAAAATAATTGCCACTTCTCTCTTTACATTTTGATTTTTGTCCTATACTACAAAAGACAGCTGAGTTTGCCCTCACATTATAAATCCGGAGCTTGTTATTG